>NC_135502.1:195955495-196555495 GCF_052857255.1 Amblyomma americanum
CGATTGACAGTTCTGATTGTGGCAAGCTGGCTGCTCCGTGGCAACTGCACTGGGATATGGCGCCATCTTTATCGTCGTGAAGAGCGCCACCACCAGCTATGAAACGATCATCGCCTCGGCTTCCCTGGGATTTGCGATCACGCGTGGCAACAACTGAGCGCCTCTTCTTTCACTCTTATAGCCATCAAGACAACGACCACACGATTGACAGTTCTGATTGTGGCAAGCTGGCTGCTCCGTGGCAACTGCACTGGGAAATGACGTCATCTTTATCGTCGTGAATAGCGCCACCACCAGCTATATAACGACTGCATCGCCTCGGCTTCCCTGCGATTTGCGACCACGCGTGGCAACTAGAGAGCGCCTCTTCTTTTCACTGTTATAGCCATCAAGACAACGACAACACGATTGACAGTTCTGATTGTGGCAACATGGCTGCTCCGTGATAACTGCACTGGAAAATGGCGTCATCTTTATCGTCGTCAATAGCGCCACCACCAGCTATACAACGACTGCATTGCCTCGGATTCCCTGGGATTTGCGACCACGCGTGGCAACTACTGAGCGCCTCTTCTTTTCACTGTTATAGCGGTCAAGACAATGACCACACCATTGACAGTTCTGATTGTGGCAAGCTGGCTGCTCCGTGATAACTGCGCTGGAAATTACGTCTTCTTTATTGTCGTGAATAGCGCCGCAATCAGCTATACAACGACTGTATCGTCTCGGCTTCCCTGGGATTTGCGACCACGCGTAGCAACAACTGAGCGCCTCTTCTTTTCATTGTTATAGCCATCAAGACAACGACCACACGATTGACAGTTCTGATTGTGGCAAGCTGGCTGCTCCGTGGTAACTGCACTGAGAAATGACGTCATCTTTATAGTCGTGACTAGCGCCACCAACAGCTATATAACGACTACATCGCCTCGGCTTCCCTGCGATTTGCGACCACGCGTGGCAACTATTGAGCGCCTCTTCTTTTCAATGTTATAGCCATCAGGACAACGACAACACGATTGACAGTTCTTATTGTGGCAAGCTGGTTGCTCCGTGATAACTGCGCTGGAAAATGACGCCACCTTTATCGTCGTGAATAGCGCCGCCACCATTTATGTAACGACTGCATCGTCTCGGCTTCCCTGGACTTGCGACCACGCGTGGCAACTACTGAGCGCCTCTTCTTTTCACTGGTATAGCCATCAAGACAACGACCACACGATTAACAGTTCTTATTGTGGCTAGCTGGCTGCTCCGTGATAACTGCACTGGAAAATCACGTCATCTTATCGTCGTGAATAGCGCCACCACCAGGAATATAACGACTGCATCGCCTCGGCTTTTCCTGGGATTTGCGACCACGCGTGGCAACAACTGAGCGCCTCTTCTTTCACTCTTATAACCATCAAGACAACGACCACACGATTGACAGTTCTGATTGTGGCAAGCTGGCTGCTCCAAGGCAACTGCACTGGGAAATGACGTCATCTTTATCGTCGGGAAGAGCGCCACCACCAGCTATATAACGACTGCATCGCCTCGGCTTCCCTGCGATTTGCGGCCACGCGTGGCAACTATTGAGCGCCTCTTCGTTTCACTGTTATAGCCATCAAGACAACGACCACACTATTGACAGTTCTGATTGTGGAAACCTGGCTGCTCCGTGATAACTGCACTGGAAAACGTCATCTTTATCGCCGTGAATAGCGCCACAAACAGCTATATAACGAATGCATCGCCTCGTATTGCCTGGGATTTGCGACCACGCGTGGCAACTAGTGAGCGCCTGTTCTTTTCACTGTAATAGCCATCAAGACAATGACAACACGATTGACAGTTCTGATTGTGGCAACCTGGCTGCTCTGTTATAACTGCACTGGAAATGACGTCATCTTTCTCGTCGTGAATAGCGCCACCAGCATTTATATAACGACTGCATCGCCTCGGCTTCCCTGGGACTTGCGACCACGCGTGGGAACTACTGAGCGCCTCTTCTTTTCACTGTTATAGCCATCAAACAACGACAACACGATTGACAGTTCTGATTGTGGCAAGCTGGCTGCTCCGTGGCAACTGCACTGGGATATGACGCCATCTTTATCGTCGTGAATAGCGCCACCACCAGCTATGAAACGATCATCGCCTCGGCTTCCCTGGGATTTGCGATCACGCGTGGCAACAACTGAGCGCCTCTTCTTTCACTCTTATAGCCATCAAGACAACGACCACACGATTGACAGTTCTGATTGTGGCAAGCTGGCTGCTCCGTGGCAACTGCACTGGGAAATGACGTCATCTTTATCGTCGTGAATAGCGCCACCACCAGCTATATAACGGCTGCATCGCCTCGGCTTCCCTGCGATTTGCGGCCACGCGTGGCAAATTTGAGCGCCTCTTCGTTTCACTGTTATAGCCATCAAGACAACGACCACACTATTGACAGTTCTGATTGTGGAAACCTGGCTGCTCCGTGATAACTGCACTGGAAAACGACGTCATCTTTATCGCCGTGAATAGCGCCACCACCAGCCATATAACGACTGCATCGACTCGGATTCCCTGGGATTTGCGACCACGCGTGGCAACTAGAGAGCGCCTCTTCTTTTCACTTTTATAGCCATCAAGACAACGACAACACGATTGACAGTTCTGATTGTGGCAACCTGGCTGCTCCGTGATAACTGCACTGGAAAATGGCGTCATCTTTATCGTCGTGAATAGCGCCACCACCAGCTATACAACGACTGCATCGCCTCGGATTCCCTGGGATTTGCGACCACGCGTGGCAACTACTGAGCGCCTCTTCTTTTCACTGTTATAGCGGTCAAGACAATGATCACACCATTGACAGTTCTGATTGTGGCAAGCTGGCTGCTCCGTGATAACTGCGCTGGAAATTACGTCTTCTTTATTGTCGTGAATAGCGCCGCAATCAGCTATACAACGACTGTATCGTCTCGGCTTCTCTGAGATTTGCGACCACGTGTGGCAACTACTGAGTGCCTCTTTTTTCACTGTTATTGCCATCAAGACAACGAAAACGCGATTGACCGTTCTGATTGTGGCAACTTGGTTGCTCCGGGATAACTGCACTGGAAAACGACGTCATCTTTGTCGTATGTGAATAGCGCGAACACCAGCTCTATAACGACTGCATCGCCTCGCCTTCCCTGGGATTTGCGACCACGCGTGGCAACAACTGAGCGCCTCTTCTTTTCACTTTTATAGCCATCAAGACAACGACAACACGATTGACAGTTCTGATTGTGGCAACCTGGCTGCTCCGTGATAACTGCACTGGAAAATGGCGTCATCTTTATCGTCGTGAATAGCGCCACCACCAGCTATACAACGACTGCATCGCCTCGGATTCCCTGGGATTTGCGACCACGCGTGGCAACTACTGAGCGCCTCTTCTTTTCACTGTTATAGCGGTCAAGACAATGATCACACCATTGACAGTTCTGATTGTGGCAAGCTGGCTGCTCCGTGATAACTGCGCTGGAAATTACGTCTTCTTTATTGTCGTGAATAGCGCCGCAATCAGCTATACAACGACTGTATCGTCTCGGCTTCTCTGAGATTTGCGACCACGTGTGGCAACTACTGAGTGCCTCTTTTTTCACTGTTATTGCCATCAAGACAACGAAAACGCGATTGACCGTTCTGATTGTGGCAACTTGGTTGCTCCGGGATAACTGCACTGGAAAACGACGTCATCTTTGTCGTATGTGAATAGCGCGAACACCAGCTCTATAACGACTGCATCGCCTCGCCTTCCCTGGGATTTGCGACCACGCGTGGCAACAACTGAGCGCCTCTTCTTTTCATTGTTATAGCCATCAAGACAACGACCACACGATTGACAGTTCTGATTGTGGCAAGCTGGCTGCTCCGTGGTAACTGCACTGAGAAATGACGTCATCTTTATAGTCGTGACTAGCGCCACCAACAGCTATATAACGACTACATCGCCTCGGCTTCCCTGCGATTTGCGGCCACGCGTGGCAACTATTGAGCGCCTCTTTTTTTCAATGTTATAGCCATCAGGACAACGACAACACGATTGACAGTTCTGATTGTGGCAAGCTGGCTGCTCCGTGGCAACTGCACTGGGATATGACGCCATCTTTATCGTCGTGAATAGCGCCACCACCAGCTATGAAACGATCATCGCCTCGGCTTCCCTGGGATTTGCGGCCACGCGTGGCAACTATTGAGCGCCTCTTCTTTTCAATGTTATAGCCAACAGGACAACGACAACACGATTGACAGTTCTTATTGTGGCAAGCTGGTTGCTCCGTGATAACTGCGCTGGAAAATGACGCCACCTTTATCGTCGTGAATAGCGCCGCCACCATTTATATAACGACTGCATCGTCTCGGCTTCCCTGGACTTGCGACCACGCGTGGCAACTACTGAGCGCCTCTTCTTTTCACTGGTATAGCCATCAAGACAACGACCACACGATTAACAGTTCTTATTGTGGCTAGCTGGCTGCTCCGTGATAACTGCACTGGAAAATCACGTCATCTTATCGTCGTGAATAGCGCCACCACCAGGTATATAACGACTGCATCGCCTCGGCTTTTCCTGGGATTTGCGACCACGCGTGGCAACAACTGGGCGCCTCTTCTTTCACTCTTATAACCATCAAGACAACGACCGCACGATTGACAGTTCTGATTGTGGCAAGCTGGCTGCTCCGTGGCAACTGCACTGAGAAATGACGTCATCTTTATCGTCGTGAATAGCGCCACCACCAGCTATATAACGACTGCATCGCCTCGGCTTCCCTGCGATTTGCGGCCACGCGTGGCAAATTTGAGCGCCTCTTCGTCTCACTGTTATAGCCATCAAGACAACGACCACACTATTGACAGTTCTGATTGTGGAAACCTGGCTGCTCCGTGATAACTGCACTGGAAAACGACGTCATCTTTATCGCCGTGAATAGCGCCACAAACAGCTATATAACGAATGCATCGCCTCGGATTCACTGGGATTTGCGACCACGCGTGGCAACTAGTGAGCGCCTGTTCTTTTCACGGTAATAGCCATCAAGACAATGACAACACGATTGACAGTTCTGTTTGTGGCAACCTGGCTGCTCCGTGATAACTGCACTGGGAATGACGTCATCTTTCTCGTCGTGAATAGCGCCACCACCATTTATATAACGACTGCATCGCCTCGGCTTCCCTGGGACTTGCGACCACGCGTGGGAACTACTGAGCGCCTCTTCTTTTCACTGTTATAGCGGTCAAGGGAACGACAACACGATTGACAGTTCTGATTGTGGCAAGCTGGCTGCTCCGTGGCAACTGCACTGGGATATGACGCCATCTTTATCGTCGTGAATAGCGCCACCACCAGCTATGAAACGATCATCGCCTCGGCTTCTCTGGGATTTGCGATCACGCGTGGCAACAACTGAGCGCCTCTTCATTTCACTGTTGTAGCCATCAAAACTACGACCACACGATTGACCGTTCTGATTGAGGCAAGCTGGCTGCTCCGCGATAACTGCACCGAAAATGACGTCATCTTTATCGTCGTGAATAGCGCCACCACTATTTATATAACGACTGCATCGCTTCAGCTTCCGTGGGACTTTCGACCACGCGTGGCATCTACTGAGCGCCTCTTCTTTTCACTGTTATAGCCATCAGGACAACGGTAGCACGATTGACAGTTCTTATTGTGGCAAGCTAGTTGCTCCGTGATAACTGCGCTGCAAAATGACGTCATCTTTATCGCCATGAATAGCGCAACCACCAGATATATAGCGACTGCATCGTCTCGGCTTCCCTGAGATTTGCGACCACGCGTGGCAACTACTGAGTGCCTCTTTTTTTCAATGTTATTGCCATCATGACGACGACCTCACGATTGACCGTTCTGATTGTGGCAACTTGGTTGCTCCGGGATAACTGCACTGGAAAACGACGTCATCTTTATCGTATGTGAATAGCGCCAACACCAGCTCTATAACGACTACATCGCCTCGGCTTCCGTGTGATTTGCGGCCACGCGTGGCAACTATTGAGCGCCTCTTCTTTTCAATGTTATAGCCATCAGGACAACGACAACACGATTGACAGTTCTTATTGTGGCAAGCTGGTTGCTCCGTGACAACTGCGCTGGAAAATGACGCCACCTTTATCGCCGTGAATAGCGCCGCCACCATTTATATAACGACTGCATCGTCTCGGCTTCCCTGGACTTGCGACCACGCGTGGCAACTACTGAGCGCCTCTTCTTTTCACGGGTATAGCCATCAAGACAACGACCACACGATTAACAGTTCTTATGGTGGCTAGCTGGCTGCTCCGTGATAACTGCACTGGAAAATCACGTCATCTTATCGTCGTGAATAGCGCCACCACCAGGTATATAACGACAGCATCGCCTCGGCTTTTCCTGGGATTTGCGACCACGCGTGGCAACAACTGAGCGCCTCTTCTTTCACTCTTATAACCATCAAGACAACGACCACACGATTGACAGTTCTGATTGTGGCAACTGGCTGCTCCATGGCAACTGCACTGGGAAATGACGTCATCTTTATCGTCGGGAAGAGCGCCACCACCAGCTATATAACGACTGCATCGCCTCGGCTTCCCTGCGATTTGCGGCCACGCGTGGCAACTATTGAGCGCCTCTTCGTTTTATTGTTATAGCCATCAAGACAACGACCACACTATTGACAGTTCTGATTGTGGAAACCTGGCTGCTCCGTGATAACTGCACTGGAAAACGTCATCTTTATCGCCGTGAATAGCGCCACAAACAGCTATATAACGAATGCATCGCCTCGGATTGCCTGGGATTTGCGACCACGCGTGGCAACTAGTGAGCGCCTGTTCTTTTCACTGTAATAGCCATCAAGACAATGACAACACGATTGACAGTTCTGATTGTGGCAACCTGGCTGCTCCGTTATAACTGCACTGGAAATGACGTCATCTTTCTCGTCGTGAATAGCGCCACCACCATTTATATAACGACTGCATCGCCTCGGCTTCCCTGGGACTTGCGACCACGCGTGGGAACTACTGAGCGCCTCTTCTTTTCACTGTTATAGCCATCAAGGGAACGACAACACGATTGACAGTTCTGATTGTGGCAAGCTGGCTGCTCCGTGGCAACTGCACTGGGATATGACGCCATCTTTATCGTCGTGAATAGCGCCACCACCATTTATATAACGACTGCATCGCCTCGGCTTCCCTGGGACTTGCGACCACGCGTGGGAACTACTGAGCGCCTCTTCTTTCACTCTTATAGCCATCAAGACAACGACGACACGATTGACAGTTCTGATTGTGGAAACCTGGCTGCTCCGTGGCAACTGCACTGGGAAATGACGTCATCTTTATCGTCGTGAATAGCGCCACCACCAGCTATGAAACGATCATCGCCTCGGCTTCCCTGGGATTTGCGGCCACGCGTGGCAAATTTGAGCGCCTCTTCGTTTCACTGTTATAGCCATCAAGACAACGACCACACTATTGACAGTTCTGATTGTGGAAACCTGGCTGCTCCGTGATAACTGCACTGGAAAACGACATCATCTTTATCGCCGTGAATAGCGCCACAAACAGCTATATAACGAATGCATCGCCTCGGATTCACTGGGATTTGCGACCACGCGTGGCAACTAGTGAGCGCCTGTTCTTTTCACTGTAATAGCCATCAAGACAATGACAACACGATTGACAGTTCTGATTGTGGCATCCTGGCTGCTCCGTTATAACTGCACTGGGAAATGACGTCATCTTTATCGTCGTGAATAGCGCCACCACCAGCTATATAACGACTGCATCGCCTCGGCTTCCCTGCGATTTGCGGCCACGCGTGGCAAATTTGAGCGCCTCTTCGTTTCACTGTTATAGCCATCAAGACAACGACCACACTATTGACAGTTCTGATTGTGGAAACCTGGCTGCTCCGTGATAACTGCACTGGAAAACGTCATCTTTATCGCCGTGAATAGCGCCACCACCAGCCATATAACGAGTGCATCGACTCGGATTCCCTGGGATTTGCGACCACGCGTGGCAACTAGAGAGCGCCTCTTCTTTTCACTGTTATAGCCATCAAGACAACGACAACACGGTTGACAGTTCTGATTTTGGCAACCTGGCTGCTCCGTGATAACTGCACTGGTAATGACGTCATCTTTCTCGTCGTGATTAGCGCCACCACAATTTATATAACGACTGCATCGCCTCGGCTTCCCTGGGACTTGCGACCACGCGTGGGAACTACTGAGCGCCTCTTCTTTTCACTGTTATAGCGGTCAAGACAATGACCACACCATTGACAGTTCTGATTGTGGTAAGCTGGCTGCTCCGTGATAACTGCGCTGCAAAATGACGTCATCTTTATCGTCATGAATAGCGCAACCACCAGATATATAGCGACTGCATCGTCTCGGCTTCCCTGGGATTTGCGACCACGCGTGGCAACTACTGAGTGCCTCTTTTTTTCACTGTTATTGCCATCATGACGACGACCTCACGATTGACCGTTCTGATTGTGGCAAGCTGGCTGCTCCGCGATAACTGCACTGGAAATGACGTCAGCTTTATCGTCGTGAATAGCGCCACCACTATTTATATAACGACTGCATCGCTTCAGCTTCCCTGGGACTTGCGACCACGCGTGGCAACTACTGAGCGCCTCTTCTTTTCACTGTTATAGCCATCAAAACAACGACCACACGATTGACAGTTCTTATTGTGGCAAGCTAGTTGCTCCGTGATAACTGCGCTGCAAAATGACGTCATCTTTATCGTCATGAATAGCGCAACCACCAGATATATAGCGACTGCATCGTCTCGGCTTCCCTGGGATTTGCGACCACGCGTGGCAACTACTGAGTGCCTCTTTTTTTCACTGTTATTGCCATCATGACGACGACCTCACGATTGACCGTTCTGATTGTGGCAACTTGGTGCTCTGGGATAACTGCACTGAGAAATGACGTCATTTTTATAGTCGTGACTAGCGCCACCAACAGCTATATAACGACTACATCGCCTCGGCTTCCCTGCGATTTGCGGCCACGCGTGGCAACTATTGAGCGCCTCTTCTTTTCAATGTTATAGCCATCAGGACAACGACAACACGATTGACAGTTCTGATTGTGGCAAGCTGGCTGCTCCGTGGCAACTGCACTGGGATATGACGCCATCTTTATCGTCGTGAATTGCGCCACCACCAGCTATGAAACGATCATCGCCTCGGCTTCCCTGGGATTTGCGATCACGCGTGGCAACAACTGAGCGCCTCTTTTTCACTCTTATAGCCATCAAAACAACGACCACACGATTGACAGTTCTGATTGTGGCAAGCTGGCTGCTCCGTGGCAACTGCACTGGGAAATGACGTCATCTTTATCGTCGTGAATAGCGCCACCACCAGCTATATAACGGCTGCATCGCCTCGGCTTCCCTGCGATTTGCGGCCACGCGTTGCAAATTTGAGCGCCTCTTCGTTTCACTGTTATAGCCATCAAGACAACGACCACACTATTGACAGTTCTGATTGTGGAAACCTGGCTGCTCCGTGATAACTGCACTGGAAAACGACGGCATCTTTATCGCCGTGAATAGCGCCACCACCAGCCATATAACGACTGCATCGACTCGGATTCCCTGGGATTTGCGACCACGCGTGGCAACTAGAGAGCGCCTCTTCTTTTCACTGTTATAGACATCAAGACAACGACAACACGATTGACAGTTCTGATAGTGGCAACCTGGCTGCTCCGTGATAACTGCACTGGAAAATGGCGTCATCTTTATCGTCGTGAATAGCGCCACCACCAGCTATACAACGACTGCATCGCCTCGGATTCCCTGGGATTTGCGACCACGCGTGGCAACTACTGAGCGCCTCTTCTTTTCACTGTTAGAGCGGTCAAGACAATGACCACACCATTGACAGTTCTGATTGTGGCAAGCTGGCAGCTCCGTGATAAATGCGCTGGAAATTACGTCTTATTTATTGTCGTGAATAGCGCCGCAATCAGCTATACAACGACTGTATCGTCTCGGCTTCTCTGAGATTTGCGACCACGCGTGGCAACTACTGAGTGCCTCTTTTTTCACTGTTATTACCATCAAGACAACGAAAACGCGATTGACCGTTCTGATTGTGGCAACTTGGCTGCTCCGGGATAACTGCACTGGAAAACGACGTCATCTTTATCGTATGTGAATAGCGCGAACACCAGCTCTATAACGACTGCATCGCCTCGGCTTCCCTGCGATTTGCAGCCACGCGTGGCAACTATTGAGCGCCTCTTCGTTTCACTGTTATAGCCATCAAGACAACGAACACACTATTGACAGTTCTGATTGTGGAAACCTGGCTGCTCCGTGATAACTGCACTGGAAAACGTCATCTTTATCGCCGTGAATAGCGCCACAAACAGCTATATAACGAATGCATCGCCTCGGATTGCCTGGGATTTGCGACCACGCGTGGCAACTAGTGAGCGCCTGTTCTTTTCACTGTAATAGCCATCAAGACAATGACAACACGATTGACAGTTCTGACTGTGGCAACCTGGCTGCTCCGTGATAACTGCACTGGGAATGACGTCATCTTTCTCGTCGTGAATAGCGCCACCACCATTTATATAACGACTGCATCACCTCGGCTTCCCTGGGACTTGCGACCACGCGTGGGAACTACTGAGCGCCTCTTCTTTTCACTGTTATAGCGGTCAAGACAACGACCACACCATTGACAGTTCTGATTGTGGCAAGCTGGCTGCTCCGTGGCAACTGCACCGGGATGTGACGTCATCTTTATCGTCGTGAATACCGCCACCACCAGCCATATAACGACTGCATCGACTCGGATTCCCTGGGATTTGCGACCACGCGTGGCAACTAGAGAGCGCCTCTTCTTTTCACTGTTATAGCCATCAAGACAACGACAACACGATTGACAGTTCTGATTTTGGCAACCTGGCTGCTCCGTGATAACTGCACTGGAAAATGGCGTCATCTTTATCGTCGTGAATAGCGCCACCACCAGCTATACAACGACTGCATCGCCTCGGATTCCCTGGGATTTGCGACCACGCGTGGCAACTATTGAGCGCCTCTTCTTTTCAATGTTATAGCCATCAGGACAACGACAACACGATTGACAGTTCTTATTGTGGCAAGCTGGTTGCTCCGTGATAACTGCACTGGAAAATCACGTCATCTTATCGTCGTGAATAGCGCCACCACCAGGTATATAACGACTGCATCGCCTCGGCTTTTCCTGGGATTTGCGACCACGCGTGGCAACAACTGAGCGCCTATTCTTTCACTCTTATAACCATCAAGACAACGACCACACGATTGACAGTTCTGATTGTGGCAAGCTGGCTGCTCCATTGCAACTGCACTGGGAAATGACGTCATCTTTATCGTCGGGAAGAGCGCCACCACCAGCTATATAACGACTGCATCGCCTCGGCTTCCCTGCGATTTGCGGCCACGCGTGGCAACTATTGAGCGCCTCTTCGTTTCACTGTTATAGCCATCAAGACAACGACCACACTATTGACAGTTCTGATTGTGGAAACCTGGCTGCTCCGTGATAACTGTACTGGAAAACGTCATCTTTATCGCCGTGAATAGCGCCACAAACAGCTATATAACGAATGCATCGCCTCGGATTGCCTGGGATTTGCGACCACGCGTGGCAACTAGTGAGCGCCTGTTCTTTTCACTGTAATAGCCATCATGACAATGACAAAACGATTGACAGTTCTGATTGTGGCAACCTGGCTGCTCCGTTATAACTGCACTGGAAATGACGTCATCTTTCTCGTCGTGAATAGCGCCACAAACAGCTATATAACGAATGCGTCGCCTCGGATTCCCTGGGATTTGCGACCACGCGTGGCAACTAGTGAGCGCCTGTTCTTTTCACCGTAATAGCCATCAAGACAATGACAACACGATTGACAGTTCTGTTTGTGGCAACCTGGCTGCTCCGTGATAACTGCACTGGGAATGACGTCATCTTTCTCGTCGTGAATAGCGCCACCACCATTTATATAACGACTGCATCGCCTCGGCTTCCCTGGGACTTGCGACCACGCGTGGGAACTACTGAGCGCCTCTTCTTTTCACTGTTATAGCCATCAAGACAACGACAACACGATTGGCAGTTCTGATTGTGGCAAGCTGGCTGCTCCGTGGCAACTGCACTGGGATGTGACGTCATCTTTATCGTCGTGAATAGCGCCACCACCAGCTATAAAACGACTGCATCGCCTCGGCTTCCCTGCGATTTGCGGCCATGCGTGGCAACTATTGAGCGCCTCTTCGTTTCACTGTTGTAGCCATCAAAACAACGACCACACGATTGACCGTTCTGATTGAGGCAAGCTGGCTGCTCCGCGATAACTGCACTGGAAATGACGTCATCTTTATCGTCGTGAATAGCGCCACCACCATTTATATAACGACTACATCGCTTCAGCTTCCCTGGGACTTGCGACCACGCGTGGCAACTACTGAGCGCCTCTTCTTTTCACTGTTATAGCCATCAGGACAACGGTAGCACGATTGACAGTTCTTATTGTGGCAAGCTAGTTGCTCCGTGATAACTGCGCTGCAAAATGACGTCATCTTTATCGCCATGAATAGCGCAACCACCAGATATATAGCGATTGCATCGTCTCGGCTTCCCTGGGATTTGCGACCACGCGTGGCAACTACTGAGTGCCTCTTTTTTTCACTGTTATTGCCATCATGACGACGACCACACGATTGACCGTTCTGATTGTGGCAACTTGGCTGCTCCGGGATAACTGCAGTGGAAAACGACGTCATCTTTCTCGTCGTGAATAGCGCCACCACCATTTATATAACGACTGCATCGCCTCGGCTTCCCTGGGATTTGCGACCACGCGTGGCAACAACTGAGCGCCTCTTCTTTCACTCTTATAGCCATCAAGACAACGACCACACGATTGACAGTTCTGATTGTGGCAAGCTGGCTGATCCGTGGCAACTGCACTGGGAAATGACGTCATCTTTATCGTCGTGAATAGCGCCACCACCAGCTATATAACGACTGCATCGCCTCGGCTTCCCTGCGACTTGCGGCCACGCGTGGCAACTATTGAGCGCCTCTTCGTTTCAATGTTATAGCCATCAAGACAACGACCACACTATTGACATTTCTGATTGTGGAAACCTGGCTGCTCCGTGATAACTGCACTGGAAAACGACGTCATCTTTATCGCCGTGAATAGCGCCACAAACAGCTGTATAACAAATGCATCGCCTCGGATTCCGTGGGATTTGCGACCACGCGTGGCAACTAATGAGCGCCTGTTCTTTTCACTGTTATAGATATCAAGACAACGACAACATGATTGACAGTACAGATTGTGGCAACCTGGCTGCTCCGTGATAACTCACTAGAAAATGGCGTCATCTTTATCGTCGTGAATAGCGCCACCACGAGCTATATAACGACTGCATCGCCTCGGATTCCCTGGGATTTGCGACCACGCGTGGCAACTAGAGAGCGCCTCCTTTTTTCACTGTTATTGCCATCATGACGACGACCACACGATTGACCGTTCTGATTGTGACAACTTGGCTGCTCCGGGATAATTGCACTGGAAAACGACGTCATCTTTATCGTATGTGAATAGCGCCAACAGCAGCTCTAAAACGACTGCATCGCCTCGGCTTCCCTGGGATTTGCGACCACGCGTGGCAACAACTGAGCGCCTCTTCTTTCACTCTTATAGCCATCAAGACAACGACCACACGATTGACAGTTCTGATTGTGGCAAGCTGGCTGCTCCGTGGCTACTGCACTGGGAAATGACGTCATCTTTATCGTCGTGAATAGCGCCACCACCAGCTATATAACGACTGCATCGCCTGGCTTCCCGGCGATTTGCGGCCACGCGTGGCAACTATTGAGCGCCTCTTCGTTTCACTATTATAGCCATCAAGACAACGACCACACGATTGACAGTTCTTATTGTGGCAAACTAGTTGCTCCGTGATAACTGCGCAGGAAATTGACGTCATCTTTATCGTCATGAATAGCGCAACCACCAGATATATAGCGACTGCATCGTTACGGCCTCCCTGGAATTTGCGACCACGCGTGGCAACTACTGAGTGCCTCTTTTTTTCACTGTTATTGCCATCATGACGACGACCACACGATTGACCGTTCTGACTGTGGCAACTTGGCTGCTCCGGGATAACTGCACTGGAAAACGACGTCATATTTATCGTATGTGAATAGCGCCAACACCAGCTCTATAACGAATGCATCGCCTCGGCTTCCCTGGGATTTGCGACCACGCGTGGCAACTACTGAGCGCCTCTTCTTTTCACTGGTATAGCCATCAAGACAACGACCACACGAGTAACAGTTCTTATGGTGGCTAGCTGGCTGCTCCGTGATAACTGCACTGGAAAATCACGTCATCTTATCGTCGCGAATAGCGCCACCACCAGGTATATAACGACTGCATCACCTCGGCTTTTCCTGGGATTTGCGGCCACGCGTGGCAACTATTGAGCGCCTCTTCGTTTAACTGTTATAACCATCAAGACAACGACCACACGATTGACGGTTCTGATTGTGGCAAGCTGGCTGCTCCATGGCAACTGCACTGGGAAATGACGTCATCTTTATTGTCGGGAAGAGCGCCACCACCAGCTATATAACGACTGCATCGCCTCGGCTTCCCTGGGATTTGCGATCACGCGTGGCAACAACTGAGCGCCTCTTCGTTTCACTGTTATAGCCATCAAGACAACGACCACACTATTGACAGTTCTGATTGTGGAAACCTGGCTGCTCCGTGATAACTGCACTGGAAAACGACGTCATCTTTATCGCCGTGAATAGCGCCACAAACAGCTATATAACGAATGCATCGCCTCAGATTCACTGGGATTTGCGACTACGCGTGGCAACTAGTGAGCGCCTGTTCTTTTCACTGTAATAGCCATCAAGACAATGACAACACGATTGACAGTTCTGTTTGTGGCAACCTGGCTGCTCCGTGATAACTGCACTGGGAATGACGTCATCTTTCTCGTCGTGATTAGCGCCACCACCATTTATATAACGACTGCATTGCCTCGGCTTCCCTGGGACTTGCGACCACGCGTGGGAAGTTCTGAGCGCCTCTTCTTTTCACTGTTATAGCGGTCAAGACAATGCCCACACCATTGACAGTTCTGATTGTGGTAAGCTGGCTGCTCCGTGGCAACTGCACTGGGATGTGACGTCATCTTTATCGTCGTGAATAGCGCCACCACCAGCTATAAAACGACTGCATCGCCTCGGCTTCCCTGCGATTTGCGGCCACGCGTGGCAACTATTGAGCGCCTCTTCGTTTCACTGTTGTAGCCATCAAAACAACGACCACACGATTGACCGTTCTGATTGAGGAAAGCTGGCTGCTCCGCGATAACTGCACTGGAAATGACGTCATCTTTATCGTCGTGAATAGCGCCACCACTATTTATATAACGACTGCATCGCTTCAGCTTCCCTGGGACTTGCGACCACGCGTGGCAACTACTGAGCGCCTCTTCTTTTCACTGTTATAGCCATCAGGACAACGGTAGCACGATTGACAGTTCTTATTGCGGCAAGCTAGTTGCTCCGTGATAACTGCGCTGCAAAATGACGTCATCTTTATCGTCATGAATAGCGCAACCACCAGATATATAGCGACTGCATCGTCTCGGCTTCCCTGGGATTTGCGACCACGCGTGGCAACTACTGAGTGCCTCTTTTTTTCACTGTTATTGCCATCATGACGACGACCTCACGATTGACCGTTCTGATTGTGGCAACTTGGTTGCTCTGGGATAACTGCACTGGAAAACGACGTCATCTTTATCGTATGTGAATAGCGCGAACACCAGCTCTATAACGACTGCATCGCCTCGCCTTCCCTGGGATTTGCGACCACGCGTGGCAACAACTGAGCGCCTCTTCTTTTCATTGTTATAGCCATCAAGACAACGACCACACGATTGACAGTTCTGATTGTGGCAAGCTGGCTGCTCCGTGGTAACTGCACTGAGAAATGACGTCATCTTTATAGTCGTGACTAGCGCCACCAACAGCTATATAACGACTACATCGCCTCGGCTTCCCTGCGATTTGCGGCCACGCGTGGCAACTATTGAGCGCCTCTTCTTTTCAATGTTATAGCCATCAGGACAACGACAACACGATTGACAGTTCTGATTGTGGCAAGCTGGCTGCTCCGTGGCAACTGCACTGGGATATGACGCCATCTTTATCGTCGTGAATAGCGCCACCACCAGCTATGAAACGATCATCGCCTCGGCTTCCCTGGGATTTGCGATCACGCGTGGCAACAACTGAGCGCCTCTTCTTTCACTCTTATAGCCATCAAAACAACGACCACACGATTGACAGTTCTGATTGTGGCAAGCTGGCTGCTCCGTGGCAACTGCGCTGGGAAATGACGTCATCTTTATCGTCGTGAATAGCGCCACCACCAGCTATATAACGGCTGCATCGCCTCGGCTTCCCTGCGATTTGCGGCCACGCGTGGCAAATTTGAGCGCCTCTTCGTTTCACTGTTATAGCCATCAAGACAACGACCACACTATTGACAGTTCTGATTGTGGAAACCTGGCTGCTCCGTGATAACTGCACTGGAAAACGACGTCATCTTTATCGCCGTGAATAGCGCCACCACCAGCCATATAACGACTGCATCGACTCGGATTCCCTGGGATTTGCGACCACGCGTGGCAACTAGAGAGCGCCTCTTCTTTTCACTGTTATAGCCATCAAGACAACGACAACACGATTGACAGTTCTCATTGTGGCAACCTGGCTGCTCCGTGATAACTGCACTGGAAAATGGCGTCATCTTTATTGTCGTGAATAGCGCCGCAATCAGCTATACAACGACTGTATCGTCTCGGCTTCTCTGAGATTTGCGACCACGCGTGGCAACTACTGAGTGCCTCTTTTTTCACTGTTATTGCCATCAAGACAACGAAAACGCGATTGACCGTTCTGATTGTGCCAACTTGGCTGCTCCGGGATAACTGCACTGGAAAACGACGTCATCTTTATCGTATGTGAATAGCGCGAACACCAGCTCTATAACGACTGCATCGCCTCGCCTTCCCTGGGATTTGCGACCACGCGTGGCAACAACTGAGCGCCTCTTCTTTTCATTGTTATAGCCATCAAGACAACGACCACACGATTGACAGTTCTGATTGTGGCAAGCTGGCTGCTCCGTGGTAACTGCACTGAGAAATGACGTCATCTTTATAGTCGTGACTAGCGCCACCAACAGCTATATAACGACTACATCGCCTCGGCTTCCCTGCGATTTGCGGCCACGCGTGGCAACTATTGAGCGCCTCTTCTTTTCAATGTTATAGCCATCAGGATAACGACAACACGATTGACAGTTCTTACTGTGGCAAGCTGGTTGCTCCGTGATAACTGCGCTGCAAAATGACGCCACCTTTATCGTCGTGAATAGCGCCGCCACCATTTATATAACGACTGCATCGTCTCGGCTTCCCTGGACTTGCGACCACGCGTGGCAACTACTGAGCGCCTCTTCTTTTCACTGGTATAGCCATCAAGACAACGACCACACGATTAACAGTTCTTATTGTGGCTAGCTGGCTGCTCCGTGAAAACTGCACTGGAAAATCACGTCATCTTATCGTCGTGAATAGCGCCACCACCAGGTATATAACGACTGCATCGCCTCGGCTTTTCCTGGGATTTGCGACCACGCGTGGCAACAACTGAGCGCCTCTTCTTTCACACTTATAACCATCAAGACAACGACCACACGATTGACAGTTCTGATTGTGGCAAGCTGGCTGCTCCATGGCAACTGCACTGGGAAATGACGTCATCTTTATCGTCGGGAAGAGCGCCACCACCAGCTATATAACGACTGCATCGCCTCGGCTTCCCTGCGATTTGCGGCCACGCGTGGCAACTATTGAGCGCCTCTTCGTTTCACTGTTATAGCCATCAAGACAACGAACACACTATTGACATTTCTGATTGTGGAAACCTGGCTGCTCCGTGATAACTGCACTGGAAAACGTCATCTTTATCGCCGTGAATAGCGCCACAAACAGCTATATAACGAATGCATCGCCTCGGATTGCCTGGGATTTGCGACCACGCGTGGCAACTAGTGAGCGCCTGTTCTTTTCACTGTAATAGCCATCAAGACAATGACAACACGATTGACAGTTCTGATTGTGGCAACCTGGCTGCTCCGTTATAACTGCACTGGGAAATGACGTCATCTTTATCGTCGTGAATAGCGCCACCACCAGCTATATAACGACTGCATCGCCTCGGCTTCCCTGCGATTTGCGGCCACGCGTGGCAAATTTGAGCGCCTCTTCGTTTCACTGTTATAGCCATCAAGACAACGACCACACTATTGACAGTTCTGATTGTGGAAACCTGGCTGCTCCGTGATAACTGCACTGGAAAACGACGTCATCTTTATCGCCGTGAATAGCGCCTCAAACAGCTATATAACGAATGCATCGCCTCGGATTCACTGGGATTTGCGACCACGCGTGGCAACTAGTGAGCGCCTGTTCTTTTCACTGTAATAGCCATCAAGACAATGACAACACGATTGACAGTTCTGTTTGTGGCAACCTGGCTGCTCCGTGATAACTGCACTGGGAATGACGTCATCTTTCTCGTCGTGAATAGCGCCACCACCATTTATATAACGACTGCATCGCCTCGGCTTCCCTGGGACTTGCGACCACGCGTGGGAACTACTGAGCGCCTCTTCTTTTCACTGTTATAGCGGTCAAGACAATGACCACACCATTGACAGTTCTGATTGTGGCAAGCTGGCTGCTCCGTGGCAACTGCACCGGGATGTGACGTCATCTTTATCGTCGTGAATAGCGCCACCACAAGCTATAAAACGACTGCATCGCCTCGGTTTCCCTGCGATTTGCGGCCACGCGTGGCAACTATTGAGCGCCTCTTCGTTTCACTGTTGTAGCCATCAAAACAACGACCACACGATTGACCGTTCTGATTGTGGCAAGCTGGCTGCTCCGCGATAACTGCACTGGAAATGACGTCATCTTTATCGTCGTGAATAGCGCAACCACCAGATATATAGCGACTGCATCGTCTCGGCTTCCCTGGGATTTGCGACCACGCGTGGCAACTACTGAGTGCCTCTTTTTTTCACTGTTATAGCCATCAGGACAACGGTAGCACGATTTACAGTTCTTATTGTGGCAAGCTAGTTGTTCCGTGATAACTGCGCTGCAACATGACGTCATCTTTATCGTCATGAATAGCGCAACCACCAGATATATAGCGACTGCATCGTCTCGGCTTCCCTGGGATTTGCGACCACGCGTGGCAACTACTGAGTGCCTCTTTTTTTCACTGTTATTGCCATCATGACGACGACCTCACGATTGACCGTTCTGATTGTGGCAACTTGGCTGCTCCGGGATAACTGCACTGGAAAACGACGTCATCTTTATCGTATGTGAATAGCGCCAACACCAGCTCTATAACGACTACATCGCCTCGGCTTCCCTGTGATTTGCGGCCACGCGTGGCAACTAGTGAGCGCCTCTTCTTTTCAATGTTATAGCCATCAGGACAACGACAACACGATTGACAGTTCTTATTGTGGCAAGCTGGTTGCTCCGTGATAACTGCGCTGGAAAATGACGCCACCTTTATCGTCGTGAATAGCGCCGCCACCATTTATATAACGACTGCATCGTCTCGGCTTCCCTGGACTTGCGACCACGCGTGGCAACTACTGAGCGCCTCTTCTTTTCACTGGTATAGCCATCAAGACAACGACCACACGATTAACAGTTCTTATGGTGGCTAGCTGGCTGCTCCGTGATAACTGCACTGGAAAATCACGTCATCTTATCGTCGTGAATAGCGCCACCACCAGGTATATAACGACAGCATCGCCTCGGATTCCCTGGGATTTGCGACCACGCGTGGCAACTAGCGAGCGCCTGTTCTTTTCACTGTAATAGCCATCAAGACAATGACAACACGATTGACAGTTCTGATTGAGGCAAGCTGGCTGCTCCGCGATAACTGCACTGGAAATGACGTCATCTTTATCGTCGTGAATAGCGCCACCACTATTTATATAACGACTGCATCGCTTCAGCTTCCCTGGGACTTGCGACCACGCGTGGCAACTACTGAGCGCCTCTTCTTTTCACTGTTATAGCCATCAGGACAACGGTAGCACGATTGACAGTTCTTATTGGGGCAAGCTAGTTGCTCCGTGATAACTGCGCTGCAAAATGACGTCATCTTTATCGTCATGAATAGCGCAACCACCAGATATATAGCGACTGCATCGTCTCGGCTTCCCTGGGATTTGCGACCACGCGTGGCAACTACTGAGTGCCTCTTTTTTTCACTGTTATTGCCATCATGACGACGACCTCACGATTGACCGTTCTGATTGTGGCAACTTGGTTGCTCTGGGATAACTGCACTGGAAAACGACGTCATCTTTATCGTATGTGAATAGCGCCAACACCAGCTCTATAACGACTACATCGCCTCGGCTTCCCTGTGATTTCCGGCCATGCGTGGCAACTATTGAGCGCCTCTTCTTTTCAATGTTATAGCCATCAGGACAACAACACGATTAACAGTTCTTATGGTGGCTAGCTGGCTGCTCCGTGATAACTGCACTGCAATAACACGTCATCTTATCGTCGTGAATTGCGCCACCACCAGGTATATAACGACAGCATCGCCTCGGCTTTTCCTGGGATTTGCGACCACGCGTGGCAACAACTGAGCGCCTCTTCTTTCACTCTTATAACCATCAAGACAACGACCACACGATTGACAGTTCTGATTGTGGCAAGCTGGCTGCTCCATGGCAACTGCACTTGGAAATGACGTCATCTTTATCGTCGGGAAGAGCGCCACCACCAGCTATATAACGACTGCATCGCCTCGGCTTCCCTGCGATTTGCGGCCACGCGTGGCAACTATTGAGCGCCTCTTCGTTTCACTGTTATAGCCATCAAGACAACGACCACACTATTGACAGTTCTGATTGTGGAAACCTGGCTGCTCCGTGATAACTGCACTGGAAAACGTCATCTTTATCGCCGTGAATAGCGCCACAAACTGCTATATAACGAATGCATCGCCTCGGATTGCCTGGGATTTGCGACCACGCGTGGCAACTAGTGAGCGCCTGTTCTTTTCACTGTAATAGCCATCAAGACAATGACAACACGATTGACAGTTCTGATTCGGGCAACCTGGCTGCTCCGTTATAACTGCACTGGAAATGACGTCATCTTTCTCGTCGTGAATAGCGCCACCACCATTTATATAACGACTGCATCGACTCGGGTTCCCTGGGACTTGCGACCACGCGTGGCAACTACTGAGCGCCTCTTCTTTTCACTGTTATAGCGGTCAAGACAATGACCACACCATTGACAGTTCTGATTGTGGCAAGCTGGCTGCTCCGTGATAACTGCGCTGGAAATTACGTCTTCTTTATTGTCGTGAATATAGCGCCGCAATCAGCTATACAACGACTGCATCGTCTCGGCTTCTCTGAGATTTGCGACCACGCGTGGCAACCACTGAGTGCCTCTTTTTTTCACTGTTATTGCCATCAAGACAACGAAAACGCGATTGACCGTTCTGATTGTGGCAACTTGGCTGCTCCGGGATAACTGCACTGGAAAACGACGTCATCTTTATCGTATGTGAATAGCGCGAACACCAGCTCTATAACGACTGCATCGCCTCGGCTTCCCTGGGATTTGTGACCACGCGTGGCAACAACTGAGCGCCTCTTCTTTTCACTGTTATAGCCATCAAGACAACGACCACACGATTGACAGTTCTGATTGTGGCAAGCTGGCTGCTCCGTGGTAACTGCACTGAGAAATGACGTCATCTTTATAGTCGTGACTAGCGCCACCAACAGCTATATAACTACTACATCGCCTCGGCTTCCCTGCGATTTGCGGCCACGCGTGGCAACTATTGAGCGCCTCTTCTTTTCAATGTTATAGCCATCAGGACAACGACAACACGATTGACAGTTCTTATTGTGGCAAGCTGGTTGCTCCGTGATAACTGCGCTGGAAAATGACGCCACCTTTATCGTGGTGAATAGCGCCGCCACCATTTATATAACGACTGCATCGTCTCGGCTTCCCTGGACTTGCGACCACGCGTGGCAACTACTGAGCGCCTCTTCTTTTCACTGGTATAGCCATCAAGACAACGACCACACGATTAACAGTTCTTATTGTGGCTAGCTGGCTGCTCCGTGATAACTGCACTGGAAAATCACGTCATCTTATCGTCGTGAATAGCGCCACCACCAGGTATATAACGACTGCATCGCCTCGGCTTTTCCTGGGATTTGCGACCACGCGTGGCAACTACTGAGTGCCTCTTTTTTTCACTGTTATTGCCATCATGACGACGACCTCACGATTGACCGTTCTGATTGTGGCAACTTGGTTGCGCTGGGATAACTGCACTGGAAAACGACGTCATCTTTATCGTATGTGAATAGCGCCAACACCAGCTCTATAACGACTACATCGCCTCGGCTTCCCTGTGATTTGCGGCCATGCGTGGCAACTATTGAGCGCCTCTTCTTTTCAATCTTATAGCCATCAGGACAACAACACGATTAACAGTTCTTATGGTGGCTAGCTGGCTGCTCCGTGATAACTGCACTGGAAAACCACGTCATCTTTATCGTCGGGAAGAGCGCCACCACCAGCTATATAACGACTGCATCGCCTCGGCTTCCCTGCGATTTGCGGCCACGCGTGGCAACTATTGAGCGCCTCTTCGTTTCACTGTTATAGCCATCAAGACAACGACCACACTATTGACAGTTCTGATTGTGGAACCCTGGCTGCTCCGTGATAACTGCACTGGAAAACGTCATCTTTATCGCCGTGAATAGCGCCACAAACTGCTATATAACGAATGCATCGCCTCGGATTGCCTGGGATTTGCGACCACGCGTGGCAACTAGTGAGCGCCTGTTCTTTTCACTGTAATAGCCATCAAGACAATGACAACACGATTGACAGTTCTGATTGGGGCAACCTGGCTGCTCCGTTATAACTGCACTGGAAATGACGTCATCTTTCTCGTCGTGAATAGCGCCACCACCATTTATATAACGACTGCATCGCCTCGGCTTCCCTGGGACTTGCGACCACGCGTGGGAACTACTGAGCGCCTCTTCTTTTCACTGTTATAGCCATCAAGGCAACGACAACACGATTGACAGTTCTGATTGTGGCAAGCTGGCTGCTCCGTGGCAACTGCACTGGGATATGACGCCATCTTTATCGTCGTGAATAGCGCCACCACCAGCTATGAAACGATCATCGCCTCGGCTTCCCTGGGATTTGCGATCACGCGTGGCAACAACTGAGCGCCTCTTCTTTCACTCTTATAGCCATCAAGACAACGACAACACGATTGACAGTTCTGATTGTGGCAAGCTGGCTGCTCCGTGGCAACTGCACTGGGAAATGACGTCATCTTTATCGTCGTGAATAGCGCCACCACCAGCCATATAACGACTGCATCGACTCTGATTCCCTGGGATTTGCGACCACGCGTGGCAACTAGAGAGCGCCTCTTCTTTTCACTGTTATAGCCATCAAGACAACGACAACACGATTGACAGTTCTGATTTTGGCAACCTGGCTGCTCCGTGATAACTGCACTGGAAAATGGCGTCATCTTTATCGTCGTGAATAGCGCCACCACCAGCTATACAACGACTGCATCACCTCGGATTCCCTGGGATTTGCGACCACGCGTGGCAACTACTGAGCGCCTCTTCTTTTCACTGTTATAGCGGTCAAGACAATGACCACACCAGTGACAGTTCTGATTGTGGCAAGCTGGCTGCTCCGTGATAACTGCGCTGGAAATTACGTCTTCTTTATTGTCGTGAATATAGCGCCGCAATCAGCTATACAACGACTGCATCGTCTCGGCTTCTCTGAGATTTGCGACCACGCGTGGCAACCACTGAGTGCCTCTTTTTTTCACTGTTATTGTCATCAAGACAACGAAAACGCGATTGACCGTTCTGATTGTGGCAACTTGGCTGCTCCGGGATAACTGCACTGGAAAACGACGTCATCTTTATCGTATGTGAATAGCGCGAACACCAGCTCTATAACGACTGCATCGCCTCGGCTTCCCTGGGATTTGTAACCACGCGTGGCAACAACTGAGCGCCTCTTCTTTTCACTGTTATAGCCATCAAGACAACGACCACACGATTGACAGTTCTGATTGTGGCAAGCTGGCTGCTCCGTGGTAACTGCACTGAGAAATGACGTCATCTTTATAGTCGTGACTAGCGCCACCAACAGCTATATAACGACTACATCGCCTCGGCTTCCCTGCGATTTGCGGCCACGCGTGGCAACTATTGAGCGCCTCTTCGTTTCACTGTTATAGCCATCAAGACAACGACCACACTATTGACAGTTCTGATTGTGGAAACCTGGCTGCTCCGTGATAACTGCACTGGAAAACGTCATCTTTATCGCCGTGAATAGCGCCACAAACTGCTATATAACGAATGCATCGCCTCGGATTGCCTGGGATTTGCGACCATGCGTGGCAACTAGTGAGCGCCTGTTCTTTTCACTGTAATAGCCATCAAGACAATGACAACACGATTGACAGTTCTGATTGTGGCATCCTGGCTGCTCCGTTATAACTGCACTGGGAAATGACGTCATCTTTATCGTCGTGAATAGCGCCACCACCAGCTATATAACGACTGCATCGCCTCGGCTTCCCTGCGATTTGCGGCCACGCGTGGCAAATTTGAGCGCCTCTTCGTTTCACTGTTATAGCCATCAAGACAACGACCACACTATTGACAGTTCTGATTGTGGAAACCTGGCTGCTCCGTGATAACTGCACTGGAAAACGTCATCTTTATCGCCGTGAATAGCGCCACCACCAGCCATATAACGAGTGCATCGACTCGGATTCCCTGGGATTTGCGACCACGCGTGGCAACTAGAGAGCGCCTCTTCTTTTCACTGTTATAGCCATCAAGACAACGACAACACGGTTGACAGTTCTGATTTTGGCAACCTGGCTGCTCCGTGATAACTGCACTGGTAATGACGTCATCTTTCTCGTCGTGATTAGCGCCACCACAATTTATATAACGACTGCATCGCCTCGGCTTCCCTGGGACTTGCGACCACGCGTGGGAACTACTGAGCGCCTCTTCTTTTCACTGTTATAGCGGTCAAGACAATGACCACACCATTGACAGTTCTGATTGTGGTAAGCTGGCTGCTCCGTGATAACTGCGCTGCAAAATGACGTCATCTTTATCGTCATGAATAGCGCAACCACCAGATATATAGCGACTGCATCGTCTCGGCTTCCCTGGGATTTGCGACCACGCGTGGCAACTACTGAGTGCCTCTTTTTTTCACTGTTATTGCCATCATGACGACGACCTCACGATTGACCGTTCTGATTGTGGCAAGCTGGCTGCTCCGCGATAACTGCACTGGAAATGACGTCAGCTTTATCGTCGTGAATAGCGCCACCACTATTTATATAACGACTGCATCGCTTCAGCTTCCCTGGGACTTGCGACCACGCGTGGCAACTACTGAGCGCCTCTTCTTTTCACTGTTATAGCCATCAAAACAACGACCACACGATTGACAGTTCTTATTGTGGCAAGCTAGTTGCTCCGTGATAACTGCGCTGCAAAATGACGTCATCTTTATCGTCATGAATAGCGCAACCACCAGATATATAGCGACTGCATCGTCTCGGCTTCCCTGGGATTTGCGACCACGCGTGGCAACTACTGAGTGCCTCTTTTTTTCACTGTTATTGCCATCATGACGACGACCTCACGATTGACCGTTCTGATTGTGGCAACTTGGTGCTCTGGGATAACTGCACTGAGAAATGACGTCATCTTTATAGTCGTGACTAGCGCCACCAACAGCTATATAACGACTACATCGCCTCGGCTTCCCTGCGATTTGCGGCCACGCGTGGCAACTATTGAGCGCCTCTTCTTTTCAATGTTATAGCCATCAGGACAACGACAACACGATTGACAGTTCTGATTGTGGCAAGCTGGCTGCTCCGTGGCAACTGCACTGGGATATGACGCCATCTTTATCGTCGTGAATAGCGCCACCACCAGCTATGAAACGATCATCGCCTCGGCTTCCCTGGGATTTGCGATCACGCGTGGCAACAACTGAGCGCCTCTTCTTTCACTCTTATAGCCATCAAAACAACGACCACACGATTGACAGTTCTGATTGTGGCAAGCTGGCTGCTCCGTGGCAACTGCACTGGGAAATGACGTCATCTTTATCGTCGTGAATAGCGCCACCACCAGCTATATAACGGCTGCATCGCCTCGGCTTCCCTGCGATTTGCGGCCACGCGTTGCAAATTTGAGCGCCTCTTCGTTTCACTGTTATAGCCATCAAGACAACGACCACACTATTGACAGTTCTGATTGTGGAAACCTGGCTGCTCCGTGATAACTGCACTGGAAAACGTCATCTTTATCGTCGTGAATAGCGCCACCACCAGCTATAAAACGACTGCATCGCCTCGGCTTCCCTGCGATTTGCGGCCACGCGTGGCAACTATTGAGCGCCTCTTCGTTTCACTGTTGTAGCCATCAAAACAACGACCACACGATTGACCGTTCTGATTGAGGCAAGCTGGCTGCTCCGCGATAACTGCACTGGAAATGACGTCAGCTTTATCGTCGTGAATAGCGCCACCACTATTTATATAACGACTGCATCGCTTCAGCTTCCCTGGGACTTGCGACCACGCGTGGCAACTACTGAGCGCCTCTTCTTTTCACTGTTATAGCCATCAAAACAACGACCACACGATTGACAGTTCTTATTGTGGCAAGCTAGTTGCTCCGTGATAACTGCGCTGCAAAATGACGTCATCTTTATCGTCATGAATAGCGCAACCACCAGATATATAGCGACTGCATCGTCTCGGCTTCCCTGGGATTTGCGACCACGCGTGGCAACTACTGAGTGCCTCTTTTTTTCACTGTTATTGCCATCATGACGACGACCTCACGATTGACCGTTCTGATTGTGGCAACTTGGTGCTCTGGGATAACTGCACTGAGAAATGACGTCATTTTTATAGTCGTGACTAGCGCCACCAACAGCTATATAACGACTACATCGCCTCGGCTTCCCTGCGATTTGCGGCCACGCGTGGCAACTATTGAGCGCCTCTTCTTTTCAATGTTATAGCCATCAGGACAACGACAACACGATTGACAGTTCTGATTGTGGCAAGCTGGCTGCTCCGTGGCAACTGCACTGGGATATGACGCCATCTTTATCGTCGTGAATTGCGCCACCACCAGCTATGAAACGATCATCGCCTCGGCTTCCCTGGGATTTGCGATCACGCGTGGCAACAACTGAGCGCCTCTTTTTCACTCTTATAGCCATCAAAACAACGACCACACGATTGACAGTTCTGATTGTGGCAAGCTGGCTGCTCCGTGGCAACTGCACTGGGAAATGACGTCATCTTTATCGTCGTGAATAGCGCCACCACCAGCTATATAACGGCTGCATCGCCTCGGCTTCCCTGCGATTTGCGGCCACGCGTTGCAAATTTGAGCGCCTCTTCGTTTCACTGTTATAGCCATCAAGACAACGACCACACTATTGACAGTTCTGATTGTGGAAACCTGGCTGCTCCGTGATAACTGCACTGGAAAACGACGGCATCTTTATCGCCGTGAATAGCGCCACCACCAGCCATATAACGACTGCATCGACTCGGATTCCCTGGGATTTGCGACCACGCGTGGCAACTAGAGAGCGCCTCTTCTTTTCACTGTTATAGACATCAAGACAACGACAACACGATTGACAGTTCTGATAGTGGCAACATGGCTGCTCCGTGATAACTGCACTGGAAAATGGCGTCATCTTTATCGTCGTGAATAGCGCCACCACCAGCTATACAACGACTGCATCGCCTCGGATTCCCTGGGATTTGCGACCACGCGTGGCAACTACTGAGCGCCTCTTCTTTTCACTGTTAGAGCGGTCAAGACAATGACCACACCATTGACAGTTCTGATTGTGGCAAGCTGGCAGCTCCGTGATAAATGCGCTGGAAATTACGTCTTCTTTATTGTCGTGAATAGCGCCGCAATCAGCTATACAACGACTGTATCGTCTCGGCTTCTCTGAGATTTGCGACCACGCGTGGCAACTACTGAGTGCCTCTTTTTTCACTGTTATTACCATCAAGACAACGAAAACGCGATTGACCGTTCTGATTGTGGCAACTTGGCTGCTCCGGGATAACTGCACTGGAAAACGACGTCATCTTTATCGTATGTGAATAGCGCGAACACCAGCTCTATAACGACTGCATCGCCTCGGCTTCCCTGCGATTTGCAGCCACGCGTGGCAACTATTGAGCGCCTCTTCGTTTCACTGTTATAGCCATCAAGACAACGAACACACTATTGACAGTTCTGATTGTGGAAACCTGGCTGCTCCGTGATAACTGCACTGGAAAACGTCATCTTTATCGCCGTGAATAGCGCCACAAACAGCTATATAACGAATGCATCGCCTCGGATTGCCTGGGATTTGCGACCACGCGTGGCAACTAGTGAGCGCCTGTTCTTTTCACTGTAATAGCCATCAAGACAATGACAACACGATTGACAGTTCTGACTGTGGCAACCTGGCTGCTCCGTGATAACTGCACTGGGAATGACGTCATCTTTCTCGTCGTGAATAGCGCCACCACCATTTATATAACGACTGCATCACCTCGGCTTCCCTGGGACTTGCGACCACGCGTGGGAACTACTGAGCGCCTCTTCTTTTCACTGTTATAGCGGTCAAGACAACGACCACACCATTGACAGTTCTGATTGTGGCAAGCTGGCTGCTCCGTGGCAACTGCACCGGGATGTGACGTCATCATTATCGTCGTGAATACCGCCACCACCAGCCATATAACGACTGCATCGACTCGGATTCCCTGGGATTTGCGACCACGCGTGGCAACTAGAGAGCGCCTCTTCTTTTCACTGTTATAGCCATCAAGACAACGACAACACGATTGACAGTTCTGATTTTGGCAACCTGGCTGCTCCGTGATAACTGCACTGGAAAATGGCGTCATCTTTATCGTCGTGAATAGCGCCACCACCAGCTATACAACGACTGCATCGCCTCGGATTCCCTGGGATTTGCGACCACGCGTGGCAACTATTGAGCGCCTCTTCTTTTCAATGTTATAGCCATCAGGACAACGACAACACGATTGACAGTTCTTATTGTGGCAAGCTGGTTGCTCCGTGATAACTGCACTGGGAAATGACGTCATCTTTATCGTCGGGAAGAGCGCCACCACCAGCTATATAACGACTGCATCGCCTCGGCTTCCCTGCGATTTGCGGCCACGCGTGGCAACTATTGAGCGCCTCTTCGTTTCACTGTTATAGCCATCAAGACAACGACCACACTATTGACAGTTCTGATTGTGGAAACCTGGCTGCTCCGTGATAACTGTACTGGAAAACGTCATCTTTATCGCCGTGAATAGCGCCACAAACAGCTATATAACGAATGCATCGCCTCGGATTGCCTGGGATTTGCGACCACGCGTGGCAACTAGTGAGCGCCTGTTCTTTTCACTGTAATAGCCATCATGACAATGACAAAACGATTGACAGTTCTGATTGTGGCAACCTGGCTGCTCCGTTATAACTGCACTGGAAATGACGTCATCTTTCTCGTCGTGAATAGCGCCACAAACAGCTATATAACGAATGCGTCGCCTCGGATTCCCTGGGATTTGCGACCACGCGTGGCAACTAGTGAGCGCCTGTTCTTTTCACCGTAATAGCCATCAAGACAATGACAACACGATTGACAGTTCTGTTTGTGGCAACCTGGCTGCTCCGTGATAACTGCACTGGGAATGACGTCATCTTTCTCGTCGTGAATAGCGCCACCACCATTTATATAACGACTGCATCGCCTCGGCTTCCCTGGGACTTGCGACCACGCGTGGGAACTACTGAGCGCCTCTTCTTTTCACTGTTATAGCCATCAAGACAACGACAACACGATTGGCAGTTCTGATTGTGGCAAGCTGGCTGCTCCGTGGCAACTGCACTGGGATGTGACGTCATCTTTATCGTCGTGAATAGCGCCACCACCAGCTATAAAACGACTGCATCGCCTCGGCTTCCCTGCGATTTGCGGCCATGCGTGGCAACTAATGAGCGCCTCTTCGTTTCACTGTTGTAGCCATCAAAACAACGACCACACGATTGACCGTTCTGATTGAGGCAAGCTGGCTGCTCCGCGATAACTGCACTGGAAATGACGTCATCTTTATCGTCGTGAATAGCGCCACCACCATTTATATAACGACTACATCGCTTCAGCTTCCCTGGGACTTGCGACCACGCGTGGCAACTACTGAGCGCCTCTTCTTTTCACTGTTATAGCCATCAGGACAACGGTAGCACGATTGACAGTTCTTATTGTGGCAAGCTAGTTGCTCCGTGATAACTGCGCTGCAAAATGACGTCATCTTTATCGCCATGAATAGCGCAACCACCAGATATATAGCGATTGCATCGTCTCGGCTTCCCTGGGATTTGCGACCACGCGTGGCAACTACTGAGTGCCTCTTTTTTTCACTGTTATTGCCATCATGACGACGACCACACGATTGACCGTTCTGATTGTGGCAACTTGGCTGCTCCGGGATAACTGCAGTGGAAAACGACGTCATCTTTCTCGTCGTGAATAGCGCCACCACCATTTATATAACGACTGCATCGCCTCGGCTTCCCTGGGATTTGCGACCACGCGTGGCAACAACTGAGCGCCTCTTCTTTCACTCTTATAGCCATCAAGACAACGACCACACGATTGACAGTTCTGATTGTGGCAAGCTGGCTGATCCGTGGCAACTGCACTGGGAAATGACGTCATCTTTATCGTCGTGAATAGCGCCACCACCAGCTATATAACGACTGCATCGCCTCGGCTTCCCTGCGACTTGCGGCCACGCGTGGCAACTATTGAGCGCCTCTTCGTTTCAATGTTATAGCCATCAAGACAACGACCACACTATTGACATTTCTGATTGTGGAAACCTGGCTGCTCCGTGATAACTGCACTGGAAAACGACGTCATCTTTATCGCCGTGAATAGCGCCACAAACAGCTGTATAACGAATGCATCGCCTCGGATTCCGTGGGATTTGCGACCACGCGTGGCAACTAATGAGCGCCTGTTCTTTTCACTGTTATAGATATCAAGACAACGACAACATGATTGACAGTACAGATTGTGGCAACCTGGCTGCTCCGTGATAACTCACTAGAAAATGGCGTCATCTTTATCGTCGTGAATAGCGCCACCACGAGCTATATAACGACTGCATCGCCTCGGATTCCCTGGGATTTGCGACCACGCGTGGCAACTAGAGAGCGCCTCCTTTTTTCACTGTTATTGCCATCATGACGACGACCACACGATTGACCGTTCTGATTGTGACAACTTGGCTGCTCCGGGATAATTGCACTGGAAAACGACGTCATCTTTATCGTATGTGAATAGCGCCAACAGCAGCTCTAAAACGACTGCATCGCCTCGGCTTCCCTGGGATTTGCGACCACGCGTGGCAACAACTGAGCGCCTCTTCTTTCACTCTTATAGCCATCAAGACAACGACCACACGATTGACAGTTCTGATTGTGGCAAGCTGGCTGCTCCGTGGCTACTGCACTGGGAAATGACGTCATCTTTATCGTCGTGAATAGCGCCACCACCAGCTATATAACGACTGCATCGCCTGGCTTCCCGGCGATTTGCGGCCACGCGTGGCAACTATTGAGCGCCTCTTCGTTTCACTATTATAGCCATCAAGACAACGACCACACGATTGACAGTTCTTATTGTGGCAAACTAGTTGCTCCGTGATAACTGCGCAGGAAATTGACGTCATCTTTATCGTCATGAATAGCGCAACCACCAGATATATAGCGACTGCATCGTTACGGCCTCCCTGGAATTTGCGACCACGCGTGGCAACTACTGAGTGCCTCTTTTTTTCACTGTTATTGCCATCATGACGACGACCACACGATTGACCGTTCTGACTGTGGCAACTTGGCTGCTCCGGGATAACTGCACTGGAAAACGACGTCATATTTATCGTATGTGAATAGCGCCAACACCAGCTCTATAACGAATGCATCGCCTCGGCTTCCCTGGGATTTGCGACCACGCGTGGCAACTACTGAGCGCCTCTTCTTTTCACTGGTATAGCCATCAAGACAACGACCACACGAGTAACAGTTCTTATGGTGGCTAGCTGGCTGCTCCGTGATAACTGCACTGGAAAATCACGTCATCTTATCGTCGCGAATAGCGCCACCACCAGGTATATAACGACTGCATCACCTCGGCTTTTCCTGGGATTTGCGGCCACGCGTGGCAACTATTGAGCGCCTCTTCGTTTAACTGTTATAACCATCAAGACAACGACCACACGATTGACGGTTCTGATTGTGGCAAGCTGGCTGCTCCATGGCAACTGCACTGGGAAATGACGTCATCTTTATTGTCGGGAAGAGCGCCACCACCAGCTATATAACGACTGCATCGCCTCGGCTTCCCTGGGATTTGCGATCACGCGTGGCAACAACTGAGCGCCTCTTCGTTTCACTGTTATAGCCATCAAGACAACGACCACACTATTGACAGTTCTGATTGTGGAAACCTGGCTGCTCCGTGATAACTGCACTGGAAAACGACGTCATCTTTATCGCCGTGAATAGCGCCACAAACAGCTATATAACGAATGCATCGCCTCAGATTCACTGGGATTTGCGACCACGCGTGGCAACTAGTGAGCGCCTGTTCTTTTCACTGTAATAGCCATCAAGACAATGACAACACGATTGACAGTTCTGTTTGTGGCAACCTGGCTGCTCCGTGATAACTGCACTGGGAATGACGTCATCTTTCTCGTCGTGATTAGCGCCACCACCATTTATATAACGACTGCATTGCCTCGGCTTCCCTGGGACTTGCGACCACGCGTGGGAAGTTCTGAGCGCCTCTTCTTTTCACTGTTATAGCGGTCAAGACAATGCCCACACCATTGACAGTTCTGATTGTGGTAAGCTGGCTGCTCCGTGGCAACTGCACTGGGATGTGACGTCATCTTTATCGTCGTGAATAGCGCCACCACCAGCTATAAAACGACTGCATCGCCTCGGCTTCCCTGCGATTTGCGGCCACGCGTGGCAACTATTGAGCGCCTCTTCGTTTCACTGTTGTAGCCATCAAAACAACGACCACACGATTGACCGTTCTGACTGAGGAAAGCTGGCTGCTCCGCGATAACTGCACTGGAAATGACGTCATCTTTATCGTCGTGAATAGCGCCACCACTATTTATATAACGACTGCATCGCTTCAGCTTCCCTGGGACTTGCGACCACGCGTGGCAACTACTGAGCGCCTCTTCTTTTCACTGTTATAGCCATCAGGACAACGGTAGCACGATTGACAGTTCTTATTGTGGCAAGCTAGTTGCTCCGTGATAACTGCGCTGCAAAATGACGTCATCTTTATCGTCATGAATAGCGCAACCACCAGATATATAGCGACTGCATCGTCTCGGCTTCCCTGGGATTTGCGACCACGCGTGGCAACTACTGAGTGCCTCTTTTTTTCACTGTTATTGCCATCATGACGACGACCTCACGATTGACCGTTCTGATTGTGGCAACTTGGTTGCTCTGGGATAACTGCACTGGAAAACGACGTCATCTTTATCGTATGTGAATAGCGCGAACACCAGCTCTATAACGACTGCATCGCCTCGCCTTCCCTGGGATTTGCGACCACGCGTGGCAACAACTGAGCGCCTCTTCTTTTCATTGTTATAGCCATCAAGACAACGACCACACGATTGACAGTTCTGATTGTGGCAAGCTGGCTGCTCCGTGTTAACTGCACTGAGAAATGACGTCATCTTTATAGTCCTGACTAGCGCCACCAACAGCTATATAACGACTACATCGCCTCGGCTTCCCTGCGATTTGCGGCCACGCGTGGCAACTATTGAGCGCCTCTTCTTTTCAATGTTATAGCCATCAGGACAACGACAACACGATTGACAGTTCTGATTGTGGCAAGCTGGCTGCTCCGTGGCAACTGCACTGGGATATGACGCCATCTTTATCGTCGTGAATAGCGCCACCACCAGCTATGAAACGATCATCGCCTCGGCTTCCCTGGGATTTGCGATCACGCGTGGCAACAACTGAGCGCCTCTTCTTTCACTCTTATAGCCATCAAAACAACGACCACACTATTGACAGTTCTGATTGTGGAAACCTGGCTGCTCCGTGATAACTGCACTGGAAAACGACGTCATCTTTATCGCCGTGAATAGCGCCACCACCAGCCATATAACGACTGCATCGACTCGGATTCCCTGGGATTTGCGACCACGCGTGGCAACTAGAGAGCGCCTCTTCTTTTCACTGTTATAGCCATCAAGACAACGACAACACGATTGACAGTTCTCATTGTGGCAACCTGGCTGCTCCGTGATAACTGCACTGGAAAATGGCGTCATCTTTATTGTCGTGAATAGCGCCGCAATCAGCTATACAACGACTGTATCGTCTCGGCTTCTCTGAGATTTGCGACCACGCGTGGCAACTACTGAGTGCCTCTTTTTTCACTGTTATTGCCATCAAGACAACGAAAACGCGATTGACCGTTCTGATTGTGCCAACTTGGCTGCTCAGGGATAACTGCACTGGAAAACGACGTCATCTTTATCGTATGTGAATAGCGCGAACACCAGCTCTATAACGACTGCATCGCCTCGCCTTCCCTGGGATTTGCGACCACGCGTGGCAACAACTGAGCGCCTCTTCTTTTCATTGTTATAGCCATCAAGACAACGACCACACGATTGACAGTTCTGATTGTGGCAAGCTGGCTGCTCCGTGGTAACTGCACTGAGAAATGACGTCATCTTTATAGTCGTGACTAGCGCCACCAACAGCTATATAACGACTACATCGCCTCGGCTTCCCTGCGATTTGCGGCCACGCGTGGCAACTATTGAGCGCCTCTTCTTTTCAATGTTATAGCCATCAGGATAACGACAACACGATTGACAGTTCTTACTGTGGCAAGCTGGTTGCTCCGTGATAACTGCGCTGCAAAATGACGCCACCTTTATCGTCGTGAATAGCGCCGCCACCATTTATATAACGACTGCATCGTCTCGGCTTCCCTGGACTTGCGACCACGCGTGGCAACTACTGAGCGCCTCTTCTTTTCACTGGTATAGCCATCAAGACAACGACCACACGATTAACAGTTCTTATTGTGGCTAGCTGGCTGCTCCGTGAAAACTGCACTGGAAAATCACGTCATCTTATCGTCGTGAATAGCGCCACCACCAGGTATATAACGACTGCATCGCCTCGGCTTTTCCTGGGATTTGCGACCACGCGTGGCAACAACTGAGCGCCTCTTCTTTCACACTTATAACCATCAAGACAACGACCACACGATTGACAGTTCTGATTGTGGCAAGCTGGCTGCTCCATGGCAACTGCACTGGGAAATGACGTCATCTTTATCGTCGGGAAGAGCGCCACCACCAGCTATATAACGACTGCATCGCCTCGGCTTCCCTGCGATTTGCGGCCACGCGTGGCAACTATTGAGCGCCTCTTCGTTTCACTGTTATAGCCATCAAGACAACGAACACACTATTGACATTTCTGATTGTGGAAACCTGGCTGCTCCGTGATAACTGCACTGGAAAACGTCATCTTTATCGCCGTGAATAGCGCCACAAACAGCTATATAACGAATGCATCGCCTCGGATTGCCTGGGATTTGCGACCACGCGTGGCAACTAGTGAGCGCCTGTTCTTTTCACTGTAATAGCCATCAAGACAATGACAACACGATTGACAGTTCTGATTGTGGCAACCTGGCTGCTCCGTTATAACTGCACTGGGAAATGACGTCATCTTTATCGTCGTGAATAGCGCCACCACCAGCTATATAACGACTGCATCGCCTCGGCTTCCCTGCGATTTGCGGCCACGCGTGGCAAATTTGAGCGCCTCTTCGTTTCACTGTTATAGCCATCAAGACAACGACCACACTATTGACAGTTCTGATTGTGGAAACCTGGCTGCTCCGTGATAACTGCACTGGAAAACGACGTCATCTTTATCGCCGTGAATAGCGCCTCAAACAGCTATATAACGAATGCATCGCCTCGGATTCACTGGGATTTGCGACCACGCGTGGCAACTAGTGAGCGCCTGTTCTTTTCACTGTAATAGCCATCAAGACAATGACAACACGATTGACAGTTCTGTTTGTGGCAACCTGGCTGCTCCGTGATAACTGCACTGGGAATGACGTCATCTTTCTCGTCGTGAATAGCGCCACCACCGTTTATATAACGACTGCATCGCCTCGGCTTCCCTGGGACTTGCGACCACGCGTGGGAACTACTGAGCGCCTCTTCTTTTCACTGTTATAGCGGTCAAGACAATGACCACACCATTGACAGTTCTGATTGTGGCAAGCTGGCTGCTCCGTGGCAACTGCACCGGGATGTGACGTCATCTTTATCGTCGTGAATAGCGCCACCACAAGCTATAAAACGACTGCATCGCCTCGGTTTCCCTGCGATTTGCGGCCACGCGTGGCAACTATTGAGCGCCTCTTCGTTTCACTGTTGTAGCCATCAAAACAACGACCACACGATTGACCGTTCTGATTGTGGCAAGCTGGCTGCTCCGCGATAACTGCACTGGAAATGACGTCATCTTTATCGTCGTGAATAGCGCAACCACCAGATATATAGCGACTGCATCGTCTCGGCTTCCCTGGGATTTGCGACCACGCGTGGCAACTACTGAGTGCCTCTTTTTTTCACTGTTATAGCCATCAGGACAACGGTAGCACGATTTACAGTTCTTATTGTGGCAAGCTAGTTGTTCCGTGATAACTGCGCTGCAACATGACGTCATCTTTATCGTCATGAATAGCGCAACCACCAGATATATAGCGACTGCATCGTCTCGGCTTCCCTGGGATTTGCGACCACGCGTGGCAACTACTGAGTGCCTCTTTTTTTCACTGTTATTGCCATCATGACGACGACCTCACGATTGACCGTTCTGATTGTGGCAACTTGGCTGCTCCGGGATAACTGCACTGGAAAACGACGTCATCTTTATCGTATGTGAATAGCGCCAACACCAGCTCTATAACGACTACATCGCCTCGGCTTCCCTGTGATTTGCGGCCACGCGTGGCAACTAGTGAGCGCCTCTTCTTTTCAATGTTATAGCCATCAGGACAACGACAACACGATTGACAGTTCTTATTGTGGCAAGCTGGTTGCTCCGTGATAACTGCGCTGGAAAATGACGCCACCTTTATCGTCGTGAATAGCGCCGCCACCATTTATATAACGACTGCATCGTCTCGGCTTCCCTGGACTTGCGACCACGCGTGGCAACTACTGAGCGCCTCTTCTTTTCACTGGTATAGCCATCAAGACAACGACCACACGATTAACAGTTCTTATGGTGGCTAGCTGGCTGCTCCGTGATAACTGCACTGGAAAATCACGTCATCTTATCGTCGTGAATAGCGCCACCACCAGGTATATAACGACAGCATCGCCTCGGCTTTTCCTGGGATTTGCGACCACGCGTGGCAACAACTGAGCGCCTCTTCTTTCACTCTTATAACCATCAAGACAACGACCGCACGATTGACAGTTCTGATTGTGGAAACCTGGCTGCTCCGTGATAACTGCACTGGAAAACGAGGTCATCTTTATCGCCGTGAATAGCGCCACAAACAGCTATATAACGAATGCATCGCCTCGGATTCCCTGGGATTTGCGACCACGCGTGGCAACTAGCGAGCGCCTGTTCTTTTCACTGTAATAGCCATCAAGACAATGACAACACGATTGACAGTTCTGATTGAGGCAAGCTGGCTGCTCCGCGATAACTGCACTGGAAATGACGTCATCTTTATCGTCGTGAATAGCGCCACCACTATTTATATAACGACTGCATCGCTTCAGCTTCCCTGGGACTTGCGACCACGCGTGGCAACTACTGAGCGCCTCTTCTTTTCACTGTTATAGCCATCAGGACAACGGTAGCACGATTGACAGTTCTTATTGGGGCAAGCTAGTTGCTCCGTGATAACTGCGCTGCAAAATGACGTCATCTTTATCGTCATGAATAGCGCAACCACCAGATATATAGCGACTGCATCGTCTCGGCTTCCCTGGGATTTGCGACCACGCGTGGCAACTACTGAGTGCCTCTTTTTTTCACTGTTATTGCCATCATGACGACGACCTCACGATTGACCGTTCTGATTGTGGCAACTTGGTTGCTCTGGGATAACTGCACTGGAAAACGACGTCATCTTTATCGTATGTGAATAGCGCCAACACCAGCTCTATAACGACTACATCGCCTCGGCTTCCCTGTGATTTCCGGCCATGCGTGGCAACTATTGAGCGCCTCTTCTTTTCAATGTTATAGCCATCAGGACAACAACACGATTAACAGTTCTTATGGTGGCTAGCTGGCTGCTCCGTGATAACTGCACTGCAATAACACGTCATCTTATCGTCGTGAATTGCGCCACCACCAGGTATATAACGACAGCATCGCCTCGGCTTTTCCTGGGATTTGCGACCACGCGTGGCAACAACTGAGCGCCTCTTCTTTCACTCTTATAACCATCAAGACAACGACCACACGATTGACAGTTCTGATTGTGGCAAGCTGGCTGCTCCATGGCAACTGCACTTGGAAATGACGTCATCTTTATCGTCGGGAAGAGCGCCACCACCAGCTATATAACGACTGCATCGCCTCGGCTTCCCTGCGATTTGCGGCCACGCGTGGCAACTATTGAGCGCCTCTTCGTTTCACTGTTATAGCCATCAAGACAACGACCACACTATTGACAGTTCTGATTGTGGAAACCTGGCTGCTCCGTGATAACTGCACTGGAAAACGTCATCTTTATCGCCGTGAATAGCGCCACAAACTGCTATATAACGAATGCATCGCCTCGGATTGCCTGGGATTTGCGACCACGCGTGGCAACTAGTGAGCGCCTGTTCTTTTCACTGTAATAGCCATCAAGACAATGACAACACGATTGACAGTTCTGATTCGGGCAACCTGGCTGCTCCGTTATAACTGCACTGGAAATGACGTCATCTTTCTCGTCGTGAATAGCGCCACCACCATTTATATAACGACTGCATCGCCTCGGGTTCCCTGGGACTTGCGACCACGCGTGGCAACTACTGAGCGCCTCTTCTTTTCACTGTTATAGCGGTCAAGACAATGACCACACCATTGACAGTTCTGATTGTGGCAAGCTGGCTGCTCCGTGATAACTGCGCTGGAAATTACGTCTTCTTTATTGTCGTGAATATAGCGCCGCAATCAGCTATACAACGACTGCATCGTCTCGGCTTCTCTGAGATTTGCGACCACGCGTGGCAACCACTGAGTGCCTCTTTTTTTCACTGTTATTGCCATCAAGACAACGAAAACGCGATTGACCGTTCTGATTGTGGCAACTTGGCTGCTCCGGGATAACTGCACTGGAAAACGACGTCATCTTTATCGTATGTGAATAGCGCGAACACCAGCTCTATAACGACTGCATCGCCTCGGCTTCCCTGGGATTTGTGACCACGCGTGGCAACAACTGAGCGCCTCTTCTTTTCACTGTTATAGCCATCAAGACAACGACCACACGATTGACAGTTCTGATTGTGGCAAGCTGGCTGCTCCGTGGTAACTGCACTGAGAAATGACGTCATCTTTATAGTCGTGACTAGCGCCACCAACAGCTATATAACTACTACATCGCCTCGGCTTCCCTGCGATTTGCGGCCACGCGTGGCAACTATTGAGCGCCTCTTCTTTTCAATGTTATAGCCATCAGGACAACGACAACACGATTGACAGTTCTTATTGTGGCAAGCTGGTTGCTCCGTGATAACTGCGCTGGAAAATGACGCCACCTTTATCGTGGTGAATAGCGCCGCCACCATTTATATAACGACTGCATCGTCTCGGCTTCCCTGGACTTGCGACCACGCGTGGCAACTACTGAGCGCCTCTTCTTTTCACTGGTATAGCCATCAAGACAACGACCACACGATTAACAGTTCTTATTGTGGCTAGCTGGCTGCTCCGTGATAACTGCACTGGAAAATCACGTCATCTTATCGTCGTGAATAGCGCCACCACCAGGTATATAACGACTGCATCGCCTCGGCTTTTCCTGGGATTTGCGACCACGCGTGGCAACTACTGAGTGCCTCTTTTTTTCACTGTTATTGCCATCATGACGACGACCTCACGATTGACCGTTCTGATTGTGGCAACTTGGTTGCGCTGGGATAACTGCACTGGAAAACGACGTCATCTTTATCGTATGTGAATAGCGCCAACACCAGCTCTATAACGACTACATCGCCTCGGCTTCCCTGTGATTTGCGGCCATGCGTGGCAACTATTGAGCGCCTCTTCTTTTCAATCTTATAGCCATCAGGACAACAACACGATTAACAGTTCTTATGGTGGCTAGCTGGCTGCTCCGTGATAACTGCACTGGAAAACCACGTCATCTTTATCGTCGGGAAGAGCGCCACCACCAGCTATATAACGACTGCATCGCCTCGGCTTCCCTGCGATTTGCGGCCACGCGTGGCAACTATTGAGCGCCTCTTCGTTTCACTGTTATAGCCATCAAGACAACGACCACACTATTGACAGTTCTGATTGTGGAACCCTGGCTGCTCCGTGATAACTGCACTGGAAAACGTCATCTTTATCGCCGTGAATAGCGCCACAAACTGCTATATAACGAATGCATCGCCTCGGATTGCCTGGGATTTGCGACCACGCGTGGCAACTAGTGAGCGCCTGTTCTTTTCACTGTAATAGCCATCAAGACAATGACAACACGATTGACAGTTCTGATTGGGGCAACCTGGCTGCTCCGTTATAACTGCACTGGAAATGACGTCATCTTTCTCGTCGTGAATAGCGCCACCACCATTTATATAACGACTGCATCGCCTCGGCTTCCCTGGGACTTGCGACCACGCGTGGGAACTACTGAGCGCCTCTTCTTTTCACTGTTATAGCCATCAAGGCAACGACAACACGATTGACAGTTCTGATTGTGGCAAGCTGGCTGCTCCGTGGCAACTGCACTGGGATATGACGCCATCTTTATCGTCGTGAATAGCGCCACCACCAGCTATGAAACGATCATCGCCTCGGCTTCCCTGGGATTTGCGATCACGCGTGGCAACAACTGAGCGCCTCTTCTTTCACTCTTATAGCCATCAAGACAACGACAACACGATTGACAGTTCTGATTGTGGCAAGCTGGCTGCTCCGTGGCAACTGCACTGGGAAATGACGTCATCTTTATCGTCGTGAATAGCGCCACCACCAGCCATATAACGACTGCATCGACTCTGATTCCCTGGGATTTGCGACCACGCGTGGCAACTAGAGAGCGCCTCTTCTTTTCACTGTTATAGCCATCAAGACAACGACAACACGATTGACAGTTCTGATTTTGGCAACCTGGCTGCTCCGTGATAACTGCACTGGAAAATGGCGTCATCTTTATCGTCGTGAATAGCGCCACCACCAGCTATACAACGACTGCATCACCTCGGATTCCCTGGGATTTGCGACCACGCGTGGCAACTACTGAGCGCCTCTTCTTTTCACTGTTATAGCGGTCAAGACAATGACCACACCAGTGACAGTTCTGATTGTGGCAAGCTGGCTGCTCCGTGATAACTGCGCTGGAAATTACGTCTTCTTTATTGTCGTGAATATAGCGCCGCAATCAGCTATACAACGACTGCATCGTCTCGGCTTCTCTGAGATTTGCGACCACGCGTGGCAACCACTGAGTGCCTCTTTTTTTCACTGTTATTGTCATCAAGACAACGAAAACGCGATTGACCGTTCTGATTGTGGCAACTTGGCTGCTCCGGGATAACTGCACTGGAAAACGACGTCATCTTTATCGTATGAATAGCGCGAACACCAGCTCTATAACGACTGCATCGCCTCGGCTTCCCTGGGATTTGTAACCACGCGTGGCAACAACTGAGCGCCTCTTCTTTTCACTGTTATAGCCATCAAGACAACGACCACACGATTGACAGTTCTGATTGTGGCAAGCTGGCTGCTCCGTGGTAACTGCACTGAGAAATGACGTCATCTTTATAGTCGTGACTAGCGCCACCAACAGCTATATAACGACTACATCGCCTCGGCTTCCCTGCGATTTGCGGCCACGCGTGGCAACTATTGAGCGCCTCTTCTTTTCAATGTTATAGCCATCAGGACAACGACAACACGATTGACAGTTCTTATTGTGGCAAGCTGGTTGCTCCGTGATAACTGCGCTGGAAAATGACGCCACCTTTATCGTGGTGAATAGCGCCGCCATCATTTATATAACGACTGCATCGTCTCGGCTTCCCTGGACTTGCGACCACGCGTGGCAACTACTGAGCGCCTCTTCTTTTCACTGGTATAGCCATCAAGACAACGACCACACGATTAACAGTTCTTATTGTGGCTAGCTGGCTGCTCCGTGATAACTGCACTGGAAAATCACGTCCTCTTATCGTCGTGAATAGCGCCACCACCAGGTGTATAACGACTGCATCGCCTCGGCTTTTCCTGGGATTTGCGACCACGCGTGGCAACAACTGAGCGCCTATTCTTTCACTCTTATAACCATCAAGACAACGACCACACGATTGACAGTTCTGATTGTGGCAAGCTGGCTGCTCCATGGCAACTGCACTGGGAAATGACGTCATCTTTATCGTCGGGAATAGCGCCACCACCAGCCATATAACGACTGCATCGACTCGGATTCCCTGGGATTTGCGACCACGCGTGGCAACTAGAGAGCGCCTCTTCTTTTCACTGTTATAGCCATCAAGAAAACGACAACACGATTGACAGTTCTGATTTTGGCAACCTGGCTGCTCCGTGATAACTGCACTGGAAAATGGCGTCATCTTTATCGTCGTGAATAGCGCCACCACCAGCTATATAACGACTGCATCGCCTCGGCTTCCCTGCGATTTGCGGCCACGCGTGGCAACTATTGAGCGCCTCTTCGTTTCACTGTTATAGCCATCAAGACAACGACCACACTATTGACAGTTCTGATTGTGGAAACCTGGCTGCTCCGTGATAACTGCGCTGGAAAATGATGTCATCTTTATCGTCATGAATAGCGCTACCACCCAATATATTACGACTGCATCGTCTCGGCTTCCCTGGACTTGCGACCACGCGTGGCAACTACTGAGCGCCTCTTCTTTTCACTGGTATAGCCATCAAGACAACGACCACACGATTAACAGTTCTTATTGTGGCTAGCTGGCTGCTCCGTGATAACTGCACTGGAAAATCACGTCCTCTTATCGTCGTGAATAGCGCCACCACCAGGTGTATAACGACTGCATCGCCTCGGCTTTTCCTGGGATTTGCGACCACGCGTGGCAACAACTGAGCGCCTATTCTTTCACTCTTATAACCATCAAGACAACGACCACACGATTGACAGTTCTGATTGTGGCAAGCTGGCTGCTCCATGGCAACTGCGCTGGGAATTACGTCATCTTTATTGTCGTGAATAGTGCCACCATCAGCTATATAACGACTGCACCGCCTCGGCTTCCCTGTGACTTGCGACCACGCGTGGCAACTAGTGAGCGCCTGTTCTTTTCACTGTAATAGCCATCATGACAATGACAAAACGATTGAAAGTTCTGCTTGTGGCAACCTGGCTGCTCCGTTATAACTGCACTGGAAATGACGTCATCTTTCTCGTCGTGAATAGCGCCACCACCATTTATATAACGACTGCATCGCCTCGGCTTCCCTGGGACTTGCGACCACGCGTGGGAACTACTGAGCGCCTCTTCTTTTCACTGTTATAGCCATCAAGACAACAAAAAAACACGATTGACAGTTCTGATTGTGGCAAGCTGGCTGCTCCGTGGCAACTGCACTGGGATATGACGCCATCTTTATCGTCGTGAATAGCGCCACCACCAGCTATGAAACGACTGCATCGCCTCGGCTTCCCTGGGATTTGTGATCACGCGTGGCAACAACTGAGTGCCTCTTCTTTCACTCTTATAGCCATCAAGACAACGACCACACGATTGACAGTTCTGATTGTGGCAAGCTGGCTGCTCCGTGGCAACTGCACTGGGAAATGACGTCATCTTTATCGTCGTGAATAGCGCCACCACCAGCTATATAACGACTGCATCGCATCGGCTTCCCTGGGACTTGCGACCACGCGTGGGAACTACTGAGCGCCTCTTCTTTTCACTGTTATAGCCATCAAGGCAACGACAACACGATTGACAGTTCTGATTGTGGCAAGCTGGCTGCTCCGTGGCAACTGCACTGGGATATGACGCCATCTTTATCGTCGTGAATAGCGCCACCACCAGCTATGAAACGATCATCGCCTCGGCTTCCCTGGGATTTGCGATCACGCGTGGCAACAACTGAGCGCCTCTTCTTTCACTCTTATAGCCATCAAGACAAAGACCACACGATTGACAGTTCTGATTGTGGCAAGCTGGCTGCTCCGTGGCAACTGCACTGGGAAATGACGTCATCTTTATCGTCGTGAATAGCGCCACCACCAGCTATATAACGACTGCATCGCCTCGGCTTCCCTGGGATTTGCGGCCACGCGTGGCAACTATTGAGCGCCTCTTCGTTTCAATGTTATAGCCATCAAGACAACGACCACACGATTGACCGTTCTGATTGTGACAACTTGGCTGCTCCGGGATAATTGCACTGGAAAACGACGTCATCTTTATCGTATGTGAATAGCGCCAACAGCAGCTCTATAACGACAGCATCGCCTCGGCTTCCCTGGGATTTGCGACCACGCGTGGCAACAACTGAGCGCCTCTTCTTTCACTCTTATAGCCATCAAGACAACGACCACACGATTGACAGTTCTGATTGTGGCAAGCTGGCTGCTCCGTGGCTACTGCACTGGGAAATGACGTCATCTTTATCGTCGTGAATAGCGCCACCACCAGCTATATAACGACTGCATCGCCTGGCTTCCCTGCGATTTGCGGCCACGCGTTGCAACTATTGAGCGCCTCTTCGTTTCACTGTTATAGCCATCAAGACAACGACCACACGATTGACAGTTCTTATTGTGGCAAGCTAGTTGCTCCGTGATAACTGCGCTGGAAATTGACGTCATCCTTATCGTCATGAATAGCGCAACCACCAGATATATAGCGACTGCATCGTGTCGGCTTCCCTGGGATTTGCGACCACGCGTGGCAACTACTGAGTGCCTCTTTTTTTCACTGTTATTGCCATCATGACGACGATCACACGATTGACCGTTCTGACTGTGGCAACTTGGCTGCTCCGGGATAACTGCACTGGAAAACGACGTCATATTTCTCGTATGTGAATAGCGCCAACACCAGCTCTATAACGAATGCATCGCCTCGGCTTCCCTGGGATTTGCGACCACGCGTGGCAACAACTGAGCGCCTCTTCTTTTCACTGTTATAGCCATCAAGACAACGACCACACGATTGACAGTTCTGATTGTGGCAAGCTGGCTGCTCCGGGATAACTGCACTGGAAAACGACGTCATATTTATCGTATGTGAATAGCGCCACCACCAGCTATATAACGACTGCTGCGCCTTGCATTCCCTGGGGTTTGCGACCACGCGTGGCAACTACTGAGCGCCTCTTCTTTTCACTGGTATAGCCATCAAGACAACGACCACACAATTAACAGTTCTTATGGTGGCTAGCTGGCTGCTCCGGGATAACTGCACTGGAAAATCACGTCATCTTATCGTCGTGAATAGCGCCACCACCAGCTATATAACGACTGCATCGCCTCGGCTTCCCTGCGATTTGTGGCCACGCGTGGCAACTATTGAGCGCCTCTTCGTTTCACTGTTATAGCCATCAAGACAACGACCACACTATTGACAGTTCTGATTGTGGAAACCTGGCTGCTCCATGATAACTGCACTGGAAAACGTCATCTTTATCGCCGTGAATAGCGCCACAAACAGCTATATAACGAATGCATCGCCTCGGATTGCCTGGGATTTGCGACCACGCGTGGCAACTAGTGAGCGCCTGTTCTTTTCACTGTAATAGCCATCAAGAGAATGAAAACACGATTGACATTTCTGATTGTGGCAACCTGGCTGCTCCGTTATAACTGCACTGGAAATGACGTCATCTTTCTCGTCGTGAATAGCGCCACCACCATTTATATAACGACTGCATCGCCTCGGCTTCCCTGGGACTTGCGACCACGCGTGGCAACTAGAGAGCGCCTCTTCTTTTCAATGTTATAGCCATCAGGACAACGACAACACGATTGACAGTTCTGATTGTGGCAAGCTGGCTGCTCCGTGGCAACTGCACTGGGATATGACGCCATCTTTATCGTCGTGAATAGCGCCACCACCAGCTATGAAACGATCATCGCCTCGGCTTCCCTGGGATTTGCGATCACGCGTGGCAACAACTGAGCGCCTCTTCTTTCACTCTTATAGCCATCAAGACAACGACCACACGATTGACAGTTCTGATTGTGGAAACCTGGCTGCTCCATGATAACTGCACTGGAAAACGTCATCTTTATCGCCGTGAATAGCGCCACAAACAGCTATATAACGAATGCATCGCCTCGGATTGCCTGGGATTTGCGACCACGCGTGGCAACTAGAGAGCGCCTCTTCTTTTCACTATTATAGCCATCAAGGCAACGACAACACGATTGACAGTTCTGATTGTGGCAAGCTGGCTGCTCCGTGGCAACTGCACTGGGATATGACGCCATCTTTATCGCCGTGAATAGCGCCACCACCAGCTATGAAACGATCATCGCCTTGGCTTCCCTGGGATTTGCGACCACGCGTGGCAACTAGAGAGCGCCTCTTCTTTTCACTGTTATAGCCATCAAGACAACGACAACACGATTGACAGTTCTGATTTTGGCAACCTGGCTGCTCCGTGATAACTGCACTGGAAAATGGCGTCATCTTTATCGTCGTGAATAGCGCCACCACCAGCTATATAACGACTGCATCGCCTCGGCTTCCCTGCGACTTGCGGCCACGCGTGGCAAATTTGAGCGCCTCTTCTTTCACTCTTATAGCCATCAAGACAACGACCACACGATTGACAGTTCTGATTGTGGCGAGCTGGCTGCTCCATGGCAACTGCACTGGGAAATGACGTCATCTTTATCGTCGTGAATAGCGCCACCACCAGCTATATAACGACTGCATCGCCTCGGCTTCCCTGCGACTTGCGGCCACGCGTGGCAACTATTGAGCGCCTCTTCGTTTCAATGTTATAGCCATCAAGACAACGACCACACTATTGACAGTTCTGATTGTGGAAACCTGGCTGCTCCGTGATAACTGCACTGGAAAACGACGTCATCTTTATCGCCGTGAATAGCGCCACAAACAGCTATATAACGAATGCATCGCCTCGGATTCCGTGGGATTTGCGACCACGCGTGGCAACTAATGAGCGCCTGTTCTTTTCACTGTTATAGCCATCAAGACAACGACAACATGATTGACAGTACTGATTGTGGCAACCTGGCTACTCCGTGATAACTCACTAGAAAATGGCGTCATCTTTATCGTCGTGAATAGCGCCACCACGAGCTATATAACGACTGCATCGCCTCGGATTCCCTGGGATTTGCGACCACGCGTGGCAACTAGAGAGCGCCTCCTTTTTTCACTGTTATTGCCATCATGACGACGACCACACGATTGACCGTTCTGATTGTGGCAAGCTGGCTGCTCCGTGGCTACTGCACTGGGAAATGACGTCATCTTTATCGTCGTGAATAGCGCCACCACCAGCTATATAACGACTGCATCGCCTGGCTTCCCTGCGATTTGCGGCCACGCGTGGCAACTATTGAGCGCCTCTTCGTTTCACTGTTATAGCCATCAAGACAACGACCACACGATTGACAGTTCTTATTGTGGCAAGCTAGTTGCTCCGTGATAACTGCGCTGGAAATTGACGTCATCCTTATCGTCATGAATAGCGCAACCACCAGATATATAGCGACTGCATCGTGTCGGCTTCCCTGGGATTTGCGACCACGCGTGGCAACTACTGAGTGCCTCTTTTTTTCACTGTTATTGCCATCATGACGACGACCACACGATTGACCGTTCTGACTGTGGCAACTTGGCTGCTCCGGGATAACTGCACTGGAAAACGACGTCATATTTCTCGTATGTGAATAGCGCCAACACCAGCTCTATAACGAATGCATCGCCTCGGCTTCCCTGGGATTTGCGACCACGCGTGGCAACAACTGAGCGCCTCTTCTTTTCACTGTTATAGCCATCAAGACAACAACCACACGATTGACAGTTCTGATTGTGGCAAGCTGGCTGCTCCGGGATAACTGCACTGGAAAACGACGTCATATTTATCGTATGTGAATAGCGCCACCACCAGCTATATAACGACTGCTGCGCCTTGAATTCCCTGGGGTTTGCGACCACGCGTGGCAACTACTGAGCGCCTCTTCTTTTCACTGGTATAGCCATCAAGACAACGACCACACAATTAACCGTTCTTATGGTGGCTAGCTTGCTGCTCCGTGATAACTGCACTGGAAAATCACGTCATCTTATCGTCGTGAATAGCGCCACCACCAGGTATATAACGACTGCATCGCCTCGGCTTTTCCTGGGATTTGCGGCCACGCGTGGCAACTATTGAGCGCCTCTTCGTTTAACTGTTATAACCATCAATACAACGACCACACGATTGACAGTTCTGATTGTGGCAAGCTGGCTGCTCCATGGCAACTGCACTGGTAAATGACGTCATCTTTATCGTCGGGAAGAGCGCCACCACCAGCTATATAACGACTGCATCGCCTCGGCTTCCCTGCGATTTGTGGCCACGCGTGGCAACTATTGAGCGCCTCTTCGTTTCACTGTTATAGCCATCAAGACAACGACCACACTATTGACAGTTCTGATTGTGGAAACCTGGCTGCTCCATGATAACTGCACTGGAAAACGTCATCTTTATCGCCGTGAATAGCGCCACAAACAGCTATATAACGAATGCATCGCCTCGGATTGCCTGGGATTTGCGACCACGCGTGGCAACTAGTGAGCGCCTGTTCTTTTCACTGTAATAGCCATCAAGAGAATGAAAACACGATTGACAGTTCTGATTGTGGCAACCTGGCTGCTCCGTTATAACTGCACTGGAAATGACGTCATCTTTCTCGTCGTGAATAGCGCCACCACCATTTATATAACGACTGCATCGCCTCGGCTTCCCTGGGACTTGCGACCACGCGTGGCAACTAGAGAGCGCCTCTTCTTTTCAATGTTATAGCCATCAGGACAACGACAACACGATTGACAGTTCTGATTGTGGCAAGCTGACTGCTCCGTGGCAACTGCACTGGGATATGACGCCATCTTTATCGTCGTGAATAGCGCCACCACCAGCTATGAAACGATCATCGCCTCGGATTGCCTGGGATTTGCGATCACGCGTGGCAACAACTGAGCGCCTCTTCTTTCACTCTTATCGCCATCAAGACAACGACCACACGATTGACAGTTCTGATTGTGGAAACCTGGCTGCTCCATGATAACTGCACTGGAAAACGTCATCTTTATCGCCGTGAATAGCGCCACAAACAGCTATATAACGAATGCATCGCCTCGGATTGCCTGGGATTTGCGACCACGCGTGGCAACTAGAGAGCGCCTCTTCTTTTCATTGTTATAGCCATCAAGGCAACGACAACACGATTGACAGTTCTGATTGTGGCAAGCTGGCTGCTCCGTGGCAACTGCACTGAAATATGACGCCATCTTTATCGCCGTGAATAGCGCCACCACCAGCTATGAAACGATCATCGCCTCGGCTTCCCTGGGATTTGCGATCACGCGTGGCAACAACTGAGCGCCTCTTCTTTCACTCTTATAGCCATCAAGACAACGACCACACGATTGACAGTTCTGATTGTGGCAAGCTGGCTGCTCCGTGGCAACTGCACTGGGAAATGACGTCATCTTTATCGTCGTGAATAGCGCCACCACCAGCCATATAACGACTGCATCGACTCGGATTCCCTGGGATTTGCGACCACGCGTGGCAACTAGAGAGCGCCTCTTCTTTTCACTGTTATAGCCATCAAGACAACGACAACACGATTGACAGTTCTGATTTTGGCAACCTGGCTGCTCCGTGATAACTGCACTGGAAAATGGCGTCATCTTTATCGTCGTGAATAGCGCCACCACCAGCTATACAACGACTGCATCGCCTCGGATTCCCTGGGATTTGCGACCACACGTGGCAACTACTGAGCGCCTCTTCTTTTCACTGTTATAGCGGTCAAGACAATGACCACACCATTGACAGTTTTGATTGTGGCAAGCTGGCTGCTCCGTGATAACTGCGCTGGAAATTACGTCTTCTTTATTTTCGTGAATAGCGCCGCAATCAGCTATACAACGACTGCATCGTCTCGGCTTCTCTGAGATTTGCGACCACGCGTGGCAACTACTGAGTTCCTCTTTTTTTCACTGTTATTGCCATCAAGACAACGAAAACGCGATTGACCGTTCTGATTGTGGCAAGCTGGCTGCTCCGTGGTAACTGCACTGAGAAATGACGTCATCTTTATAGCCGTGACTAGCGCCACCAACAGCTATATAACGACTACATCGCCTCGGCTTCCCTGCGATTTGCGGCCACGCGTGGCAACTATTGAGCGCCTCTTCTTTTCAATGTTATAGCCATCAGGACAACGACAACACGATTGACAGTTCTTATTGCGGCAAGCTGGTTGCTCCGTGATAACTGCGCTAGAAAATGACGCCACCTTTATCGTCGTGAATAGCGCCGCCACCATTTATATAACGACTGCATCGTCTCGGCTTCCCTGGACTTGCGACCAAGCGTGGCAACTACTGAGCGCCTCTTCTTTTCACTGGTATAGCCATCAATACAACGACCTCACGATTAACAGTTCTTATTGTGGCAAGCTGGCTGCTCTGTGGCAACTGCACTGGGAAATGACGTCATCTTTATCGTCGGGAAGAGCGCCACCACCAGCTATATAACGACTGCATCGCCTCGGCTTCCCTCCGATTTGCGGCCACGCGTGGAAACTATTGAGCGCCTCTTCGTTTCACTGTTATAACCATCAAGACAACGACCACACTATTGACAGTTCTGATTGTGGAAACCTGGCTGCTCCGTGGCAACTGCACTGGGATGTGACGTCAACTTTATCGTCGTGAATAGCGCCACCACCAGCTATAAAACGACTGCATCGCCTCGGCTTCCCTGCGATTTGCGGCCACGCGTGGCAACTATTGAGCGCCTCTTCGTTTCACTGTTGTAGCCATCAAAACAACGACCACATGATTGACAGTTCTGATTGTGGCAAGCTGGCTGCTCCGTGGCTACTGCACTGGGAAATGACGTCATCTTTATCGTCGTGAATAGCGCCACCACCAGCTATATAACGACTGCATCGCCTGGCTTCCCTGCGATTTGCGGCCACGCGTGGCAACTATTGAGCGCCTCTTCGTTTCACTGTTATAGCCATCAAGACAACGACCACACGATTGACAGTTCTTATTGTGGCAAGCTAGTTGCTCCGTGATAACTGCGCTGGAAATTGACGTCATCCTTATCGTCATGAATAGCGCAACCACCAGATATATAGCGACTGCATCGTGTCGGCTTCCCTGGGATTTGCGACCACGCGTGGCAACTACTGAGTGCCTCTTTTTTTCACTGTTATTGCCATCATGACGACGACCACACGATTGACCGTTCTGACTGTGGCAACTTGGCTGCTCCGGGATAACTGCACTGGAAAACGACGTCATATTTATCGTATGTGAATAGCGCCAACACCAGCTCTATAACGAATGCATCGCCTCGGCTTCCCTGGGATTTGCGACCACGCGTGGCAACAACTGAGCGCCTCTTCTTTTCACTGTTATAGCCATCAAGACAACGACCACACGATTGACAGTTCTGATTGTGGCAAGCTGGCTGCTCCGGGATAACTGCACTGGAAAACGACGTCATATTTATCGTATGTGAATAGCGCCACCACCAGCTATATAACGACTGCTGCGCCTTGAATTCCCTGGGGTTTGCGACCACGCGTGGCAACTACTGAGCGCCTCTTCTTTTCACTGTATAGCCATCAAGACAACGACCACACAATTAACAGTTCTTATGGTGGCTAGCTGGCTGCTCCGTGATAACTGCACTGGAAAATCACGTCATCTTATCGTCGTTTATAGCGCCACCACCAGGTATATAACGACTGCATTGCCTCGGCTTTTCCTGGGATTTGCGGCCACGCGTGGCAACTATTGAGCGCCTCTTCGTTTAACTGTTATAACCATCAATACAACGACCACACGATTGACAGTTCTGATTGTGGCAAGCTGGCTGCTCCATGGCAACTGCACTGGTAAATGACGTCATCTTTATCGTCGGGAAGAGCGCCACCACCAGCTATATAACGACTGCATCGCCTCGGCTTCCCTGCGATTTGCGGCCACGCGTGGCAACTATTGAGTGCCTCTTCGTTTCACTGTTATAACCATCAAGACAACGACCACACTATTGACAGTTCTGATTGTGGAAACCTGGCTGCTCCATGATAACTGCACTGGAAAACGTCATCTTTATCGCCGTGAATAGCGCCACAAACAGCTATATAACGAATGCATCGCCTCGGATTGCCTGGGATTTGCGACCACGCGTGGCAACTAGTGAGCGCCTGTTCTTTTCACTGTAATAGCCATCAAGACAATGAAAACACGATTGACAGTTCTGATTGTGGCAACCTGGCTGCTCCGTTATAACTGCACTGGAAATGACGTCATCTTTCTCGTCGTGAATAGCGCCACCACCATTTATATAACGACTGCATCGCCTCGGCTTCCCTGGGACTTGCGACCACGCGTGGGAACTACTGAGCGCCTCTTCTTTTCACTGTTATAGCCATCAAGGCAACGACAACACGATTGACAGTTCTGATTGTGGCAAGCTGGCTGCTCCGTGGCAACTGCACTGGGATATGACGCCATCTTTATCGTCGTGAATAGCGCCACCACCAGCTATGAAACGATCATCGCCTCGGCTTCCCTGGGATTTGCGATCACGCGTGGCAACAACTGAGCGCCTCTTCTTTCACTCTTATAGCCATCAAGACAACGACCACACGATTGACAGTTCTGATTGTGGCAAGCTGGCTGCTCCGTGGCAACTGCACTGGGTAATGACGTCATCTTTATCGTCGTGAATAGCGCCACCACCAGCTATATAACGACTGCATCGCCTCGGCTTCCCTGCGATTTGCGGCCACGCGTGGCAAATTTGAGGCCTCTTCGTTTCACTGTTATAGCCATCAAGACAACGACCACACTATTGACAGTTCTGATTGTGGAAACCTGGCTGCTCCGTGATAACTGCACTGGAAAACGACGTCATCTTTATCGCCGTGAATAGCGCCACCACCAGCCATATAACGACTGCATCGACTCGGATTCCCTGGGATTTGCGACCACGCGTGGCAACTAGAGAGCGCCTCTTCTTTTCACTGTTATAGCCATCAAGACAACGACAACACGATTGACAGTTTTTATTTTGGCAACCTGGCTGCTCCGTGATAACTGCACTGGAAAATGGCGTCATCTTTATCGTCGTGAATAGCGCCACCACCAGCTATACAACGACTGCATCGCCTCGGATTCCCTGGGATTTGCGACCACACGTGGCAACTACTGAGCGCCTCTTCTTTTCACTGTTATAGCGGTCAAGACAATGACCACACCATTGACAGTTCTGATTGTGGCAAGCTGGCTGCTCCGTGATAACTGCGCTGGAAATTGCGTCTTCTTTATTGTCGTGAATAGCGCCGCAATCAGCTATACAACGACTGCATCGTCTCGGCTTCTCTGAGATTTGCGACCACGCGTGGCAACTACTGAGTGCCTCTTTTTTTCACTGTTATTGCCATCAAGACAACGAAAACGCGATTGACCGTTCTGATTGTGGCAAGCTGGCTGCTCCGTGGTAACTGCACTGAGAAATGACGTCATCTTTATAGCCGTGACTAGCGCCACCAACAGCTATATAACGACTACATCGCCTCGGCTTCCCTGCGATTTGCGGCCACGCGTGGCAACTATTGAGCGCCTCTTCTTTTCAATGTTATAGCCATCAGGACAACGACAACACGATTGACAGTTCTTATTGCGGCAAGCTGGTTGCTCCGTGATAACTGCGCTGGAAAATGACGCCACCTTTATCGTCGTGAATAGCGCCGCCTCCATTTATATAACGACTGGATCGTCTCGGCTTCCCTGGACTTGCGACCACGCGTGGCAACTACTGAGCGCCTCTTCTTTTCACTGGTATAGCCATCAAGACAACGACCACACGATTAACAGTTCTTATTGTGGCTAGCTGGCTGCTCCGTGATAACTGCACTGGAAAATCACGTCATCTTATCGTCGTGAATAGCGCCACCACCAGGTATATAACGACTGCATCGCCTCGGCTTTTCCTGGGATTTGCGGCCACGCGTGGCAACAACTGAGCGCCGCTTCTTTCACTCTTATAACCATCAAGACAACGACCACACGATTGACAGTTCTGATTGTGGCAAGCTGGCTGCTCCATGGCAACTGCACTGGGAAATGACGTCATCTTTATCGTCGGGAAGAGCGCCACGACCAGCTATATAACGAATGCATCGCCTCGGATTGCCTGGGATTTGCGACCACGCGTGGCAACTAGTGAGCGCCTGTTCTTTTCACTGTAATAGCCATCAAGACAATGACAACACGATTGACAGTTCTGTTTGTGGCAACCTGGCTGCTCCGTGATAACTGTACTGGGAATGACGTCATCTTTCTCGTCGTGAATAGCGCCACCACCATTTATATAACGACTGCATCGCCTCGGCTTCCCTGGGACTTGCGACCACGCGTGGGAACTACTGAGCGCCTCTTCTTTTCACTGTTATAGCCATCAAGACAACGACAACACGATTGGCAGTTCTGATTGTGGCAAGCTGGCTGCTCCGTGGCAACTGCACTGGGATGTGACGTCAACTTTATCGTCGTGAATAGCGCCACCACCATTTATATAACGACTGCATCGCTTCAGCTTCCCTGGGACTTGCGACCACGCGTGGCAACTACTGAGCGCCTCTTCTTTTCACTGTTATAGCCATCAGGACAACGGTAGCACGATTGACAGTTCTTATTGTGGCAAGCTAGTTGCTCCGTGATAACTGCGTTGCAAACTGACGTCATCTTTATCGCCATGAATAGCGCAACCACCAGATATATAGCGATTGCATCGTCTCGGCTTCCCTGGGATTTGCGACCACGCGTGGCAACTACTGAGTGCCTCTTTTTTTCACTGTTATTGCCATCATGACGACGACCACACGATTGACCGTTCTGATTGTGGCAACTTGGATGCTCCGGGATAACTGCACTGGAAAACGACGTCATCTTTATCGTATGTGAATAGCGCCAACAGCAGCTCTATAACGACTGCATCGCCTCGGCTTCCTTGGGATTTGCGACCACGCGTGGCAACAACTGAGCGCCTCTTCTTTCACTCTTATAGCCATCAAGACAACGACCACACGATTGACAGTTCTGATTGTGGCAAGCTGGCTGCTCCGTGGCAACTGCACTGGGAAATGACGTCATCTTTATCGTCGTGAATGGCGCCACCACCAGCTATATATCGACTGCATCGCCTCGGCTTCCCTGCGATTTGCGGCCACGCGTGGCAACTATTGAGCGCCTCTTCGTTTCAATGTTATAGCCATCAAGACAACGACCACACTATTGACAGTTCTGATTGTGGAAACCTGGCTGCTCTGTGATAACTGCACTGTAAAACGACGTCATTTTATCGCCGTGAATAGCGCCACAAACAGCTATATAACGAATGCATCGCCTCGGATTCCGTGGGATTTGCGACCACGCGTGGCAACTATTGAGCGCCTCTTCGTTTCACTGTTATAGCCATCAAGACAACGACCACACGATTGACAGTTCTTATTGTGGCAAGCTAGTTGCTCCGTGATAACTGCGCTGGAAATTGACGTCATCTTTATCGTCATGAATAGCGCAACCACCAGATATATAGCGACTGCATCGTGTCGGCTTCCCTGGGATTTGCGACCACGCGTGGCAACTACTGAGTGCCTCTTTTTTTCACTGTTATTGCCATCATGACGACGACCACACGATTGACCGTTCTGACTGTGGCAACTTGGCTGCTCCGGGATAACTGTACTGGAAAACGACGTCATATTTATCGTATGTGAATAGCGCCAACACCAGCTCTATAACGAATGCATCGCCTCGGCTTCCCTGGGATTTGCGACCACGCGTGGCAACAACTGAGCGCCTCTTCTTTTCACTGTTATAGCCATCAAGACGACCACACGATTGACAGTTCTTATTGTGGCAAGCTGGCTGCTCCGTGGTAACTGCACTGAGAAATGACGTCATCTTTATCGTCGTGACAAGCGCCACCACCAGCTATATAACGACTGCATCGCCTCGGCTTCCCTGCGATTTGCGGCCACGCGTGGCAACTATTGAGCGCCTCTTCGTTTCACTGTTGTGGCCATCAAGACAACGACCACACGATTGATCGTTCTGATTGTGGCAAGCTGGCCGCTCCGCGATAACTGCACTGGAAATGACGTCATCTTTATCGTCGTGAGTAGCGCCACCACCATTTATATAACGACTGCATCGCCTCGGCTTCCGTGGGACTTGCGAAAACGCGTATCAACTACTGAGCGCCTCTTCTTTTCACTGTTATAGCCATCAAGACAACGACCACACGATTGACAGTTCTGATTGTGGCAACCTGGCTGCTCCGTGATAACTGCACTGGAAAACGACGTCATATTTATAGTCGTGAATAGCGGCACCACCAGCTATATAACGACTGCATCGCCTCGGATTCCCTGGGATTTGCGCCCACGCGTGACAACTACTGAGCGCCTCCTCTTTTCACTGTTATTGCCATCAAGACAACGACCACACGATTAACAGTTCTTATGGTGGCAAGCTGGCTTCTCGGTGATAACTGCACTGGAAAATCTCGTCATCTTTATCGTCGTGAATAGCGCCACCACCAGCTATATAACGACTGCATCGCCTCGGCTTTCCTGGGATTTGCGACCTCGCGTGGCAACTACTGAGCGCCTCTTCTTTTCACTGTTATAGCCATCAAGACAACGACCACACGATTGACCGTTCTGATTGTGGCAAGCTGGCTGCTCCGTGATAACTGTACTGGAAATGACGTTATCTTTATAGTCGTGAATAGCGCCACCACCAGCTACATACCGACTGCATCGCCTCGGCTTCCCTGGGATTTGCGACCACGCGTGGCAATTACTGAGCGCCTCTTCTTTTTACTGTTATAGCCATCAGGACAAGGACAACAGGATAGACAGTTCTTATTGTGTCAAGCTGGCTGCTCCGTGATAACTGCTCTGGAAAATGGCGTTATCTTTATCGTCGTGAATAGCGCCACCACCAGCTATATAACGATTGCATCGTCTCGGCTTACCTTGGTTTCGCTTCCACGCGTGGCAACTACTCAGCGCCTCTTCTTTTCACTGTCATAGCCATCAAAACAACGACAACACGATTGACCGTTCTGATTGTGGCAAGCTGGCTGCTCCGTGATACTGCACTGGAAAATGGCGTCATCTTTATCGTGGTGAATAGCGCCACCGCAAGATTTATAACGACTGCATCGCTTCGGATTCCCTGGGATATGCGACCACGCGTGGCAACTACTGAGCGCCTCTTCTTTTCACTGTTAAACCATCAGAGACAACGACCACACTATTGACAGTTCTGATTGTGGAATCCTGGCTGCTCCGTGATAACTGCACTGCAAAAAGACGTCATCTTTATCGCCCTGAATAGCGCCACAACCAGCTATATAACGACTGCATCGCCTCGGATTCCGCGGGATTTGCGACCACGCGTGGCAACTAGTGAGCGCCTGTTCTTTTCCCTGTTATAGCCATCAAGACAACGACAACATGATTGACAGTACTGATTGTGGCAACCTGGCTGCTCCGTGATAACTCACTAGAAAATGGCATCATCTTTATCGTCGTGAATAGCGCCACCACCAGCTATATAACGACTGCATCGCCTCGGATTCCCTGGGGTTTGCGATCACGCGTGGCAACTAGAGATCGCCTCCTTTTTTCACTGTTATTGCCATCATGACGACGACCACACGATTGACCGTTCTGATTGTGGCAACTTGGCTGCTCCGGGATAACTGCACTGGAAAACGACGTCATCTTTATCGTATGTGAATAGCGCCAACACCAGCTCTATAACGACTGCATCGCCTCGGCTTCCCTGGGATTTGCGACCACGCGTGGTAACAACTGAGCGCCTCTTCTTTCACTCTTATAGCCATCAAGACAACGACCACACGATTGACAGTTCTGATTGTGGCAAGCTTCCTGCTCCGTGGCAACTGCGCTGGGAAATGACGTCATCTTTATCGTCGTGAATAGCGCCACCACCAGCTATATAACGACTGCATCGCCCTGCTTCCCTGCGATTTGCGGCCACGCGTGGCAACTATTGAGCGCCTCTTCGTTTCACTGTTATAGCCATCAAGACAACGACCACACGATTGACAGTTCTTATTGTGGCAAGCTAGTTGCTCCGTGATAACTGCGCTGGAAATTGACGTCATCTTTATCGTCATGAATAACGCAACCACCAGATATATAGCGACTGCATCGTGTCGGCTTCCCTGGGATTTGCGACCACGCGTGGCAACTACTGAGTGCCTCTTTTTTTCACTGTTATTGCCATCATGACGACGACCACACGATTGACCGTTCTGACTGTGGCAACTTGGCTGCTCCGGGATAACTGCACTGGAAAACGACGTCATATTTATCGTATGTGAATAGCGCCAACACCAGCTCTATAACGAATGCATCGCCTCGGCTTCCCTGGGATTTGCGACCACGCGTGGCAACAACTGAGCGCCTCTTCTTTTCACTGTTATAGCCATCAAGACAACGACCACAAGATTGACAGTTCTGATTGTGGCAAGCTGGCTGCACCGGGATAACTGCACTGGAAAACGACGTCATATTTATCGTATGTGAATAGCGCCAACACCAGCTCTATAGCGACTGCATCGCTTCGGCTTCCCTGGGATTTGCGACCACGCTTGGCAACAACTGAGCGCCTCTTCTTTTCACTGTTATAGCCATCAAGACGACCACACGATTGACAGTTCTGATTGTGGCAAGCTGGCTGCTCCGTGGTAACTGCACTGAGAAATGACGTCATCTTTATCGTCGTGACAAGCGCCACCACCAGCTATATAACGACTGCATCGCCTCAGCTTCCCTGCGATTTGCGGCCACGCGTGGCAACTATTGAGCGCCTCTTCGTTTCACTGTTGTGGCCATCAAGACAACGACCACACGATTGATCGTTCTGATTGTGGCAAGCTGGCCGCTCCGCGATAACTGCACTGGAAATGACGTCATCTTTATCGTCGTGAGTAGCGCCACCACCATTTATATAACGACTGCATCGCCTCGGCTTCCGTGGGACTTGCGAAAACGCGTATCAACTACTGAGCGCCTCTTCTTTTCACTGTTAGAGCCATCAAGACAACGACCACACGATTGACAGTTCTGATTGTGGCAACCTGGCTGCTCCGTGATAACTGCACTGGAAAACGACGTCATATTTATCGTCGTGAATAGCGGCGCCACCAGCTATATAACGACTGCATCGCCTCGGATTCCCTGGGATTTGCGCCCACGCGTGACAACTACTGAGCGCCTCCTCTTTTCACTGTTATAGCCATCAAGACAACGACCACACGATTAACAGTTCTTATTGTGGCAAGCTGGCTTCTCGGTGATAACTGCACTGGAAAATCTCGTCATCTTTATCGTCGTGAATAGCGCCACCACCAGCTATATAACGACTGCATCGCCTCGGCTTTCCTGGGATTTGCGACCTCGCGTGGCAACTACTGAGCGCCTCTTCTTTTCACTGTTATAGCCATCAAGACAACGACCACACGATTGACCGTTCTGATTGTGGCAAGCTGGCTGCTCCGTGATAACTGTACTGGAAATGACGTCATCTTTATAGTCGTGAATAGCGCCACCACCAGCTACACACCGACTGCATCGCCTCGGCTTCCCTGGGATTTGCGACCACGCGTGGCAACAACTGAGCGCCTCTTCTTTTCACTGTTATAGCCATCAAGACAACGACCACACGATTGACCGTTCTGACTGTGGCAACTTGGCTGCTCCGGGATAACTGCACTGGAAAACGACGTCATATTTATCGTATGTGAATAGCGCCAACACCAGCTCTATAACGAATGCATCGCCTCGGCTTCCCTGGGATTTGCGACCACGCGTGGCAACAACTGAGCGCCTCTTCTTTTCACTGTTATAGCCATCAAGACAACGACCACAAGATTGACAGTTCTGATTGTGGCAAGCAGGCTGCACCGGGATAACTGCACTGGAAAACGACGTCATATTTATCGTATGTGAATAGCGCCAACACCAGCTCTATAGCGACTGCATCGCTTCGGCTTCCCTGGGATTTACGACCACGCTTGGCAACAACTGAGCGCCTCTTCTTTTCACTGTTATAGCCATCAAGACGACCACACGATTGACAGCTCTGATTGTGGCAAGCTGGCTGCTCCGTGGTAACTGCACTGAGAAATGACGTCACCTTTATCGTCGTGACAAGCGCCACCACCACTATATAACGACTGCATCGCCTCGGCTTCCCTGCGATTTGCGGCCACGCGTGGCAACTATTGAGCGCCTCTTCGTTTCACTGTTGTGGCCATCAAGACAACGACCACACGATTGATCGTTCTGATTGTGGCAAGCTGGCCGCTCCGCGATAACTGCACTGGAAATGACGTCATCTTTATCGTCGTGAGTAGCGCCACCACCGTTTATATAACGACTGCATCGCCTCGGCTTCCGTGGGACTTGCGAAAACGCGTATCAACTACTGAGCTCGTCTTCTTTTCACTGTTATAGCCATCAAGACAACGACCACACGATTGACAGTTCTGATTGTGGCAACCTGGCTGCTCCGTGATAACTGCACTGGAAAACGACGTCATATTTATCGTCGTGAATAGCGGCACCACCAGCTATATAACGACTGCATCGCCTCGGATTCCCTGGGATTTGCGCCCACGCGTGACAACTACTGAGCGTCTCCTCTTTTCACTGTTATAGCCATCAAGACAACGACCACACGATTGACAGTTCTTATTGTGGCAAGCTAGTTGCTCCGTGATAACTGCGCTGGAAATTGACGTCATCTTTATCGTCATGAATAGCGCAACCACCAGATATATAGCGACTGCATCGTGTCGGCTTCCCTGGGATTTGCGACCACGCGTGGCAACTACTGAGTGCCTCTTTTTTTCACTGTTATTGCAATCATGACGACGACCACACGATTGACCGTTCTGACTGTGGCAACTTGGCTGCTCCGGGATAACTGCACTGGAAAACGACGTCATATTTATCGTATGTGAATAGCGCCAACACCAGCTCTATAACGAATGCATCGCCTCGGCTTCCCTGGGATTTGCGACCACGCGTGGCAACAACTGAGCGCCTCTTCTTTTCACTGTTATAGCCATCAAGACAACGACCACACGATTGACAGTTCTGATTGTGGCAAGCTGGCTGCACCGGGATAACTGCACTGGAAAACGACGTCATATTTATCGTATGTGAATAGCGCCAACACCAGCTCTATAGCGACTGCATCGCTTCGGCTTCCCTGTGATTTGCGACCACTCTTGGCAACAACTGAGCGCCTCTTCTTTTCACTGTTATAGCCATCAAGACGACCACACGATTGACAGTTCTGATTGTGGCAAGCTGGCTGCTCCGTGGTAACTGCACTGAGAAATGACGTCACCTTTATCGTCGTGACAAGCGCCACCACCAGCTATATAACGACTGCATCGCCTCGGCTTCCCTGCGATTTGCGGCCACGCGTGGCAACTATTGAGCGCCTCTTCGTTTCACTGTTGTGGCCATCAAGACAACGACCACACGATTGATCGTTCTGATTGTGGCAAGCTGGCCGCTCCGCGATAAATGCACTGGAAATGACGTCATCTTTATCGTCGTGAGTAGCGCCACCACCATTTATATAACGACTGCATCGCCTCGGCTTCCGTGGGACTTGCGAAAACGCGTATCAACTACTTAGCGCCTCTTCTTTTCACTGTTATAGCCATCAAGACAACGACCACACGATTGACAGTTCTGATTGTGGCAACCTGGCTGCTCCGTGATGACTGCACTGGAAAACGACGTCATATTTATCGTCGTGAATAGCGGCACCACCAGCTATATAACGACTGCATCGCCCGGATTCCCTGGGATTTGCGCCCACGCGTGACAACTACTGAGCGCCTCCTCTTTTCACTGTTATAGCCATCAAGACAACGACCACACGATTAACAGTTCTTATTGTGGCAAGCTGGCTTCTCGGTGATAACTGCACTGGAAAATCTCGTCATCTTTATCGTCGTGAATAGCGCCACCACCAGCTATATAACGACTGCATCGCCTCGGCTTTCCTGGGATTTGCGACCTCGCGTGGCAACTACTGAGCGCCTCTTCTTTTCACTGTTATAGCCATCAAGACAACGACCACACGATTGACCGTTCTGATTGTGGCAAGCTGGCTGCTCCATGATAACTGCTCTGGAAAATGGCGTTATCTTTATCGTCGTGAATAGCGCCACCACCAGCTATATAACGATTGCATCGTCTCGGCTTCCCTTGGTTTCGCGACCACGCGTGGCAACTACTCAGCGCCTCTTCTTTTCACTGTCATAGCCATCAAAACAACGACAACACGATTGACCGTTCTGATTGTGGCAAGCTGGCTGCTCCGTGATAACTGCACTGGAAAATGGCGTCATCTTTATCGTGGTGAATAGCGCCACCACAAGATTTATAACGACTGCATCGCTTCGGATTCCCTGGGATATGCGACCACGCGTGGCAACTACTGAGCGCCTCTTCTTTTCACGGTTAAACCATCAGAGACAACGACCACACTATTGACAGTTCTGATTGTGGAATCCTGGCTGCTCCGTGATAACTGCACTGCAAAACGACGTCATCTTTATCGCCCTGAATAGCGCCACAACCAGCTATATAACGACTGCATCGCCTCGGATTCCGCGGGATTTGCGACCACGCGTGGCAACTAGTGAGCGCCTGTTCTTTTCCCTGTTATAGCCATCAAGACAACGACAACATGATTGACAGTACTGATTGTGGCAACCTGGCTGCTCCGTGATAACTCACTAGAAAATGGCATCATCTTTATTGTCGTGAATAGCGCCACCACCAGCTATATCACGACTGCATCGCCTCGGATTCCCTGGGGTTTGCGACCACGCGTGGCAACTAGAGATCGCCTCCTTTTTTCACTGTTATTGCCATCATGACGACGACCACACGATTGACCGTTCTGATTGTGGCAACTTGGCTGCTCCGGGATAACTGCACTGGAAAACGACGTCATCTTTATCGTATGTGAATAGCGCCAACACCAGCTCTATAACGACTGCATCGCCTCGGCTTCCCTGGGATTTGCGACCACGCGTGGTAACAACTGAGCGCCTCTTCTTTCACTCTTATAGCCATCAAGACAACGACCACACGATTGACAGTTCTGATTGTGGCAAGCTTCCTGCTCCGTGGCAACTGCACTGGGAAATGACGTCATCTTTAACGTCGTGAATAGCGCCACCACCAGCTATATAACGACTGCATCGCCCTGCTTCCCTGCGATTTGCGGCCACGCGTGGCAACTATTGAGCGCCTCTTCGTTTCACTGTTATAGCCATCAAGACAACCACCACACGATTGACAGTTCTTATTGTGGCAAGCTAGTTGCTCCGTGATAACTGCGCTGGAAATTGACGTCATCTTTATCGTCATGAATAGCGCAACCAACAGATATATAGCGACTGCATCGTGTCGGCTTCCCTGGGATTTGCGACCACGCGTGGCAACTACTGAGTGCCTCTTTTTTTCAATGTTATTGCCATCATGACGACGACCACACGATTGACCGTTCTGACTGTGGCAACTTGGCTGCTCCGGGATAACTGCACTGGAAAACGACGTCATATTTATCGTATGTGAATAGCGCCAACACCAGCTCTATAACGAATGCATCGCCTCGGCTTCCCTGGGATTTGCGACCACGCGTGGCAACAACTGAGCGCCTCTTCTTTTCACTGTTATAGCCATCAAGACAACGACAACACGATTGACAGTTCTGATTGTGGCAAGCTGGCTGCACCGGGATAACTGCACTGGAAAACGACGTCATATTTATCGTATGTGAATAGCGCCAACACCAGCTCTATAGCGACTGCATCGCTTCGGCTTCCCTGGGATTTGCGACCACGCTTGGCAACAACTGAGCGCCTCTTCTTTTCACTGTTATAGCCATCAAGACGACCACACGATTGACAGTTCTGATTGTGGCAAGCTGGCTGCTCCGTGGTAACTGCACTGAGAAATGACGTCATCTTTATCGTCGTGACAAGCGCCACCACCAGCTATATAACGACTGCATCGCCTCGGCTTCCCTGCGATTTGCGGCCACGCGTGGCAACTATTGAGCGCCTCTTCGTTTCACTGTTGTGGCCATCAAGACAACGACCACACGATTGACAGTTCTGATTGTGACAACCTGGCTGCTCCGTGATAACTGCACTGGAAAACGACGTCATATTTATCGTCGTGAATAGCGGCACCACCAGCTATATAACGACTGCATCGCCTCGGATTCCCTGGGATTTGCGCCCACGCGTGACAACTACTGAGCGCCTCCTCTTTTCACTGTTATAGCCATCAAGACACCGACCACACGATTGACAGTTCTTATTGTGGCAAGCTAGTTGCTCCGTGATAACTGCGCTGGAAATTGACGTCATCTTTATCGTCATGAATAGCGCAACCACCAGATATATAGCGACTGCATCGTGTCGGCTTCCCTGGGATTTGCGACCACGCGTGGCAACAACTGAGTGCCTCTTTTTTTCACTGTTATTGCCATCATGACGACGACCACACGATTGACCGTTCTGACTGTGGCAACTTGGCTGCTCCGGGATAACTGCACTGGAAAACGACGTCATATTTATCGTATGTGAATAGCGCCAACACCAGCTCTATAACGAATGCATCGCCTCGGGTTCCCTGGGATTTGCGACCACGCGTGGCAACAACTGAGCGCCTCTTCTTTTCACTGTTATAGCCATCAAGACAACGACCACACGATTGACAGTTCTGATTGTGGCAAGCTGGCTGCACCGGGATAACTGCACTGGAAAACGACGTCATATTTATCGTATGTGAATAGCGCCAACACCAGCTCTATAGCGACTGCATCGCTTCGGCTTCCCTGTGATTTGCGACCACTCTTGGCAACAACTGAGCGCCTCTTCTTTTCACTGTTATAGCCATCAAGACGACCACACGATTGACAGTTCTGATTGTGGCAAGCTGGCTGCTCCGTGGTAACTGCACTGAGAAATGACGTCACCTTTATCGTCGTGACAAGCGCCACCACCAGCTATATAACGACTGCATCGCCTCGGCTTCCCTGCGATTTGCGGCCACGCGTGGCAACTATTGAGCGCCTCTTCGTTTCACTGTTGTGGCCATCAAGACAACGACCACACGATTGATCGTTCTGATTGTGGCAAGCTGGCTGCTCCGCGATAACTGCACTGGAAATGACGTCATCTTTATCGTCGTGAGTAGCGCCACCACCATTTATATAACGACTGCATCGCCTCGGCTTCCGTGGGACTTGCGAAAACGCGTATCAACTACTGAGCGCCTCTTCTTTTCACTGTTATAGCCATCAAGACAACGACCACACGATTGACAGTTCTGATTGTGGCAACCTGGCTGCTCCGTGATGACTGCACTGGAAAACGACGTCATATTTATCGTCGTGAATAGCGGCACCACCAGCTATATAACGACTGCATCGCCTCGGATTCCCTGGGATTTGCGCCCACGCGTGACAACTACTGAGCGCCTCCTCTTTTCACTGTTATAGCCATCAAGACAACGACCACACGATTAACAGTTCTTATTGTGGCAAGCTGGCTTCTCGGTGATAACTGCACTGGAAAATCTCGTCATCTTTATCGTCGTGAATAGCGCCACCACCAGCTATATAACGACTGCATCGCCTCGGCTTTCCTGGGATCTGCGACCTCGCGTGGCAACTACTGAGCGCCTCTTCTTTTCACTGTTATAGCCATCAAGACAACGACCACACGATTGACCGTTCTGATTGTGGCAAGCTGGCTGCTCCGTGATAACTGCTCTGGAAAATGGCGTTATCTTTATCGTCGTGAATAGCGCCACCACCAGCTATATAACGATTGCATCGTCTCGGCTTCCCTTGGTTTCGCGACCACGCGTGGCAACTACTCAGCGCCTCTTCTTTTCACTGTCATAGCCATCAAAACAACGACAACACGATTGACCGTTCTGATTGTGGCAAGCTGGCTGCTCCGTGATAACTGCACTGGAAAATGGCGTCATCTTTATCGTGGTGAATAGCGCCACCACAAGATTTATAACGACTGCATCGCTTCGGATTCCCTGGGATATGCGACCACGCGTGGCAACTACTGAGCGCCTCTTCTTTTCACGGTTAAACCATCAGAGACAACGACCACACTCTTGACAGTTCTGATTGTGGAATCCTGGCTGCTCCGTGATAACTGCACTGCAAAACGACGTCATCTTTACCGCCCTGAATAGCGCCACAACCAGCTATATACCGACTGCATCGCCTCGGATTCCGCGGGATTTGCGACCACGCGTGGCAACTAGTGAGCGCCTGTTCTTTTCCCTGTTATAGCCATCAAGACAACGACAACATGATTGACAGTACTGATTGTGGCAACCTGGCTGCTCCGTGATAACTCACTAGAAAATGGCATCATCTTTATTGTCGTGAATAGCGCCACCACCAGCTATATAACGACTGCATCGCCTCGGATTCCCTGGGGTTTGCGACCACGCGTGGCAACTAGAGATCGCCTCCTTTTTTCACTGTTATTGCCATCATGACGACGACCACACGATTGACCGTTCTGATTGTGGCAACTTGGCTGCTCCGGGATAACTGCACTGGAAAACGACGTCATCTTTATCGTATGTGAATAGCGCCAACACCAGCTCTATAACGACTGCATCGCCTCGGCTTCCCTGGGATTTGCGACCACGCGTGGTAACAACTGAGCGCCTCTTCTTTCACTCTTATAGCCATCAAGACAACGACCACACGATTGACAGTTCTGATTGTGGCAAGCTTCCTGCTCCGTGGCAACTGCGCTGGGAAATGACGTCATCTTTAACGTCGTGAATAGCGCCACCACCAGCTATATAACGACTGCATCGCCCTGCTTCCCTGCGATTTGCGGCCACGCGTGGCAACTATTGAGCGCCTCTTCGTTTCACTGTTATAGCCATCAAGACAACCACCACACGATTGACAGTTCTTATTGTGGCAAGCTAGTTGCTCCGTGATAACTGCGCTGGAAATTGACGTCATCTTTATCGTCATGAATAGCGCAACCACCAGATATATAGCGACTGCATCGTGTCGGCTTCCCTGGGATTTGCGACCACGCGTGGCAACTACTGAGTGCCTCTTTTTTTCACTGTTATTGCCATCATGACGACGACCACACGATTGACCGTTCTGACTGTGGCAACTTGGCTGCTCCGGGATAACTGCACTGGAAAACGACGTCATATTTATCGTATGTGAATAGCGCCAACACCAGCTCTATAACGAATGCATCGCCTCGGCTTCCCTGGGATTTGCGACCACGCGTGGCAACAACTGAGCGCCTCTTCTTTCACTGTTATAGCCATCAAGACAACGACAACACGATTGACAGTTCTGATTGTGGCAAGCTGGCTGCACCGGGATAACTGCACTGGAAAACGACGTCATATTTATCGTATGTGAATAGCGCCAACACCAGCTCTATAGCGACTGCATCGCTTCGGCTTCCCTGGGATTTGCGACCACGCTTGGCAACAACTGAGCGCCTCTTCTTTTCACTGTTATAGCCATCAAGACGACCACACGATTGACAGTTCTGATTGTGGCAAGCTGGCTGCTCCGTGGTAACTGCACTGAGAAATGACGTCATCTTTATCGTCGTGACAAGCGCCACCACCAGCTATATAACGACTGCATCGCCTCGGCTTCCCTGCGATTTGCGGCCACGCGTGGCAACTATTGAGCGCCTCTTCGTTTCACTGTTGTGGCCATCAAGACAACGACCACACGATTGATCGTTCTGATTGTGGCAAGCTGGCCGCTCCGCGATAACTGCACTGGAAATGACGTCATCTTTATCGTCGTGAGTAGCGCCACCACCATTTATATAACGACTGCATCGCCTCGGCTTCCGTGGGACTTGCGAAAACGCGTATCAACTACTGAGCGCCTCTTCTTTTCACTGTTATAGCCATCAAGACAACGACCACACGATTGACAGTTCTCATTGTGGCAACCTGGCTGATCCGTGATAACTGCACTCGAAAACGACGTCATATTTATCGTCGTGAATAGCGGCACCACCAGCTATATAGCGACTGCATCGCCTCGGATTCCCTGGGATTTGCGCCCACGCGTGACAACTACTGAGCGCCTCCTCTTTTCCCTGTTATAGCCATCAAGACAACGACCACACGATTAACAGTTCTTATTGTGGCAAGCTGGCTTCTCGGTGATAACTGCACTGGAAAATCTCGTCATCTTTATCGTCGTGAATAGCGCCACCACCAGCTATATAGCGACTGCATCGCCTCGGCTTTCCTGGGATTTGCGACCTCGCGTGGCAACTACTGAGCGCCTATTCTTTTCACTGTTATAGCCATCAAGACAACGACCACACGATTGACCGTTCTGATTGTGGCAAGCTGGCTGCTCCGTGATAACTGTACTGGAAATGACGTCATCTTTATAGTCGTGAATAGCGCCACCACCAGCTACATACCGACTGCATCGCCTCGGCTTCCCTGGGATTTGCGACCACGCGTGGCAACAACTGAGCGCCTCTTCTTTTCACTGTTATAGCCATCAAGACAACGACCACACGATTGACAGTTCTGATTGTGGCAAGCTGGCTGCACCGGGATAACTGCACTGGAAAACGACGTCATGTTTATCGTATGTGAATAGCGCCAACACCAGCTCTATAGCGACTGCATCGCTTCGGCTTCCCTGGGATTTGCGACCACGCTTGGCAACAACTGAGCGCCTCTTCTTTTCACTGTTATAGCCATCAAGACGACCACACGATTGACAGCTCTGATTGTGGCAAGCTGGCTGCTCCGTGGTAACTGCACTGAGAAATGACGTCACCTTTATCGTCGTGACAAGCGCCACCACCAGCTATATAACGACTGCATCGCCTCGGCTTCCCTGCGATTTGCGGCCACGCGTGGCAACTATTGAGCGCCTCTTCGTTTCACTGTTGTGGCCATCAAGACAACGACCACACGATTGATCGTTCTGATTGTGGCAAGCTGGCCGCTCCGCGATAACTGCACTGGAAATGACGTCATCTTTATCGTCGTGAGTAGCGCCAACACCGTTTATATAACGACTGCATCGCCTCGGCTTCCGTGGGACTTGCGAAAACGCGTATCAACTACTGAGATCGTCTTCTTTTCACTGTTATAGCCATCAAGACAACGACCACACGATTGACAGTTCTGATTGTGGCAACCTGGCTGCTCCGTGATAACTGCACTGGAAAACGACGTCATATTTATCGTCGTGAATAGCGGCACCACCAGCTATATAACGACTGCATCGCCTCGGATTCCCTGGGATTTGCGCCCACGCGTGACAACTACTGAGCGCCTCCTCTTTTCACTGTTATAGCCATCAAGACAACGACCACACGATTGACAGTTCTTATTGTGGCAAGCTAGTTGCTCCGTGATAACTGCGCTGGAAATTGACGTCATCTTTATCGTCATGAATAGCGCAACCACCAGATATATAGCGACTGCATCGTGTCGGCTTCCCTGGGATTTGCGACCACGCGTGGCAACTACTGAGTGCCTCTTTTTTTCACTGTTATTGCCATCATGACGACGACCACACGATTGACCGTTCTGACTGTGGCAACTTGGCTGCTCCGGGATAACTGCACTGGAAAACGACGTCATATTTATCGTATGTGAATAGCGCCAACACCAGCTCTATAGCGACTGCATCGCTTCGGCTTCCCTGTGATTTGCGACCACTCTTGGCAACAACTGAGCGCCTCTTCTTTTCACTGTTATAGCCATCAAGACGACCACACGATTGACAGTTCTGATTGTGGCAAGCTGGCTGCTCCGTGGTAACTGCACTGAGAAATGACGTCACCTTTATCGTCGTGACAAGCGCCACCACCAGCTATATAACGACTGCATCGCCTCGGCTTCCCTGCGATTTGCGGCCACGCGTGGCAACTATTGAGCGCCTCTTCGTTTCACTGTTGTGGCCATCAAGACAACGACCACACGATTGATCGTTCTGATTGTGGCAAGCTGGCCGCTCCGCGATAACTGCACTGGAAATGACGTCATCTTTATCGTCGTGAGTAGCGCCACCACCATTTATATAACGACTGCATCGCCTCGGCTTCCGTGGGACTTGCGAAAACGCGTATCAACTACTGAGCGCCTCTTCTTTTCACTGTTATAGCCATCAAGACAACGACCACACGATTGACAGTTCTGATTGTGGCAACCTGGCTGCTCCGTGATGACTGCACTGGAAAACGACGTCATATTTATCGTCGTGAATAGCGGCACCACCAGCTATATAACGACTGCATCGCCTCGGATTCCCTGGGATTTGCGCCCACGCGTGACAACTACTGAGCGCCTCCTCTTTTCACTGTTATAGCCATCAAGACAACGACCACACGATTGACCGTTCTGATTGTGGCAAGCTGGCTGCTCCGTGATAACTGCTCTGGAAAATGGCGTTATCTTTATCGTCGTGAATAGCGCCACCACCAGCTATATAACGATTGCATCGTCTCGGCTTCCCTGGGATTTGCGACCACGCGTGGCAACTACTCAGCGCCTCTTCTTTTCACTGTCATAGCCATCAAAACAACTACAACACGATTGACCGTTCTGATTGTGGCAAGCTGGCTGCTCCGTGATAACTGCACTGGAAAATGGCGTCATCTTTATCGTGGTGAATAGCGCCACCACAAGATTTATAACGACTGCATCGCTTCGGATTCCCTGGGATATGCGACCACGCGTGGCAACTACTGAGCGCCTCTTCTTTTCACGGTTAAACCATCAGAGACAACGACCACACTATTGACAGTTCTGATTGTGGAATCCTGGCTGCTCCGTGATAACTGCACTGCAAAACGACGTCATCTTTATCGCCCTGAATAGCGCCACAACCAGCTATATAACGACTGCATCGCCTCGGATTCCGCGGGATTTGCGACCACGCGTGGCAACTAGTGAGTGCCTGTTCTTTTCCCTGTTATAGCCATCAAGACAACGACAACATGATTGACAGTACTGATTGTGGCAACCTGGCTGCTCCGTGATAACTCACTAGAAAATGGAATCATCTTTATCGTCGTGAATAGCGCCACCACCAGCTATATAACGACTGCATCGCCTCGGATTCCCTGGGGTTTGCGACCACGCGTGGCAACTAGAGATCGCCTCCTTTTTTCACTGTTATTGCCATCATGACGACGACCACACGATTGACCGTTCTGATTGTGGCAACTTGGCTGCTCCGGGATAACTGCACTGGAAAACGACGTCATCTTTATCGTATGTGAATAGCGCCAACACCAGCTCTATAACGACTGCATCGCCTCGGCTTCCCTGGGATTTGCGACCACGCGTGGTAACAACTGAGCGCCTCTTCTTTCACTCTTATAGCCATCAAGACAACGACCACACGATTGACAGTTCTGATTGTGGCAAGCTTCCTGCTCCGTGGCAACTGCGCTGGGAAATGACGTCATCTTTATCGTCGTGAATAGCGCCACCACCAGCTATATAACGACTGCATCGCCCTGCTTCCCTGGGATTTGCGCCCACGCGTGACAACTACTGAGCGCCTCTTCTTTTCACTGTCATAGCCATCAAAACAACTACAACACGATTGACCGTTCTGATTGTGGCAAGCTGGCTGCTCCGTGATAACTGCACTGGAAAATGGCGTCATCTTTATCGTGGTGAATAGCGCCACCACAAGATTTATAACGACTGCATCGCTTCGGATTCCCTGGGATATGCGACCACGCGTGGCAACTACTGAGCGCCTCTTCTTTTCATGGTTAAACCATCAGAGACAACGACCACACTATTGACAGTTCTGATTGTGGAATCCTGGCTGCTCCGTGATAACTGCACTGCAAAACGACGTCATCTTTATCGCCCTGAATAGCGCCACAACCAGCTATATAACGACTGCATCGCCTCGGATTCCGCGGGATTTGCGACCACGCGTAGCAACTAGTGAGTGCCTGTTCTTTTCACTGTTATAGCCATCAAGACAACGACCACACGATTGACAGTTCTGATTGTGGCAAGCTGGCTGCACCGGGATAACTGCACTGGAAAACGACGTCATATTTATCGTATGTGAATAGCGCCAACACCAGCTCTATAGCGACTGCATCGCTTCGGCTTCCCTGGGATTTGCGACCACGCTTGGCAACAACTGAGCGCCTCTTCTTTTCACTGTTATAGCCATCAAGACAACGACCACACGATTGACAGTTCTGATTGTGGCAACCTGGCTGCTCCGTGATAACTGCACTGGAAAACGACGTCATATTTATCGTCGTGAATAGCGGCACCACCAGCTATATAGCGACTGCATCGCCTCGGATTCCCTGGGATTTGCGCCCACGCGTGACAACTACTGAGCGCCTCCTCTTTTCACTGTTATAGCCATCAAGACAACGACCACACGATTAACAGTTCTTATTGTGGCAAGCTGGCTTCTCGGTGATAACTGCACTGGAAAATCTCGTCATCTTTATCGTCGTGAATAGCGCCACCACCAGCTATATAGCGACTGCATCGCCTCGGCTTTCCTGGGATTTGCGACCTCGCGTGGCAACTACTGAGCGCCTCTTCTTTTCACTGTTATAGCCATCAAGACAACGACCACACGATTGACCGTTCTGATTGTGGCAAGCTGGCTGCTCCGTGATAACTGTACTGGAAATGACGTCATCTTTATAGTCGTGAATAGCGCCACCACCAGCTACATACCGACTGCATCGCCTCGGCTTCCCTGGGATTTGCGACCACGCGTGGCAACAACTGAGCGCCTCTTCTTTTCACTGTAATAGCCATCAAGACAACGACCACACGATTGACAGTTCTGATTGTGGCAAGCTGGCTGCACCGGGATAACTGCACTGGAAAACGACGTCATATTTATCGTATGTGAATAGCGCCAACACCAGCTCTATAGCGACTGCATCGCTTCGGCTTCCCTGGGATTTGCGACCACGCTTGGCAACAACTGAGCGCCTCTTCTTTTCACTGTTATAGCCATCAAGACGACCACACGATTGACAGCTCTGATTGTGGCAAGCTGGCTGCTCCGTGGTAACTGCACTGAGAAATGACGTCACCTTTATCGTCGTGACAAGCGCCACCACCAGCTATATAACGACTGCATCGCCTCGGCTTCCCTGCGATTTGCGGCCACGCGTGGCAACTATTGAGCGCCTCTTCGTTTCACTGTTGTGGCCATCAAGACAACGACCACACGATTGATCGTTCTGATTGTGGCAAGCTGGCCGCTCCGCGATAACTGCACTGGAAATGACGTCATCTTTATCGTCGTGAGTAGCGCCACCACCGTTTATATAACGACTGCATCGCCTCGGCTTCCGTGGGACTTGCGAAAACGCGTATCAACTACTGAGCTCGTCTTCTTTTCACTGTTATAGCCATCAAGACAACGACCACACGATTGACAGTTCTGATTGTGGCAACCTGGCTGCTCCGTGATAACTGCACTGGAAAACGACGTCATATTTATCGTCGTGAATAGCGGCACCACCAGCTATATAACGACTGCATCGCCTCGGATTCCCTGGGATTTGCGCCCACGCGTGACAACTACTGAGCGCCTCCTCTTTTCACTGTTATAGCCATCAAGACAACGACCACACGATTGACAGTTCTTATTGTGGCAAGCTAGTTGCTCCGTGATAACTGCGCTGGAAATTGACGTCATCTTTATCGTCATGAATAGCGCAACCACCAGATATATAGCGACTGCATCGTGTCGGCTTCCCTGGGATTTGCGACCACGCGTGGCAACTACTGAGTGCCTCTTTTTTTCACTGTTATTGCCATCATGACGACGACCACACGATTGACCGTTCTGACTGTGGCAACTTGGCTGCTCCGGGATAACTGCACTGGAAAACGACGTCATATTTGTCGTATGTGAATAGCGCCAACACCAGCTCTATAGCGACTGCATCGCTTCGGCTTCCCTGTGATTTGCGACCACTCTTGGCAACAACTGAGCGCCTCTTCTTTTCACTGTTATAGCCATCAAGACGACCACACGATTGACAGTTCTGATTGTGGCAAGCTGGCTGCTCCGTGGTAACTGCACTGAGAAATGACGTCACCTTTATCGTCGTGACAAGCGCCACCACCAGCTATATAACGACTGCATCGCCTCGGCTTCCCTGCGATTTGCGGCCACGCGTGGCAACTATTGAGCGCCTCTTCGTTTCACTGTTGTGGCCATCAAGACAACGACCACACGATTGATCGTTCTGATTGTGGCAAGCTGGCCGCTCCGCGATAACTGCACTGGAAATGACGTCATCTTTATCGTCGTGAGTAGCGCCACCACCATTTATATAACGACTGCATCGCCTCGGCTTCCGTGGGACTTGCGAAAACGCGTATCAACTACTGAGCGCCTCTTCTTTTCACTGTTATAGCCATCAAGACAACGACCACACGATTGACAGTTCTGATTGTGGCAACCTGGCTGCTCCGTGATGACTGCACTGGAAAACGACGTCATATTTATCGTCGTGAATAGCGGCACCACCAGCTATATAACGACTGCATCGCCTCGGATTCCCTGGGATTTGCGCCCACGCGTGACAACTACTGAGCGCCTCCTCTTTTCACTGTTATAGCCATCAAGACAACGACCACACGATTGACCGTTCTGATTGTGGCAAGCTGGCTGCTCCGTGATAACTGCTCTGGAAAATGGCGTTATCTTTATCGTCGTGAATAGCGCCACCACCAGCTATATAACGATTGCATCGTCTCGGATTCCCTGGGATTTGCGACCACGCGTGGCAACTACTCAGCGCCTCTTCTTTTCACTGTCATAGCCATCAAAACAACTACAACACGATTGACCGTTCTGATTGTGGCAAGCTGGCTGCTCCGTGATAACTGCACTGGAAATTGGCGTCATCTTTATCGTGGTGAATAGCGCCACCACAAGATTTATAACGACTGCATCGCTTCGGATTCCCTGGGATATGCGACCACGCGTGGCAACTACTGAGCGCCTCTTCTTTTCACGGTTAAACCATCAGAGACAACGACCACACTATTGACAGTTCTGATTGTGGAATCCTGGCTGCTCCGTGATAACTGCACTGCAAAACGACGTCATCTTTATCGCCCTGAATAGCGCCACAACCAGCTATATAACGACTGCATCGCCTCGGATTCCGCGGGATTTGCGACCACGCGTGGCAACTAGTGAGTGCCTGTTCTTTTCCCTGTTATAGCCATCAAGACAACGACAACATGATTGACAGTACTGATTGTGGCAACCTGGCTGCTCCGTGATAACTCACTAGAAAATGGCATCATCTTTATCGTCGTGAATAGCGCCACCACCAGCTATATAACGACTGCATCGCCTCGGATTCCCTGGGGTTTGCGACCACGCGTGGCAACTAGAGATCGCCTCCTTTTTTCACTGTTATTGCCATCATGACGACGACCACACGATTGACCGTTCTGATTGTGGCAACTTGGCTGCTCCGGGATAACTGCACTGGAAAACGACGTCATCTTTATCGTATGTGAATAGCGCCAACACCAGCTCTATAACGACTGCATCGCCTCGGCTTCCCTGGGATTTGCGACCACGCGTGGTAACAACTGAGCGCCTCTTCTTTCACTCTTATAGCCATCAAGACAACGACCACACGATTGACAGTTCTGATTGTGGCAAGCTTCCTGCTCCGTGGCAACTGCGCTGGGAAATGACGTCATCTTTATCGTCGTGAATAGCGCCACCACTAGCTATATAACGACTGCATCGCCCTGCTTCCCTGGGATTTGCGCCCACGCGTGACAACTACTGAGCGCCTCTTCGTTTCACTGTTATAGCCATCAAGACAACGACCACACGATTGACAGTTCTTATTGTGGCAAGCTAGTTGCTCCGTGATAACTGCGCTGGAAATTGACGTCATCTTTATCGTCATGAATAGCGCAACCACCAGATATATAGCGACTGCATCGTGTCGGCTTCCCTGGCATTTGCGACCACGCGTGGCTACTACTGAGTGCCTCTTTTTTTCACTGTTATTGCCATCATGACGACGACCACACGATTGACCATTCTGACTGTGGCAACTTGGCTGCACCGGGATAACTGCACTGGAAAACGACGTCATATTTATCGTATGTGAATAGCGCCAACACCAGCTCTATAACGAATGCATCGCCTCGGCTTCCCTGGGATTTGCGACCACGCGTGGCAACAACTGAGCACCTCTTCTTTTCACTGTTATAGCCATCAAGACAACGACCACACGATTGACAGTTCTGATTGTGGCAACCTGGCTGCACCGGGATAACTGCACTGGAAAACGACGTCATATTTATCGTATGTGAATAGCGCCAACACCAGCTCTATAGCGACTGCATCGCTTCGGCTTCCCTGGGATTTGCGACCACGCTTGGCAACAACTGAGCGCCTCTTCTTTTCACTGTTATAGCCATCAAGACGACCACACGATTGACAGTTCTGATTGTGGCAAGCTGGCTGCTCCGTGGTAACTGCACTGAGAAATGACGTCATCTTTATCGTCGTGACAAGCGCCACCACCAGCTATATAACGACTGCATCGCCTCGGCTTCCCTGGGATTTGCTACCACGCGTGGCAATTACTGAGCGCCTCTTCTTTTTACTGTTATAGCCATCAGGACAAGGACAACAGGATAGACAGTTCTTATTGTGTCAAGCTGGCTGCTCCGTGATAACTGCTCTGGAAAATGGCGTTATCTTTATCGTCGTGAATAGCGCCAGCACCAGCTATATAACGATTGCATTGTCTCGGCTTCCCCTGGTTTCGCGACCACGCGTGGCAACTACTCAGCGCCTCTTCTTTTCACTGTCATAGCCATCAAAACAACGACAACACGTTTGACCGTTCTGATTGTGGCAACCTGGCTGCTCCGTGATAACTCACTAGAAAATGGCCTCATCTTTATCGTCGTGAATAGCGCCACCACCAGCTATATAACGACTGCATCGCCTCGGATTCCCTGGGGTTTGCGACCACGCGTGGCAACTAGAGATCGCCTCCTTTTTTCACTGTTATTGCCATCATGACGACGACCACACGATTGACCGTTCTGATTGTGGCAACTTGGCTGCTCCGGGATAACTGCACTGGAAAACGACGTCATCTTTATCGTATGTGAATAGCGCCAACACCAGCTCTATAACGACTGCATCGCCTCGGCTTCCCTGGGATTTGCGACCACGCGTGGTAACAACTGAGCGCCTCTTCTTTTCACTGTTATAGCCATCAGGACAACGGTAGCACGATTGACAGTTCTTATTGTGGCATGCTAGTTGCTCCGTGATAACTGCGCTGGGAAATGACGTCATCTTTATCGTCGTGAATAGCGCCACCACCAGCTATATAACGACTGCATCGCCCTGCTTCCCTGGGATTTGCGCCCACGCGTGACAACTACTGAGCGCCTCTTCGTTTCACTGTTATAGCCATCAAGACAACGACCACACGATTGACAGTTCTTATTGTGGCAAGCTAGTTGCTCCGTGATAACTGCGCTGGAAATTGACGTCATCTTTATCGTCATGAATAGCGCAACCACCAGATATATAGCGACTGCATCGTGTCGGCTTCCCTGGGATTTGCGACCACGCGTGGCAACTACTGAGTGCCTCTTTTTTTCACTGTTATTGACATCATGACGACGACCACACGATTGACCATTCTGACTGTGGCAACTTGGCTGCACGGGGATAACTGCACTGGAAAACGACGTCATATTTATCGTATGTGAATAGCGCCAACACCAGCTCTATAACGAATGCATCGCCTCGGCTTCCCTGGGATTTGCGACCACGCGTGGCAACAACTGAGCGCCTCTTCTTTTCACTGTTATAGCCATCAAGACAACGACCACACAATTGACAGTTCTGATTGTGGCAAGCTGGCTGCACCGGGATAACTGCACTGGAAAACGACGTCATATTTATCGTATGTGAATAGCGCCAACACCAGCTCTATAGCGACTGCATCGCTTCGGCTTCCCTGGGATTTGCGACCACGCTTGGCAACAACTGAGCGCCTCTTCGTTTCACTGTTGTGGCCATCAAGACAACGACCACACGATTGATCGTTCTGATTGTGGCAAGCTGGCCGCTCCGCGATAACTGCACTGGAAATGACGTCATCTTTATCGTCGTGAGTAGCGCCACCACCATTTATATAACGACTGCATCGCCTCGGCTTCCGTGGGACTTGCGAAAACGCGTATCAACTACTGAGCGCCTCTTCTTTTCACTGTTAAACCATCAGAGACAACGACCACACGATTGACAGTTCTGATTGTGGCAACCTGGCTGCTCCGTGATAACTGCACTGGAAAACGACGTCATATTTATCGTCGTGAATAGCGGCACCACCAGCTATATAACGACTGCATCGCCTCGGATTCCCTGGGATTTGCGCCCACGCGTGACAACTACTGAACGCCTCCTCTTTTCACTGTCATAGCCATCAAGACAACGACCACACGATTAACAGTTCTTATTGTGGCAAGCTGGCTTCTCGGTGATAACTGCACTGGAAAATCTCGTCATCTTTATCGTCGTGAATAGCGCCACCACCAGCTATATAACGACTGCATCGCCTCGGCTTTCCTGGGATTTGCGACCTCGCGTGGCAACTACTGAGCGCCTCTTCTTTTCACTGTTATAGCCATCAAGACAACGACCACACGATTGACCGTTCTGATTGTGGCAAGCTGGCTGCTCCGTGATAACTGTACTGGAAATGACGTCATCTTTATAGTCGTGAATAGCGCCACCACCAGCTACATACCGACTGCATCGCCTCGGCTTCCCTGGGATTTGCTACCACGCGTGGCAATTACTGAGCGCCTCTTCTTTTTACTGTTATAGCCATCAGGACAAGGACAACAGGATAGACAGTTCTTATTGTGTCAAGCTGGCTGCTCCGTGATAACTGCTCTGGAAAATGGCGTTATCTTTATCGTCGTGAATAGCGCCACCACCAGCTATATAACGATTGCATCGTCTCGGCTTCCCCTGGTTTCGCGACCACGCGTGGCAACTACTCAGCGCCTCTTCTTTTCACTGTCATAGCCATCAAAACAACGACAACACGATTGACCGTTCTGATTGTGGCAAGCTGGCTGCTCCGTGATAACTGCACTGGAAAATGGCGTCACCTTTATTGTGGTGAATAGCGCCACCACAAGATTTATAACGACTGCATCGCTTCGATTTCCCTGGGATATGCGACCACGCGTGGCAACTACTGAGCGCCTCTTCTTTTCACTATTAAACCATCAGAGACAACGACCACAGTATTGACAGTTCTGATTGTGGCAAGTTTCCTGCTCCGTGGCAACTGCGCTGGGAAATGACGTCATCTTTATCGTCGTGAATAGCGCCACCACCAGCTATATTACGACTGCAGCGCCTCGGCTTCCCTGCGATTTGCGGCCACGCGTGGCAACTATTGAGCGCCTCCTCGTTTCACTGTTGTAGCCATCAAGACAACGACCACACACGATTGACCGTTCTGATTGTGGCAAGCTGGCTGCTCCGCGATAACTGCACTGGAAATGACGTCATCTTTATCGTCATGAATAGCGCCACCACCATTTATATAACGACTGCATCGCTTCAGCTTCCCTGGGACTTGGGACCACGCGTGGCAACTACTGAGCGCCTCTTCTTTTCACTGTTATAGCCATCAGGACAACGGCAACACGATTGACAGTTCTTATTGTGGCAAGCTAGTTGCTCCGTGAAAACTGCGCTGGAAAATGACGTCATCTTTATCGTCATGAATAGCGCCACCACCAGCTATATAACGACTGCATCGTCTCGGCATCCCTGGGATTTGCGGCTACGCGTGGCAACTACTGAGCGCCTCTTCTTTTCACTGTTATAGCCATCAAGACAACGATCACACGATTGCCAGTTATGATTGTGGCAAGCTGGCTGCTCCGTGGTAACTGCACTGAAAAATGACGTCATCTTTATCGTCCTGAATAGCGCCACCACCAGCTATATAACGACTGCATCGCCCCGGCTTCCCTGCGATTTGCGGCCACGCGTGGCAACTATTGAGCGCCACTTCGTTTCACTGTTGTAGCCATCAAGACAACGACCACACGATTGACCGTTCTGATTGTGGCAAGCTGGCTGCTCCGCGATAACTGCACTGGAAATGGCGTTATCTTTATCGTCGTGAATAGCGCCACCACCAGCTATATAACGATTGCATCGTCTCGGCTTCCCTTGGTTTCGCGACCACGCGTGGCAACTACTCAGCGCCTCTTCTTTTCACTGTCATAGCCATCAAAACAACGACAACACGATTGACCGTTCTGATTGTGGCAAGCTGGCTGCTCCGTGATAACTGCACTGGAAAATTGGCGTCATCTTTATCGTGGTGAATAGCGCCACCACAAGATTTATAACGACTGCATCGCTTCGGATTCCCTGGGATATGCGACCACGCGTGGCAACTACTGAGCGCCTCTTCTTTTTTGACTGTTAAACCATCAGAGACAACGACCACACTATTGACAGTTCTGATTGTGGAATCCTGGCTGCTCCGTGATAACTGCACTGCAAAACGACGTCATCTTCATCGCCCTGAATAGCGCCACAACCAGCTATATAACGACTTGCATCGCCTCGGATTCCGCGGGATTTGCGACCACGCGTGGCAACTAGTGAGCGCCTGTTCTTTTCCCTGTTATAGCCATCAAGACAACGACAACATGATTGACAGTACTGATTGTGGCAACCTGGCTGCTCCGTGATAACTCACTAGAAAATGGCATCATCTTTATCGTCGTGAATAGCGCCACCACCAGCTATATAACGACTGCATCGCCTCGGATTCCCTGGGGTTTGCGACCACGCGTGACAACTACTGAGCGCCTCCTCTTTTCACTGTTATAGCCATCAAGACAACGACCACACGATTGACAGTTCTGATTGTGGCAAATTGGCTGCTCCGGGATAACTGCACTGGAAAACGACGTCATTTTTATCGTATGTGAATAGCGCCAACACCAGCTCTAAAACGACTGCATCGCCTCGGATTCCCTGGGATTTGCGATCACGCGTGGTAACAACTGAGCGCCTCTTCATTCACTCTTATAGCCATCAAGACAACGACCACACGATTGACAGTTCTGATTGTGGCAAGCTTCCTGCTCCGTGGCAACTGCGCTGGGAAATGACGTCATCTTTATCGTCGTGAATAGCGCCACCACCAGCTATATAACGACTGCAGCGCCTCGGCTTCCCTGCGATTTGCGGCAACGCGTGGCAACTATTGAGCGCCTCTTCGTTTCACTGTTGTAGCCATCAAGACAACAACCACACGATTGACCGTTCTGATTGTGGCAAGCTGGCTGCTCCGCGATAACTGCACTGGAAATGACGTCATCTTTATCGTCGTGAATAGCGCCACCACCATTTATATAACGACTGCATCGCTTCAGCTTCCCTGGGACTTGCGACCACGCGTGGCAACTACTGAGCGCCTCTTCTTTTCACTGTTATAGCCATCAGGACAACGGCAACACGATTGACAGTTCTTATTGTGGCAAGCTAGTTGCTCCGTGATAACTGCGCTGGAAAATGACGTCATCTTTATCGTCATGAATAGCGCCACTACCAGCTATATAACGACTGCATCGTCTCGGCTTCCCTGGGATTTGCGGCTACGCGTGGCAACTACTGAGCGCCTCTTCTTTTCACTGTTATAGCCATCAAGACAACGATCACACGATTGCCAGTTATAATTGTGGCAAGCTGGCTGCTCCGTGGTAACTGCACTGGAAAATGACGTCATCTTTATCGTCCTGAATAGCGCCACCACCAGCTATATAACGACTGCATCGCCTCGGCTTCCCTGCGATTTGCGGCCACGCGTGGCAACTATTGAGCGCCACTTCGTTTCACTGTTGTAGCCATCAAGACAACGACCACACGATTGACCGTTCTGATTGTGGCAAGCTGGCTGATCCGCGATAACTGCACTGGAAATGACGTCATCTTTATCGTCGTGAATAGCGCCACCACCATTTATATAACGACTGCATCGCTTCAGCTTCCCTGGGACTTGCGACCACGCGTGGCAACTACTGAGCGCCTCTTCTTTTCACTGTTATAGCCATCAGGACAACGGCAACACGATTGACAGTTCTTATTGTGGCATGCTAGTTGCTCCGTGATAACTGCGCTGGAAAATGACGTCATCTTTATCGTCATGAATAGCGCCACCACCCAATATATAACTACTGTATCGTCTCGGCTTCCCTGGGATTTGCGACCACGCGGGGCAACTAGTGAGCGCATCTTCTTTTCACTGTTATAGCCATCAGTACAACGACAACACGATGGACAGGTCCTACTGTGGCAAGCTGGCTGCTCCGTGATAACTGTACGGGAAAATGGTGTCATCTTTATCGTCGTGAATAGCGCCACCACCAGCTATATAACGACTGCATCGTCTCGGCTTCCCTGCGATTTGCACCACACTTGGCAACTACTGAGCGCCTCTTATTTTCACTGTTATAGCCATAAAGACAACGATCACACGATTGACAGTTCTCATTGTGGCAAGCTGGCTGCTCCGTGATAACTTCACTGGGAAATGACGTCATCTTTATCGTCGTGAATAGCGCCACCACCAGCTATATAACTACTGCATCGCCTCTTATTTTCACTGTTATAGCCATAAAGACAACGATCACACGATTGACAGTTCTCATTGTGGCAAGCTGGCTGCTCCGTGATAACTTCACTGGGAAATGACGTCATCTTTATCGTCGTGAATAGCGCCACCACCAGCTATATAACTACTGCATCGCCTCGGCTTCCCTGCGATTTGCGGCCACGCGTGGCAACTATTGAGCGCCTCTTCGTTTCACTGTTGTAGCCATCAAGACAACGACCACACGATTGACCGTTCTGATTGTGGCAAGCTGGCTGCTCGCGATAACTGCACTGGAAATGACGTCATCTTTATCGTCGTGAATAGCGCCACCACCATTTATATAACGACTGCATCGCCTCGGCTTCCGTGGGACTTGCGAAAACGGGTATCAACTACTGAGCGCCTCTTCTTTTCACTGTTATAGCCATCAAGACAACGACCACACGATTGACAGTTCTGATTGTGGCAACCTGGCTGCTCCGTGATAACTGCACTGGAAAACGACGTCATATTTATCGTCGTGAATAGCGGCACCACCAGCTATATAACGACTGCATCGCCTCGGATTCCCTGGGATTTGCGCCCACGCGTGACAACTACTGAGCGCCTCCTCTTTTCACTGTTATAGCCATCAAGACAACGACCACACGATTAACAGTTCTTATTGTGGCAAGCTGGCTTCTCGGTGATAACTGCACTGGAAAATCTCGTCATGTTTATCGTCGTGAATAGCGCCACCACCAGCTATATAACGACTGCATCGCCTCGGCTTTCCTGGGATTTGCGACCTCGCGTGGCAACTACTGAGCGCCTCTTCTTTTCACTGTTATAGCCATCAAGACAACGACCACACGATTGACCGTTCTGATTGTGGCAAGCTGGCTGCTCCGTGATAACTGTACTGGAAATGACGTCATCTTTATAGTCGTGAATAGCGCCACCACCAGCTACATACCGACTGCATCGCCTCGGCTTCCCTGGGATTTGCGACCACGCGTGGCAATTACTGAGCGCCTCTTCTTTTTACTGTTATAGCCATCAGGACAAGGACAACAGGATAGACAGTTCTTATTGTGTCAAGCTGGCTGCTCCGTGATAACTGCTCTGGAAAATGGCGTTATCTTTATCGTCGTGAATAGCGCCACCACCAGCTATATAACGATTGCATCGTCTCGGCTTCCCTTGGTTTCGCGACCACGCGTGGCAACTACTCAGCGCCTCTTCTTTTCACTGTCATAGCCATCAAAACAACGACAACACGATTGACCGTTCTGATTGTGGCAAGCTGGCTGCTCCGTGATAACTGCACTGGAAAATGGCGTCATCTTTATCGTGGTGAATAGCGCCACCACAAGATTTATAACGACTGCATCGCTTCGGATTCCCTGGGATATGCGACCACGCGTGGCAACTACTGAGCGCCTCTTCTTTTCACTATTAAACCATCAGAGACAACGACCACAGTATTGACAGTTCTGATTGTGGAATCCTGGCTGCTCCGTGATAACTGCACTGCAAAACGACGTCATCATTATCGCCCTGAATAGCGCCACAACCAGCTATATAACGACTGCATCGCCTCGGATTCCGCGGGATTTGCGACCACGCGTGGCAACTAGTGAGCACCTGTTCTTTTCCCTGTTATAGCCATCAAGACAACGACAACATGATTGACAGTACTGATTGTGGCAACCTGGCTGCTCCGTGATAACTCACTAGAAAATGGCATCATCTTTATCGTCGTGAATAGCGCCACCACCAGCTATATAACGACTGCATCGCCTCGGATTCCCTGGCGTTTGCGACCACGCGTGGCAACTAGAGATCGCCTCCTTTTTTCACTGTTATTGCCATCATGACGACGACCACACGATTGACCGTTCTGATTGTGGCAACTTGGCTGCTCCGGGATAACTGCACTGGAAAACGACGTCATCTTTATCGTATGTGAATAGCGCCAACACCAGCTCTATAACGACTGCATCGCCTCGGCTTCCCTGGGATTTGCGACCACGCGTGGTAACAACTGAGCGCCTCTTCTTTCACTCTTATAGCCATCAAGACAACGACCACACGATTGACAGTTCTGATTGTGGCAAGCTTCCTGCTCCGTGGCAACTGCGCTGGGAAATGACGTCATCTTTATCGTCGTGAATAGCGCCACCACCAGCTATATAACGACTGCATCGCCCTGCTTCCCTGGGATTTGCGCCCACGCGTGACAACTACTGAGCGCCTCTTCGTTTCACTGTTATAGCCATCAAGACAACGACCACACGATTGACAGTTCTGATTGTGGCAAGCTTCCTGCTCCGTGGCAACTGCGCTGGGAAATGACGTCATCTTTATCGTCGTGAATAGCGCCACCACCAGCTATATAACGACTGCAGCGCCTCGGCTTCCCTGCGATTTGCGGCAACGCGTGGCAACTATTGAGCGCCTCTTCGTTTCACTGTTGTAGCCATCAAGACAACGACCACACGATTGACCGTTCTGATTGTGGCAAGCTGGCTGCTCCGCGATAACTGCACTGGAAATGACGTCATCTTTATCGTCATGAATAGCGCCACCACCATTTATATAACGACTGCATCGCTTCAGCTTCCCTGGGACTTGGGACCGCGCGTGGCAACTACTGAGCGCCTCTTCTTTTCACTGTTATAGCCATCAGGACAACGGCAACACGATTGACAGTTCTTATTGTGGCAAGCTAGTTGCTCCGTGATAACTGCGCTGGAAAATGACGTCATATTTATCGTCGTGAATAGCGGCACCACCAGCTATATAACGACTGCATCGCCTCGGATTCCCTGGGATTTGCGCCCACGCGTGACAACTACTGAACGCCTCCTCTTTTCACTGTCATAGCCATCAAGACAACGACCACACGATTAACAGTTCTTATTGTGGCAAGCTGGCTTCTCGGTGATAACTGCACTGGAAAATCTCGTCATCTTTATCGTCGTGAATAGCGCCACCACCAGCTATATAACGACTGCATCGCCTCGGCTTTCCTGGGATTTGCGACCTCGCGTGGCAACTACTGAGCGCCTCTTCTTTTCACTGTTATAGCCATCAAGACAACGACCACACGATTGACCGTTCTGATTGTGGCAAGCTGGCTGCTCCGTGATAACTGTACTGGAAATGACGTCATCTTTATAGTCGTGAATAGCGCCACCACCAGCTACATACCGACTGCATCGCCTCGGCTTCCCTGGGATTTGCTACCACGCGTGGCAATTACTGAGCGCCTCTTCTTTTTACTGTTATAGCCATCAGGACAAGGACAACAGGATAGACAGTTCTTATTGTGTCAAGCTGGCTGCTCCGTGATAACTGCTCTGGAAAATGGCGTTATCTTTATCGTCGTGAATAGCGCCACCACCAGCTATATAACGATTGCATCGTCTCGGCTTCCCCTGGTTTCGCGACCACGCGTGGCAACTACTCAGCGCCTCTTCTTTTCACTGTCATAGCCATCAAAACAACGACAACACGATTGACCGTTCTGATTGTGGAATCCTGGCTGCTCCGTGATAACTGCACTGCAAAACGACGTCATCTTCATCGCCCTGAATAGCGCCACAACCAGCTATATAACGACTGCATCGCCTCGGATTCCGCGGGATTTGCGACCACGCGTGGCAACTAGTGAGCGCCTGTTCTTTTCCCTGTTATAGCCATCAAGACAACGACAACATGATTGACAGTACTGATTGTGGCAACCTGGCTGCTCCGTGATAACTCACTAGAAAATGGCATCATCTTTATCGTCGTGAATAGCGCCACCACCAGCTATATAACGACTGCATCGCCTCGGATTCCCTGGGGTTTGCGACCACGCGTGACAACTACTGAGCGCCTCCTCTTTTCACTGTTATAGCCATCAAGACAACGACCACACGATTGACAGTTCTGATTGTGGCAAATTGGCTGCTCCGGGATAACTGCACTGGAAAACGACGTCATTTTTATCGTATGTGAATAGCGCCAACACCAGCTCTAAAACGACTGCATCGCCTCGGATTCCCTGGGATTTGCGATCACGCGTGGTAACAACTGAGCGCCTCTTCATTCACTCTTATAGCCATCAAGACAACGACCACACGATTGACAGTTCTGATTGTGGCAAGCTTCCTGCTCCGTGGCAACTGCGCTGGGAAATGACGTCATCTTTATCGTCGTGAATAGCGCCACCACCAGCTATATAACGACTGCAGCGCCTCGGCTTCCCTGCGATTTGCGGCAACCCGTGGCAACTATTGAGCGCCTCTTCGTTTCACTGTTGTAGCCATCAAGACAACAACCACACGATTGACCGTTCTGATTGTGGCAAGCTGGCTGCTCCGCGATAACTGCACTGGAAATGACGTCATCTTTATCGTCGTGAATAGCGCCACCACCATTTATATAACGACTGCATCGCTTCAGCTTCCCTGGGACTTGCGACCACGCGTGGCAACTACTGAGCGCCTCTTCTTTTCACTGTTATAGCCATCAGGACAACGGCAACACGATTGACAGTTCTTATTGTGGCAAGCTAGTTGCTCCGTGATAACTGCGCTGGAAAATGACGTCATCTTTATCGTCATGAATAGCGCCACTACCAGCTATATAACGACTGCATCGTCTCGGCTTCCCTGGGATTTGCGGCTACGCGTGGCAACTACTGAGCGCCTCTTCTTTTCACTGTTATAGCCATCAAGACAACGATCACACGATTGCCAGTTATAATTGTGGCAAGCTGGCTGCTCCGTGGTAACTGCACTGGAAAATGACGTCATCTTTATCGTCCTGAATAGCGCCACCACCAGCTATATAACGACTGCATCGCCTCGGCTTCCCTGCGATTTGCGGCCACGCGTGGCAACTATTGAGCGCCACTTCGTTTCACTGTTGTAGCCATCAAGACAACGACCACACGATTGACCGTTCTGATTGTGGCAAGCTGGCTGATCCGCGATAACTGCACTGGAAATGACGTCATCTTTATCGTCGTGAATAGCGCCACCACCATTTATATAACGACTGCATCGCTTCAGCTTCCCTGGGACTTGCGACCACGCGTGGCAACTACTGAGCGCCTCTTCTTTTCACTGTTATAGCCATCAGGACAACGGCAACACGATTGACAGTTCTTATTGTGGCATGCTAGTTGCTCCGTGATAACTGCGCTGGAAAATGACGTCATCTTTATCGTCATGAATAGCGCCACCACCCAATATATAACTACTGTATCGTCTCGGCTTCCCTGGGATTTGCGACCACGCGGGGCAACTAGTGAGCGCATCTTCTTTTCACTGTTATAGCCATCAGTACAACGCCAACACGATGGACAGGTCCTACTGTGGCAAGCTGGCTGCTCCGTGATAACTGTACGGGAAAATGGTGTCATCTTTATCGTCGTGAATAGCGCCACCACCAGCTATATAACGACTGCATCGTCTCGGCTTCCCTGCGATTTGCACCACACTTGGCAACTACTGAGCGCCTCTTATTTTCACTGTTATAGCCATAAAGACAACGATCACACGATTGACAGTTCTCATTGTGGCAAGCTGGCTGCTCCGTGATAACTTCACTGGGAAATGACGTCATCTTTATCGTCGTGAATAGCGCCACCACCAGCTATATAACTACTGCATCGCCTCGGCTTCCCTGCGATTTGCGGCCACGCGTGGCAACTATTGAGCGCCTCTTCGTTTCACTGTTGTAGCCATCAAGACAACGACCACACGATTGACCGTTCTGATTGTGGCAAGCTGGCTGCTCGCGATAACTGCACTGGAAATGACGTCATCTTTATCGTCGTGAATAGCGCCACCACCATTTATATAACGACTGCATCGCCTCGGCTTCCGTGGGACTTGCGAAAACGGGTATCAACTACTGAGCGCCTCTTCTTTTCACTGTTATAGCCATCAAGACAACGACCACACGATTGACAGTTCTGATTGTGGCAACCTGGCTGCTCCGTGATAACTGCACTGGAAAACGACGTCATATTTATCGTCGTGAATAGCGGCACCACCAGCTATATAACGACTGCATCGCCTCGGATTCCCTGGGATTTGCGCCCACGCGTGACAACTACTGAGCGCCTCCTCTTTTCACTGTTATAGCCATCAAGACAACGACCACACGATTAACAGTTCTTATTGTGGCAAGCTGGCTTCTCGGTGATAACTGCACTGGAAAATCTCGTCATGTTTATCGTCGTGAATAGCGCCACCACCAGCTATATAACGACTGCATCGCCTCGGCTTTCCTGGGATTTGCGACCTCGCGTGGCAACTACTGAGCGCCTCTTCTTTTCACTGTTATAGCCATCAAGACAACGACCACACGATTGACCGTTCTGATTGTGGCAAGCTGGCTGCTCCGTGATAACTGTACTGGAAATGACGTCATCTTTATAGTCGTGAATAGCGCCACCACCAGCTACATACCGACTGCATCGCCTCGGCTTCCCTGGGATTTGCGACCACGCGTGGCAATTACTGAGCGCCTCTTCTTTTTACTGTTATAGCCATCAGGACAAGGACAACAGGATAGACAGTTCTTATTGTGTCAAGCTGGCTGCTCCGTGATAACTGCTCTGGAAAATGGCGTTATCTTTATCGTCGTGAATAGCGCCACCACCAGCTATATAACGATTGCATCGTCTCGGCTTCCCTTGGTTTCGCGACCACGCGTGGCAACTACTCAGCGCCTCTTCTTTTCACTGTCATAGCCATCAAAACAACGACAACACGATTGACCGTTCTGATTGTGGCAAGCTGGCTGCTCCGTGATAACTGCACTGGAAAATGGCGTCATCTTTATCGTGGTGAATAGCGCCACCACAAGATTTATAACGACTGCATCGCTTCGGATTCCCTGGGATATGCGACCACGCGTGGCAACTACTGAGCGCCTCTTCTTTTCACTATTAAACCATCAGAGACAACGACCACAGTATTGACAGTTCTGATTGTGGAATCCTGGCTGCTCCGTGATAACTGCACTGCAAAACGACGTCATCATTATCGCCCTGAATAGCGCCACAACCAGCTATATAACGACTGCATCGCCTCGGATTCCGCGGGATTTGCGACCACGCGTGGCAACTAGTGAGCACCTGTTCTTTTCCCTGTTATAGCCATCAAGACAACGACAACATGATTGACAGTACTGATTGTGGCAACCTGGCTGCTCCGTGATAACTCACTAGAAAATGGCATCATCTTTATCGTCGTGAATAGCGCCACCACCAGCTATATAACGACTGCATCGCCTCGGATTCCCTGGCGTTTGCGACCACGCGTGGCAACTAGAGATCGCCTCCTTTTTTCACTGTTATTGCCATCATGACGACGACCACACGATTGACCGTTCTGATTGTGGCAACTTGGCTGCTCCGGGATAACTGCACTGGAAAACGACGTCATCTTTATCGTATGTGAATAGCGCCAACACCAGCTCTATAACGACTGCATCGCCTCGGCTTCCCTGGGATTTGCGACCACGCGTGGTAACAACTGAGCGCCTCTTCTTTCACTCTTATAGCCATCAAGACAACGACCACACGATTGACAGTTCTGATTGTGGCAAGCTTCCTGCTCCGTGGCAACTGCGCTGGGAAATGACGTCATCTTTATCGTCGTGAATAGCGCCACCACCAGCTATATAACGACTGCATCGCCCTGCTTCCCTGGGATTTGCGCCCACGCGTGACAACTACTGAGCGCCTCTTCGTTTCACTGTTATAGCCATCAAGACAACGACCACACGATTGACAGTTCTGATTGTGGCAAGCTTCCTGCTCCGTGGCAACTGCGCTGGGAAATGACGTCATCTTTATCGTCGTGAATAGCGCCACCACCAGCTATATAACGACTGCAGCGCCTCGGCTTCCCTGCGATTTGCGGCAACGCGTGGCAACTATTGAGCGCCTCTTCGTTTCACTGTTGTAGCCATCAAGACAACGACCACACGATTGACCGTTCTGATTGTGGCAAGCTGGCTGCTCCGCGATAACTGCACTGGAAATGACGTCATCTTTATCGTCATGAATAGCGCCACCACCATTTATATAACGACTGCATCGCTTCAGCTTCCCTGGGACTTGGGACCGCGCGTGGCAACTACTGAGCGCCTCTTCTTTTCACTGTTATAGCCATCAGGACAACGGCAACACGATTGACAGTTCTTATTGTGGCAAGCTAGTTGCTCCGTGATAACTGCGCTGGAAAATGACGTCATCTTTATCGTCATGAATAGCGCCACCACCAGCTATATAACGACTGCATCGTCTCGGCTTCCCTGGGATTTGCGGCTATGCGTGGCAACTACTGAGCGCCTCTTCTTTTCACTGTTATAGCCATCAAGTCAACGATCACACGATTGCCAGTTGTGATTGTGGCAAGCTGGCTGCTCCGTGGTAACTGCACTGGAAAATGACGTCATCTTTATCGTCCTGAATAGCGCCACCACCAGCTATATAACGACTGCATCGCCTCGGCTTCCCTGCGATTTGCGGCCACGCGTGGCAACTATTGAGCGCCACTTCGTTTCACTGTTGTAGCCATCAAGAAAACGACCACACGATTGACCGTTCTGATTGTGGCAAGCTGGCTGCTCCGCGATAACTGCACTGGAAATGACGTCATCTTTATTGTCGTGAATAGCGCCACCACCATTTATATAACGACTGCATCGCTTCAGCTTCCCTGGGACTTGCGACCACGCGTGGCAACTACTGAGCGCCTCTTCTTTTCACTGTTATAGCCATCAGGACAACGGCAACACGATTGACAGTTCTTATTGTGGCAAGCTAGTTGCTCCGTGATAACTGCGCTGGAAAATGACGTCATCTTTATCGTCATGAATAGCGCCACTACCAGCTATATAACGACTGCATCGTCTCGGCTTCCCTGGGATTTGCGGCTACGCGTGGCAACTACTGAGCGCCTCTTCTTTTCACTGTTATAGCCATAAAGACAACGATCACACGATTGCCAGTTATGATTGTGGCAAGCTGGCTGCTCCGTGGTAACTGCACTGGAAAATGACGTCATCATTATCGTCCTGAATAGCGCCACCACCAGCTATATAACGACTGCATCGCCTCGGCTTCCCTGCGATTTGCGGCCACGCGTGGCAACTGTTGAGCGCCACTTCGTTTCACTGTTGTAGCCATCAAGACAACGACCACACGATTGACCGTTCTGATTGTGGCAAGCTGGCTGATCCGCGATAACTGCACTGGAAATGACGTCATCTTTATCGTCGTGAACAGCGCCACCACCATTTATATAACGACTGCATCGCTTCAGCTTCCCTGGGACTTGCGACCACGCGTGGCAACTACTGAGCGCCTCTTCTTTTCACTGTTATAGCCATCAGGACAACGGCAACACGATTGACAGTTCTTATTGTGGCATGCTAGTTGCTCCGTGATAACTGCGCTGGAAAATGACGTCATCTTTATCGTCATGAATAGCGCCACCACCCAATATATAACTACTGTATCGTCTCGGCTTCCCTGGGATTTGCAACCACAAGTGGCAACTAGTGAGCGCCTCTTCTTTTCACTGTTATAGCCATCAGGACAACGACAACACGATTGACAGTTCTGATGGTGGCAAACTGGCTGCTCCGTAATAACTGCACTGGAAATGACGTCATCTTTATCGTCATGAATAGCGCCACCACCCATAAATAACGACTGCATCGTCTCGGCTTCCCTGGGATTTGCGACCACGCGGGGCAACTAGTGAGCGCATCTCCTTTTCACTGTTATAGCCATCAGTACAACGACAACACGATGGACAGGTCCTACTGTGGCAAGCTGGCTGCTCCGTGATAACTGTACGGGAAAATGGTGTCATCTTTATCGTCGTGAATAGCGCCACCACCAGCTATATAACGACTGCATCGTCTCGGCTTCCCTGCGATTTGCACCACACTTGGCAACTACTGAGCGCCTCTTATTTTCACTGTTATAGCCATAAAGACAACGATCACACGATTGACAGTTCTCATTGTGGCAAGCTGGCTGCTCCGTGATAACTTCACTGGGAAATGACGTCATCTTTATCGTCGTGAATAGCGCCACCACCAGCTATATAACTACTGCATCGCCTCGGCTTCCCTGCGATTTGCGGCCACGCGTGGCAACTATTGAGCGCCTCTTCGTTTCACTGTTGTAGCCATCAAGACAACGACCACACGATTGACCGTTCTGATTGTGGCAAGCTGGCTGCTCGCGATAACTGCACTGGAAATGACGTCATCTTTATCGTCGTGAATAGCGCCACCACCATTTATATAACGACTGCATCGCCTCGGCTTCCGTGGGACTTGCGAAAACGCGTATCAACTACTGAGCGCCTCTTTTCACTGTTATAGCCATCAAGACAACGACCACACGATTGACAGTTCTGATTGTGGCAACCTGGCTGCTCCGTGATAACTGCACTGGAAAACGACGTCATATTTATCGTCGTGAATAGCGGCACCACCAGCTATATAACGACTGCATCGCCTCTGATTCCCTGGGATTTGCGCCCACGCGTGACAACTACTGAGCGCCTACTCTTTTCACTGTTATAGCCATCAAGACAACGACCACACGATTAACAGTTCTTATTGTGGCAAGCTGGCTTCTCGGTGATAACTGCACTGGAAAATCTCGTCATCTTTATCGTCGTGAATAGCGCCACCACCAGCTACATACCGACTGCATCGCCTCGGCTTCCCTGGGATTTGCGACCACGCGTGGCAACAACTGAGCGCCTCTTCTTTTCACTGTTATAGCCATCAAGACAACGACCACACGATTGACCGTTCTGATTGTGGCAAGCTGGCTGCTCCGTGATAACTGTACTGGAAATGACGTCATCTTTATAGTCGTGAATAGCGCCACCACCAGCTACATACCGACTGCATCGCCTCGGCTTCCCTGGGATTTGCGACCACGCGTGGCAATTACTGAGCGCCTCTTCTTTTTACTGTTATAGCCATCAGGACAAGGACAACAGGATAGACAGTTCTTATTGTGTCAAGCTGGCTGCTCCGTGATAACTGCTCTGGAAAATGGCGTTATCTTTATCGTCGTGAATAGCGCCACCACCAGCTATATAACGATTGCATCGTCTCGGCTTCCCTTGGTTTCGCGACCACGCGTGGCAACTACTCAGCGCCTCTTCTTTTCACTGTCATAGCCATCAAAACAACGACAACACGATTGACCGTTCTGATTGTGGCAAGCTGGCTGCTCCGTGATAACTGCACTGGAAAATGGCGTCATCTTTATCGTGGTGAATAGCGCCACCACAAGATTTATAACGACTGCATCGCTTCGGATTCCCTGGGATATGCGACCACGCGTGGCAACTACTGAGCGCCTCTTCTTTTCACTATTAAACCATCAGAGACAACGACCACAGTATTGACAGTTCTGATTGTGGAATCCTGGCTGCTCCGTGATAACTGCACTGCAAAACGACGTCATCATTATCGCCCTGAATAGCGCCACAACCAGCTATATAACGACTGCATCGCCTCGGATTCCGCAGGATTTGCGACCACGCGTGGCAACTAGTGAGCACCTGTTCTTTTCCCTGTTATAGCCATCAAGACAACGACAACATGATTGACAGTACTGATTGTGGCAACCTGGCTGCTCCGTGTTAACTCACTAGAAAATGGCATCATCTTTATCGTCGTGAATAGCGCCACCACCAGCTATATAACGACTGCATCGCCTCGGATTCCCTGGCGTTTGCGACCACGCGTGGCAACTAGAGATCGCCTCCTTTTTTCACTGTTATTGCCATCATGACGACGACCACACGATTGACCGTTCTGATTGTGGCAACTTGGCTGCTCCGGGATAACTGCACTGGAAAACGACGTCATCTTTACCGTATGTGAATAGCGCCAACACCAGCTCTATAACGACTGCATCGCCTCGGCTTCCCTGGGATTTGCGACCACGCGTGGTAACAACTGAGCGCCTCTTCTTTCACTCTTATAGCCATCAAGACAACGACCACACGATTGACAGTTCTGATTGTGGCAAGCTTCCTGCTCCGTGGCAACTGCGCTGGGAAATGACGTCATCTTTATCGTCGTGAATAGCGCCACCACCAGCTATATAACGACTGCATCGCCCTGCTTCCCTGGGATTTGCGCCCACGCGTGACAACTACTGAGCGCCTCTTCGTTTCACTGTTATAGCCATCAAGACAACGACCACACGATTGACAGTTCTGATTGTGGCAAGCTTCCTGCTCCGTGGCAACTGCGCTGGGAAATGACGTCATCTTTATCGTCGTGAATAGCGCCACCACCAGCTATATAACGACTGCAGCGCCTCGGCTTCCCTGCGATTTGCGGCAACGCGTGGCAACTATTGAGCGCCTCTTCGTTTCACTGTTGTAGCCATCAAGACAACGACCACACGATTGACCGTTCTGATTGTGGCAAGCTGGCTGCTCCGCGATAACTGCACTAGAAATGACGTCATCTTTATCGTCATGAATAGCGCCACCACCATTTATATAACGACTGCATCGCTTCAGCTTCCCTGGGACTTGGGACCGCGCGTGGCAACTACTGAGCGCCTCTTCTTTTCACTGTTATAGCCATCAGGACAACGGCAACACGATTGACAGTTCTTATTGTGGCAAGCTAGTTGCTCCGTGATAACTGCGCTGGAAAATGACGTCATCTTTATCGTCATGAATAGCGCCACCACCAGCTATATAACGACTGCATCGTCTCGGCTTCCCTGGGATTTGCGGCTATGCGTGGCAACTACTGAGCGCCTCTTCTTTTCACTGTTATAGCCATCAAGTCAACGATCACACGATTGCCAGTTGTGATTGTGGCAAGCTGGCTGCTCCGTGGTAACTGCACTGGAAAATGACGTCATCTTTATCGTCCTGAATAGCGCCACCACCAGCTATATAACGACTGCATCGCCTCGGCTTCCCTGCGATTTGCGGCCACGCGTGGCAACTATTGAGCGCCACTTCGTTTCACTGTTGTAGCCATCAAGACAACGACCACACGATTGACCGTTCTGATTGTGGCAAGCTGGCTGCTCCGCGATAACTGCACTGGAAATGACGTCATCTTTATTGTCGTGAATAGCGCCACCACCATTTATATAACGACTGCATCGCTTCAGCTTCCCTGGGACTTGCGACCACGCGTGGCAACTACTGAGCGCCTCTTCTTTTCACTGTTATAGCCATCAGGACAACGGCAACACGATTGACAGTTCTTATTGTGGCAAGCTAGTTGCTCCGTGATAACTGCGCTGGAAAATGACGTCATCTTTATCGTCATGAATAGCGCCACTACCAGCTATATAACGACTGCATCGTCTCGGCTTCCCTGGGATTTGCGGCTACGCGTGGCAACTACTGAGCGCCTCTTCTTTTCACTGTTATAGCCATCAAGACAACGATCACACGATTGCCAGTTATGATTGTGGCAAGCTGGCTGCTCCGTGGTAACTGCACTGGAAAATGACGTCATCATTATCGTCCTGAATAGCGCCACCACCAGCTATATAACGACTGCATCGCCTCGGCTTCCCTGCGATTTGCGGCCACGCGTGGCAACTATTGAGCGCCACTTCGTTTCACTGTTGTAGCCATCAAGACAACGACCACACGATTGACCGTTCTGATTGTGGCAAGCTGGCTGATCCGCGATAACTGCACTGGAAATGACGTCATCTTTATCGTCGTGAACAGCGCCACCACCATTTATATAACGACTGCATCGCTTCAGCTTCCCTGGGACTTGCGACCACGCGTGGCAACTACTGAGCGCCTCTTCTTTTCACTGTTATAGCCATCAGGACAACGGCAACACGATTGACAGTTCTTATTGTGGCATGCTAGTTGCTCCGTGATAACTGCGCTGGAAAATGACGTCATCTTTATCGTCATGAATAGCGCCACCACCCAATATATAACTACTGTATCGTCTCGGCTTCCCTGGGATTTGCAACCACAAGTGGCAACTAGTGAGCGCCTCTTCTTTTCACTGTTATAGCCATCAGGACAACGACAACACGATTGACAGTTCTGATGGTGGCAAACTGGCTGCTCCGTAATAACTGCACTGGAAATGACGTCATCTTTATCGTCATGAATAGCGCCACCACCCATAAATAACGACTGCATCGTCTCGGCTTCCCTGGGATTTGCGACCACGCGGGGCAACTAGTGAGCGCATCTTCTTTTCACTGTTATAGCCATCAGTACAACGACAACACGATGGACAGGTCCTACTGTGGCAAGCTGGCTGCTCCGTGATAACTGTACGGGAAAATGGTGTCATCTTTATCGTCGTGAATAGCGCCACCACCAGCTATATAACGACTGCATCGTCTCGGCTTCCCTGCGATTTGCACCACACTTGGCAACTACTGAGCGCCTCTTATTTTCACTGTTATAGCCATAAAGACAACGATCACACGATTGACAGTTCTCATTGTGGCAAGCTGGCTGCTCCGTGATAACTTCACTGGGAAATGACGTCATCTTTATCGTCGTGAATAGCGCCACCACCAGCTATATAACTACTGCATCGCCTCGGCTTCCCTGCGATTTGCGGCCACGCGTGGCAACTATTGAGCGCCTCTTCGTTTCACTGTTGTAGCCATCAAGACAACGACCACACGATTGACCGTTCTGATTGTGGCAAGCTGGCTGCTCGCGATAACTGCACTGGAAATGACGTCATCTTTATCGTCGTGAATAGCGCCACCACCATTTATATAACGACTGCATCGCCTCGGCTTCCGTGGGACTTGCGAAAACGCGTATCAACTACTGAGCGCCTCTTCTTTTCACTGTTATAGCCATCAAGACAACGACCACACGATTGACAGTTCTGATTGTGGCAACCTGGCTGCTCCGTGATAACTGCACTGGAAAACGACGTCATATTTATCGTCGTGAATAGCGGCACCACCAGCTATATAACGACTGCATCGCCTCTGATTCTCTGGGATTTGCGCCCACGCGTGACAACTACTGAGCGCCTACTCTTTTCACTGTTATAGCCATCAAGACAACGACCACACGATTAACAGTTCTTATTGTGGCAAGCTGGCTTCTCGGTGATAACTGCACTGGAAAATCTCGTCATCTTTATCGTCGTGAATAGCGCCACCACCAGCTACATACCGACTGCATCGCCTCGGCTTCCCTGGGATTTGCGACCACGCGTGGCAACAACTGAGCGCCTCTTCTTTTCACTGTTATAGCCATCAAGACAACGACCACACGATTGACAGTTCTGATTGTTGCAAGCTGGCTGCACCGGGATAACTGCACTGGAAAACGACGTCATATTTATCGTATGTGAATAGCGCCAACACCAGCTCTATAGCGACTGCATCGCTTCGGCTTCCCTGGGATTTGCGACCACGCTTGGCAACAACTGAGCGCCTCTTCTTTTCACTGTTATAGCCATCAAGACGACCACACGATTGACAGTTCTGATTGTGGCAAGCTGGCTGCTCCGTGGTAACTGCACTGAGAAATGACGTCACCTTTATCGTCGTGACAAGCGCCACCACCAGCTATATAACGACTGCATCGCCTCGGCTTCCCTGCGATTTGCGGCCACGCGTGGCAACTATTGAGCGCCTCTTCGTTTCACTGTTGTGGCCATCAAGACAACGACCACACGATTGATCGTTCTGATTGGGGCAATCTGGCCGCTCCGCGATAACTGCACTGGAAATGACGTCATCTTTATCGTCGTGAGTAGCGCCGCCACCATTTATATAACGACTGCATCGCCTCGGCTTCCGTGGGACTTGCGAAAACGCGTATCAACTACTGAGCGCCTCTTCTTTTCACTGTTATAGCCATCAAGACAACGACCACACGATTGACAGTTCTGATTGTGGCAACCTGGCTGCTCCGTGATAACTGCACTGGAAAACGACGTCATATTTATCGTCGTGAATAGCGGCACCACCAGCTATATAACGACTGCATCGCCTCGGATTCCCTGGGATTTGCGCCCACGCGTGACAGCTACTGAGCGCCTCCTCTTTTCACTGTTATAGCCATCAAGACAACGACCACAGGATTGACCGTTCTGATTGTGGCAAGCTGGCTGCTCCGTGATAACTGTACTGGAAATGACGTCATCTTTATAGTCGTGAATAGCGCCACCACCAGCTACATACCGACTGCATCGCCTCGGCTTCCCTGGGATTTGCGACCACGCGTGGCAATTACTGAGCGCCTCTTCTTTTTACTGTTATAGCCATCAGGACAAGGACAACAGGATAGACAGTTCTTATTGTGTCAAGCTGGCTGCTCCGTGATAACTGCTCTGGAAAATGGCGTTATCTTTATCGTCGTGAATAGCGCCACCACCAGCTATATAACGACTGCATCGCCTCGGATTCCCTGGCGTTTGCGACCACGCGTGGCAACTAGAGATCCCCTCCTTTTTTCACTGTTATTGCCATCATGACGACGACCACACGATTGACCGTTCTGATTGTGGCAACTTGGCTGCTCCGGGATAACTGCACTGGAAAACGACGTCATCTTTTTCGTATGTGAATAGCGCCAACACCAGCTCTATAACGACTGCATCGCCTCGGCTTCCCTGGGATTTGCGACCACGCGTGGCAACTACTGAGCGCCTCTTCTTTTCACTGTTATAGCCATCAGGACAACGGCAACACGATTGACAGTTCTTATTGTGGCAAGCTAGTTGCTCCGTGATAACTGCGCTGGAAAATGACGTCATCTTTATTGTCATGAATAGCGCCACCACCAGCTATATAACGACTGCATCGTCTCGGCTTCCCTGGGATTTGCGGCTACGCGTGGCAACTACTGAGCGTCTCTTCTTTTCACTGTTATAGCCATCAAGACAACGATCACACGATTGCCAGTTATGATTGTGGCAAGCTGGCTGCTCCGTGATAACTGCACTGGAAAATGGCGTCATCTTTATCGTGGTGAATAGCGCCACCACAAGATTTATAACGACTGCATCGCTTCGGATTCCCAGGGATATGCGACCATGCGTGGCAACTACTGAGCGCCTGTTCTTTTCACTGTTAAACCATCAGAGACAACGACCACACTATTGACAGTTCTGATTGTGGAATCCTGGCTGCTCCGTGATAACTGCACTGCAAAACGACGTCATCTTTATCGCCCTGAATAGCGCCACAACCAGCTATATAACGACTGCATCGCCTCGGATTCCGCGGGATTTACGACCACGCGTGGCAACTAGTGAGCGCCTGTTCTTTTCCCTGTTATAGCCATCAAGACAACGACAACATGATTGACAGTACTGATTGTGGCAACCTGGCTGCTCCGTGATAACTCACTAGAAAATGGCATCATCTTTATCGTCGTGAATAGCGCAAACACCAGCTATATAACGACTGCATCGCCTCGGATTCCCTGGGGTTTGCGACCACGCGTGGCAACTAGAGATCGCCTCCCTTTTTCACTGTTATTGCCATCATGACGACGACCACACGATTGACCGTTCTGATTGTGGCAACTTGGCTGCTCCGGGATAACTGCACTGGAAAACGACGTCATCTTTATCGTATGTGAATAGCGCCAACACCAGCTCTATAACGACTGCATCGCCTCGGCTTCCCTGGGATTTGCGACCACGCGTGGTAACAACTGAGCGCCTCTTCTTTCACTCTTATAGCCATCAAGACAACGACCACACGATTGACAGTTCTGATTGTGGGAAGCTTCCTGCTCCGTGGCAACTGCGCTGGGAAATGACGTCATCTTTATCGTCGTGAATAGCGCCACCACCAGCTATATAACGACTGCAGCGCCTCGGCTTCCCTGCGATTTGCGGCCACGCGTGGCAACTATTGAGCGCCTCTTCGTTTCACTGTTGTAGCCATCAAGACAACGATCACACGATTGCCAGTTATGATTGTGGCAAGCTGGCTGCTCCGTGGTGACTGCACTGGAAAATGACGTCATCTTTATCGTCCTGAATAGCGCCACCGCCAGCTATATACCGACTGCATCGCCTCGGCTTCCCTGCGATTTGCGGCCACGCGTGGCAACTATTGAGCGCCACTTCGTTTCACTGTTGTAGCCATCAAGACAACGACCACACGATTGACCGTTCTGATTGTGGCAAGCTGGCTGCTCCGCGATAACAGCACTGGAAATGACGTCATCTTTATCATCGTGAATAGCGCCACCACCATTTATATAACGACTGCATCGCTTCAGCTTCCCTGGGACTTGCGACCACGCGTGGCAACTACTGAGCGCCTCTTCTTTTCACTGTTATAGCCATCAGGACAACGGCAACACGATTGACAGTTCTTATTGTGGCATGCTAGTTGCTCCGTGATAACTGCGCTGGAAAATGACGTCATCTTTATCGTCATGAATAGCGCCACCACCCAATATATAACTATTGTATCGTCTCGGCTTCCCTGGGATTTGCAACCACACGTGGCAACTAGTGAGCGCCTCTTCTTTTTACTGTTATAGCCATCAGGACAACGACAACACGATTGACAGTTCTGATGGTGGCAAACTGGCTGCTCCGTAATAACTGCACTGGAAATGACGTCATCTTTATCGTCATGAATAGCGCCACCACCCATAAATAACGACTGCATCGTCTCGGCTTCCCTGGGATTTGCGACCACGCGGGGCAACTAGTGAGCGCATCTTCTTTTCACTGTTATAGCCATCAGGACAACGACAACACGATGGACAGGTCTTATTTTGGCAAGCTGGCTGCTCCGTGATAACTGTATGGGAAAATGGTGTCATCTTTATCGTCGTGAATAGCGCCACCACCAGCTATATAACGACTGCATCGTCTCGGCTTCCCTGCGATTTGCACCACACTTGGCAACTACTGAGCGCCTCTTATTTTCACTGTTATAGCCATAAAGACAACGATCACACGATTGACAGTTCTGACTGTGGCAAGCTGGCTGCTCCGTGATAACTACGCTGGAAATTACGCAATCTTTATTGTAGTGAATAGCGCCACCATCAGCTATATAACGACTGCACCGTCTCGGCTTCCCTGGGACATGCGACCACGCGTGGCAACTACTGAGCGCCTCTTCTTTTCACTGTTATAGCCATCGAGACAACGACCACACGATTGACATTTCTGATTGTGGCAAGCTGGCTGCTCCGTGGTAACTGCCCTGGAAAATGACGTCATCTTTATCGTCATGAATAGCGCCACCACCCAATATATAACGACTGCATCGTCTCGGCTTCCCTTGGATTTGCGACCACGCGTGGCAACTAGTGAGCGCCTCTTCTTTTCACTGTTATAGCCATAAAGACAACGATCACACGATTGACAGTTCTCATTGTGGCAAGCTGGCTGCTCCGTGATAACTTCACAGGAAAATGACGCATATTTATCGTCGTGAATAGCGCCACCACCAGCTATATAACGACTGCATCGCCTTGGATTTCCTGGGATTTGCGACCACGCGTGGCAACTAGTGAGCGCCTCTTCTTTTCGCTGTTATAGCCATCAGGACAGCGACAACACGATTGACAGTTCTTATTGTGGCAAGCTGGCTGCTCCGTGTCAACTGCACTGGGAAATGACGTCATCTTTATCGTCGTGAATAGCGCCACCACCAGCTATATAACTACTGCATCGCCTCGGCTTCCCTGCGATTTGCGGCCACGCGTGGCAACTATTGAGCGCCTCTTCGTTTCACTGTTGTAGCCATCAAGACAACGACCACACGATTGACCGTTCTGATTGTGGCAAGCTGGCTGCTCGCGATAACTGCACTAGAAATGACGTCATCTTTATCGTCGTGAATAGCGCCACCACCATTTATATAACGACTACATCGCTTCAGCTTCCCTGGGACTTGCGACCACGCGTGGCAACTACTGAGCGCCACTTCTTTTCACTGTTATAGCCATCAGGACAACGGCAACACGATTGACAGTTCTTATTGTGGCAAGCTAGTTCCTCCGTGATAACTGCGCTGGAAAATGACGTCATCTTTATCGTCATGAATAGCGCCACCACCAGCTATATAACAACTGCACCGTCTCGGCTTCCCTGGGATTTGCGGCTACGCGTTGCAACTACTGAGCGCCTCTTCTTTTCACTGTTATAGCCATCAAGACAACGACCACACTATTGACAGTTCTGATTGTGGAAACCTGGCTGCTCCGTGATAACTGCACTGGAAAACGACGTCATCTTTATCGCCGTGAATAGCGCCACAAACAGCTATATAACGAATGCATCGCCTCGGATTCCCTGGGATTTGCGACCACGCGTGGCAACTAGTGAGCGCCTGTTCTTTTCACTGTAATAGCCTTCAAGACAATGACAACACGATTGACAGTTCTGTTTGTGGCAACCTGGCTGCTCCGTGATAACTGCACTGGGAATGACGTCATCTTTCTCGTCGTGAATAGCGCCACCACCATTTATATAACGACTGCATCGCCTCTGCTTCCCTGGGACTTGCGACCACGCGTGGGAACTACTGAGCGCCTCTTCTTTTCACTGTTATAGCGATCAAGACAATGACCACACCATTGACAGTTCTGATTGTGGCAAGCTGGCTGCTCCGTGGCAACTGCACTGGGATGTGACGTCATCTTTATCGTCGTGAATAGCGCCACCACCAGCTAAAAAACGACTGCATCGCCTCGGCTTCCCTGCGATTTGCGGCCACGCGTGGCAACTATTGAGCGCCTCTTCGTTTCACTGTTGTAGCCATCAAAACAACGACCACACGATTGACCGTTCTGATTGAGGCAAGCTGGCTGCTCCGCGATAACTGCACTGGAAATGACGTCATCTTTATCGTCGTGAATAGCGCCACCACTATTTATATAACGACTGCATCGCTTTAGCTTCCCTGGGACTTGCGACCACGCGTGGCAACTACTGAGCGCCTCTTCTTTTCACTGTTATAGCCATCAGGACAACGGTAGCACGATTGACAGTTCTTATTGTGGCAAGCTAGTTGCTCCGTGATAACTGCGCTGCAAAATGACGTCATCTTTATCGTCATGAATAGCGCATCCACCAGATATATAGCGACTGCATCGTCTCGGCTTCCCTGGGATTTGCGACCACGCGTGGCAACTACTGAGTGCCTCTTTTTTTCACTGTTATTGCCATCATGACGACAACCTCACGATTGACCGTTCTGATTGTGGCAACTTGGTTGCTCTGGGATAACTGCACTGGAAAACGACGTCATCTTTATCGTATGTGAATAGCGCCAACACCAGCTCTATAATGACTACATCGCCTCGGCTTCCCTGTGATTTGCGGCCATGCGTGGCAACTATTGAGCGCCTCTTCTTTTCAATGTTATAGCCATCAGGACAACGACAACACGATTGACAGTTCTTATTGTGGCAAGCTGGTTGCTCCGTGATAACTGCGCTGGAAAATGACGCCACCTTTATCGTCGTGAATAGCGCCGCCACCATTTATATAACGACTGCATCGTCTCGGCTTCCTTGGACTTGCGACCACGCGTGGCAACAACTGAGCGCCTCTTCTTTCACTCTTATAACCATCAAGACAACGACCACACGATTGACAGTTCTGATTGTGGCAAGCTGGCTGCTCCATGGCAACTGCACTGGGAAGTGACGTCATCTTTATCGTCGGGAAGAGCGCCACCACCAGCTATATAACGACTGCATCGCCTCGGCTTCCCTGCGATTTGCGGCCACGCATGGCAACTATTGAGCGCCTCTTCGTTTCACTGTTATAGCCATCAAGACAACGACCACACTATTGACAGTTCTGATTGTGGAAACCTGGCTGCTCCGTGATAACTGCACTGGAAAACGTCATCTTTATCGCCGTGAATAGCGCCACAAACAGCTATATAACGAATGCATCGCCTCGGATTGCCTGGAATTTGCGACCACGCGTGGCATCTAGTGAGCGCCTGTTCTTTTCACTGTAATAGCTATCAAGACAATGACAACACGATTGACAGTTCTGATTGTGGCAACCTGGCTGCTCCGTTATAACTGCACTGGAAATGACGCCATCTTTCTCGTCGTGAATAGCGCCACCACCATTTATATAACGACTGCATCGCCTCGGCTTCCCTTGGACTTGCCACCACGCGTGGGAACTACTGAGCGCCTCTTCTTTTCACTGTTATAGCCATCAAGGCAACGACCACACGATTGACAGTTCTGATTGTGGCAAGCTGGCTGCTCCGTGGCAACAGCACTGGGAAATGACGTCATCTTTATCGTCGTGAATAGCGCCACCACCAGCTATATAACGACTGCATCGCCTCGGCTTCCCTGCGATTTGCGGCCACGCGTGGCAAATTTGAGCGCCTCTTCGTTTCACTGTTATAGCCATCAAGACAACGACCACACTATTGACAGTTCTCATTGTGGAAACCTGGCTGCTCCGTGATAACTGCACTGGAAAACGACGTCATCTTTATCGCCGTGAATAGCGCCACCACCAGCCATATAACGACTGCATCAACTCGGATTCCCTGGGATTTGCGCCCACGCGTGGCAACTAGAGAGCGCCTCTTCTTTTCACTGTTATAGCCATCAAGACAACGACCACACTACTGACAGTTCTGATGGTGGAAACCTGGCTGCTCCGTGATAACTGCACTGGAAAACGTCATCTTTATCGCCGTGAATAGCGCCACAAACAGCTATATAACGAATGCATCGCCTCGGATTGCCTGGGATTTGCGACCATGCGTGGCAACTAGTGAGCGCCTGTTCTTTTCACTGTAATAGCCATCAAGACAATGACAAAACGATTGACAGTTCTGATTGTGGCAACCTGGCTGCTCCGTTATAACTGCACTGGAAATGACGTCATCTTTCTCGTCGTGAATAGCGCCACCACCATTTATATAACGACTGCATCGCTTCAGGTTCCCTGGGACTTGGGACCACGCGTGGCAACTACTGAGCGCCTCTTCTTTTCACTGTTATAGCCATCAGGACAACGGCAACACGATTGACAGTTCTTATTGTGGCAAGCTAGTTGCTCCGTGATAACTGCGCTGGAAAATGACGTCATCTTTATCGTCATGAATAGCGCCACCACCAGCTATATAACGACTGCATCGTCTCGGCTTCCCTGGGATTTGCGGCTACGCGTGGCAACTACTGAGCGCCTCTTCTTTTCACTGTTATAGCCATCAAGACAACGATCACACGATTGCCAGTTATGATTGTGGCAAGCTGGCTGCTCCGTGGTAACTGCACTGGAAAATGACGTCATCTTTATCGTCCTGAATAGCGCCACCACCAGCTATATAACGACTGCATCGCCTCGGCTTCCCTGCGATTTGCGGCCACGCGTGGCAACTATTGAGCGCCACTTCGTTTCACTGTTGTAGCCATCAAGACAACGACCACACGATTGACCGTTCTGATTGTGGCAAGCTGGCTGCTCCGCGATAACTGCACTGGAAATGACGTCATCTTTATCGTCGTGAATAGCGCCACCACCATTTATATAACGACTGCATCGCTTCAGCTTACCTGGGACTTGCGACCACGCGTGGCAACTACTGAGCGCCTCTTCTTTTCACTGTTATAGCCATCAGGACAACGGCAACACGATTGACAGTTCTTATTGTGGCAAGCTAGTTGCTCCGTGATAACTGCGCTGGAAAATGACGTCATCTTTATCGTCATGAATAGCGCCACCACCAGCTATATAACGACTGCATCGTCTCGGCTTCCCTGGGATTTGCGGCTACGCGTGGCAACTACTGAGCGCCTCTTCTTTTCACTGTTATAGCCATCAAGACAACGATCACACGATTGCCAGTTATGATTGTGGCAAGCTGGCTGCTCCGTGGTGACTGCACTGGAAAATGACGTCATCTTTATCGTCCTTAATAGCGCCACCGCCAGCTATATAACGACTGCATCGCCTCGGCTTCCCTGCGATTTGCGGCCACGCGTGGCAACTATTGAGCGCCACTTCGTTTCACTGTTGTAGCCATCAAGACAACGACCACACGATTGACCGTTCTGATTGTGGCAAGCTGGCTGCTCCGCGATAACTGCACTGGAAATGACGTCATCTTTATCATCGTGAATAGCGCCACCACCATTTATATAACGACTGCATCGCTTCAGCTTCCCTGGGACTTGCGACCACGCGTGGCAACTACTGAGCGCCTCTTCTTTTCACTGTTATAGCCATCAGGACAACGGCAACACGATTGACAGTTCTTATTGTGGCATGCTAGTTGCTCCGTGATAACTGCGCTGGAAAATGACGTCATCTTTATCGTCATGAATAGCGCCAGCACCCAATATATAACTACTGTATCGTCTCGGCTTCCCTGGGATTTGCAACCACACGTGGCAACTAGTGAGCGCCTCTTCTTTTCACTGTTATAGCCATCAGGACAACGACAACACGATTGACAGTTCTGATGGTGGCAAACTGTCTGCTCCGTAATAACTGCACTGGAAATGACGTCATCTTTATCGTCATGAATAGCGCCACCACACATAAATAACGACTGCATCGTCTCGGCTTCCCTGGGATTTGCGACCACGCGGGGCAACTAGTGAGCGCATCTTCTTTTCACTGTTATAGCCATCAGGACAACGACAACACGATGGACAGGTCTTATTTTGGCAAGCTGGCTGCTCCGTGATAACTGTACGGGAAAATGGTGTCATCTTTATCGTCGTGAATAGCGCCACCACCAGCTATATAACGACTGCATCGTCTCGGCTTCCCTGCGATTTGCACCACACTTGGCAACTACTGAGCGCCTCTTATTTTCACTGTTATAGCCATCAAGACAACGATCACACGATTGACAGTTCTTATTGTGGCAAGCTGGCTGCTCCGTGATAACTTCACAGGAAAATGACGCATCTTTATCATCATGAATAGCGCCACCACCAGCTATATAACGACTGCATCGCCTCGGATTTCCTGGGATTTGCGATGACGCGTGGCAACTAGTGAGCGCCTCTTCTTTTCGCTGTTATAGCCATCAGGACAACGAAAACACGATTGACAATTCTTATTTTGGCAAGCTGGCTACTCCGTGATAACTGCACTGGAGAATGGCGTCATCTTTATCGTCGTGAATAGCGCCACCACCAGCTATATAACGATTGCTTCGTGTCGGCTTCCCTGGGATTTGCGACCACGCGTGGCAACTATTGAGCGCCTCTTCTTTTCACTGTTATAGCCATAAAGACAACGATCACACGATTGACAGTTCTGACTGTGGCAAGCTGGCTGCTCCGTGATAACTACGCTGGAAATTACGCAATCTTTATTGTAGTGAATAGCGCCACCATCAGCTATATAACGACTGCACCGTCTCGGCTTCCCTGGGACATGCGACCACGCGTGGCAACTACTGAGCGCCTCTTCTTTTCACTGTTATAGCCATCAAGACAACGACCACACGATTGACATTTCTGATTGTGGCAAGCTGGCTGCTCCGTGGTAACTGCCCTGGAAAATGACGTCATCTTTATCGTCATGAATAGCGCCACCACCAGCTATATAACGACTGCATCGCCTTGGATTTCCAGGGATTTGCGACCACGCGTGGCAACTAGTGAGCGCCTCTTCTTTTCGCTGTTATAGCCATCAGGACAACGACAACACGATTGACAGTTCTTATTGTGGCAAGCTGGCTGCTCCGTGTCAACTGCACTGGGAAATGACGTCATCTTTATCGTCGTGAATAGCGCCACCACCAGCTATATAACTACTGCATCGCCTCGGCTTCCCTGCGATTTGCGGCCACGCGTGGCAACTATTGAGCGCCTCTTCGTTTCACTGTTGTAGCCATCAAGACAACGACCACACGATTGACCGTTCTGGTTGTGGCAAGCTGGCTGCTCGCGATAACTGCACTAGAAATGACGTCATCTTTATCGTCGTGAATAGCGCCACCACCATTTATATAACGACTACATCGCTTCAGCTTCCCTGGGACTTGCGACCACGCGTGGCAACTACTGAGCGCCACTTCTTTTCACTGTTATAGCCATCAGGACAACGGCAACACGATTGACAGTTCTTATTGTGGCAAGCTAGTTCCTCCGTGATAACTGCGCTGGAAAATGACGTCATCTTTATCGTCATGAATAGCGCCACCACCAGCTATATAACAACTGCATCGTCTCGGCTTCCCTGGGATTTGCGGCCACGCGTTGCAACTACTGAGCGCCTCTTCTTTTCACTGTTATAGCCATCAAGACAACGACCACACTATTGACAGTTCTGATTGTGGAAACCTGGCTGCTCCGTGATAACTGCACTGGAAAACGACGTCATCTTTATCGCCGTGAATAGCGCCACAAACAGCTATATAACGAATGCATCGCCTCGGATTCCCTGGGATTTGCGACCACGCGTGGCAACTAGTGAGCGCCTGTTCTTTTCACTGTAATAGCCTTCAAGACAATGACAACACGATTGACAGTTCTGTTTGTGGCAACCTGGCTGCTCCGTGATAACTGCACTGGGAATGACGTCATCTTTCTCGTCGTGAATAGCGCCACCACCATTTATATAACGACTGCATCGCCTCTGCTTCCCTGGGACTTGCGACCACGCGTGGGAACTACTGAGCGCCTCTTCTTTTCACTGTTATAGCGATCAAGACAATGACCACACCATTGACAGTTCTGATTGTGGCAAGCTGGCTGCTCCGTGGCAACTGCACTGGGATGTGACGTCATCTTTATCGTCGTGAATAGCGCCACCACCAGCTATAAAACGACTGCATCGCCTCGGCTTCCCTGCGATTTGCGGCCACGCGTGGCAACTATTGAGCGCCTCTTCGTTTCACTGTTGTAGCCATCAAAACAACGACCACACGATTGACCGTTCTGATTGAGGCAAGCTGGCTGCTCCGCGATAACTGCACTGGAAATGACGTCATCTTTATCGTCGTGAATAGCGCCACCACTATTTATATAACGACTGCATCGCTTTAGCTTCCCTGGGACTTGCGACCACGCGTGGCAACTACTGAGCGCCTCTTCTTTTCACTGTTATAGCCATCAGGACAACGGTAGCACGATTGACAGTTCTTATTGTGGCAAGCTAGTTGCTCCGTGATAACTGCGCTGCAAAATGACGTCATCTTTATCGTCATGAATAGCGCATCCACCAGATATATAGCGACTGCATCGTCTCGGCTTCCCTGGGATTTGCGACCACGCGTGGCAACTACTGAGTGCTCTTTTTTTCACTGTTATTGCCATCATGACGACAACCTCACGATTGACCGTTCTGATTGTGGCAACTTGGTTGCTCTGGGATAACTGCACTGGAAAACGACGTCATCTTTATCGTATGTGAATAGCGCCAACACCAGCTCTATAATGACTACATCGCCTCGGCTTCCCTGTGATTTGCGGCCATGCGTGGCAACTATTGAGCGCCTCTTCTTTTCAATGTTATAGCCATCAGGACAACGACAACACGATTGACAGTTCTTATTGTGGCAAGCTGGTTGCTCCGTGATAACTGCGCTGGAAAATGACGCCACCTTTATCGTCGTGAATAGCGCCGCCACCATTTATATAACGACTGCATCGTCTCGGCTTCCTTGGACTTGCGACCACGCGTGGCAACAACTGAGCGCCTCTTCTTTCACTCTTATAACCATCAAGACAACGACCACACGATTGACAGTTCTGATTGTGGCAAGCTGGCTGCTCCATGGCAACTGCACTGGGAAGTGACGTCATCTTTATCGTCGGGAAGAGCGCCACCACCAGCTATATAACGACTGCATCGCCTCGGCTTCCCTGCGATTTGCGGCCACGCATGGCAACTATTGAGCGCCTCTTCGTTTCACTGTTATAGCCATCAAGACAACGACCACACTATTGACAGTTCTGATTGTGGAAACCTGGCTGCTCCGTGATAACTGCACTGGAAAACGTCATCTTTATCGCCGTGAATAGCGCCACAAACAGCTATATAACGAATGCATCGCCTCGGATTGCCTGGAATTTGCGACCACGCGTGGCAACTAGTGAGCGCCTGTCCTTTTCACTGTAATAGCCATCAAGACAATGACAACACGATTGACAGTTCTGATTGTGGCAACCTGGCTGCTCCGTTATAACTGCACTGGAAATGACGTCATCTTTCTCGTCGTGAATAGCGCCACCACCATTTATATAACGACTGCATCGCCTCGGCTTCCCTTGGACTTGCCACCACGCGTGGGAACTACTGAGCGCCTCTTCTTTTCACTGTTATAGCCATCAAGGCAACGACCACACGATTGACAGTTCTGATTGTGGCAAGCTGGCTGCTCCGTGGCAACAGCACTGGGAAATGACGTCATCTTTATCGTCGTGAATAGCGCCACCACCAGCTATATAACGACTGCATCGCCTCGGCATCCCTGCGATTTGCGGCCACGCGTGGCAAATTTGAGCGCCTCTTCGTTTCACTGTTATAGCCATCAAGACAACGACCACACTATTGACAGTTCTCATTGTGGAAACCTGGCTGCTCCGTGATAACTGCACTGGAAAACGACGTCATCTTTATCGCCGTGAATAGCGCCACCACCAGCCATATAACGACTGCATCAACTCGGATTCCCTGGGATTTGCGCCCACGCGTGGCAACTAGAGAGCGCCTCTTCTTTTCACTGTTATAGCCATCAAGACAACGACCACACTACTGACAGTTCTGATGGTGGAAACCTGGCTGCTCCGTGATAACTGCACTGGAAAACGTCATCTTTATCGCCGTGAATAGCGCCACAAACAGCTATATAACGAATGCATCGCCTCGGATTGCCTGGGATTTGCGACCATGCGTGGCAACTAGTGAGCGCCTGTTCTTTTCACTGTAATAGCCATCAAGACAATGACAAAACGATTGACAGTTCTGATTGTGGCAACCTGGCTGCTCCGTTATAACTGCACTGGAAATGACGTCATCTTTCTCGTCGTGAATAGCGCCACCACCATTTATATAACGACTGCATCGCCTCGGCTTCCCTGGGACTTGCGACCACGCGTGGGAACTACTGAGCGCCTCTTCTTTTCACTGTTATAGCCATCAAGACAACGACAACACGATTCACAGTTCTCATTGTGGCAAGCTGGCTGCTCCGTGGCAACTGCACTGGGATATGACGCCATCTTTATCGTCGTGAATAGCGCCACCACCAGCTATGAAACGACTGCATCGCCTCGGCTTCCCTGGGATTTGCGACCACGCGTGGCAACAACTGAGCGCCTCTTCTTTCTCTCTTATAGCCATCAAGACAACGACCACACGATTGACAGTTCTGATTGTGGCAAGCAGGCTGCTCCGTGGCAACTGCACTGGGAAATGACGTCATCTTTATCGTCGTGAATAGCGCCACCACCAGCTATATAACGAATGCATCGCCTCGGCTTCCCTGCGATTTGCGGCCACGCGTGGCAACTATTGAGCGCCTCTTCGTTTCAATGTTATAGCCATCAAGACAACGACCACACTATTGACAGTTCTGATTGTGGAAACCTGGCTGCTCCGTGATAACTGCACTGGAAAACGACGTCATCTTTATCGCCGTGAATAGCGCCACAAACAGCTATATAACGAATGCATCGCCTCGGATTCCGTGGGATTTGCGACCACGCGTGGCAACTAATGAGCGCCTGTTCTTTTCACTGTTATAGCCATCAAGACAACGACAACATGATTGACCGTTCTGATTGTGGCAAGCTGGCTGCTCCGCGATAACTGCACTGGAAATGACGTCATCTTTATCGTCGTGAATAGCGCCACCACCATTTATATAACGACTGCATCGCTTCAGCTTCCCTGGGATTGCGACCACGCGTGGCAACTACTGAGCGCCTCTTCTTTTCACTGTTATAGCCATCAGGACAACGGCAACACGATTGACAGTTCTTATTGTGGCAAGCTAGTTGCTCCGTGATAACTGCGCTGGAAAATGACGTCATCTTTATCGTCATGAATAGCGCCACCACCAGCTATATAACGACTGCATCGTCTCGGCTTCCCTGGGATTTGCGGCTACGCGTGGCAACTACTGAGCGCCTCTTCTTTTCACTGTTATAGCCATCAAGACAACGATCACACGATTGCCAGTTATGATTGTGGCAAGCTGGCTGCTCCGTGGTGACTGCACTGGAAAATGACGTCATCTTTATCGTCCTGAATAGCGCCACCGCCAGCTATATAACGACTGCATCGCCTCGGCTTCCCTGCGATTTGCGGCCACGCGTGGCAACTATTGAGCGCCACTTCGTTTCACTGTTGTAGCCATCAAGACAACGACCACACGATTGACCGTTCTGATTGTGGCAAGCTGGCTGCTCCGCGATAACTGCACTGGAAATGACGTCATCTTTATCATCGTGAATAGCGCCACCACCATTTATATAACGACTGCATCGCTTCAGCTTCCCTGGGACTTGCGACCACGCGTGGCAACTACTGAGCGCCTCTTCTTTTCACTGTTATAGCCATCAGGACAACGGCAACACGATTGACAGTTCTTATTGTGGCATGCTAGTTGCTCCGTGATAACTGCGCTGGAAAATGACGTCATCTTTATCGTCATGAATAGCGCCACCACCCAATATATAACTACTGTATCGTCTCGGCTTCCCTTGGATTTGCAACCACACGTGGCAACTAGTGAGCGCCTCTTCTTTTCACTGTTATAGCCATCAGGACAACGACAACACGATTGACAGTTCTGATGGTGGCAAACTGGCTGCTCCGTAATAACTGCACTGGAAATGACGTCATCTTTATCGTCATGAATAGCGCCACCACCCATAAATAACGACTGCATCGTCTCGGCTTCCCTGGGATTTGCGACCACGCGGGGCAACTAGTGAGAGCATCTTCTTTTCACTGTTATAGCCATCAGGACAACGACAACACGATGGACAGGTCTTATTTTGGCAAGCTGGCTGCTCCGTGATAACTGTACGGGAAAATGGTGTCATCTTTATCGTCGTGAATAGCGCCACCACCAGCTATATAACGACTGCATCGTCTCGGCTTCCCTGCGATTTGCACCACACTTGGCAACTACTGAGCGCCTCTTATTCTCACTGTTATAGCCATCAAGACAACGATCACACGATTGACAGTTCTTATTGTGGCAAGCTGGCTGCTCCGTGATAACTTCACAGGAAAATGACGCATCTTTATCATCATGAATAGCGCCACCACCAGCTATATAACGACTGCATCGCCTCAGATTTCCTGGGATTTGCGATGACGCGTGGCAACTAGTGAGCGCCTCTTCTTTTCGCTGTTATAGCCATCAGGACAACGAAAACACGATTGACAATTCTTATTGTGGCAAGCTGGCTACTCCGTGATAACTGCACTGGAGAATGGCGTCATCTTTATCGTCGTGAATAGCGCCACCACCAGCTATATAACGACTGCATCGTGTCGGCTTCCCTGGGATTTGCGACCACGCGTGGCAACTATTGAGCGCCTCTTCTTTTCACTGTTATAGCCATAAAGACAACGATCACACGATTGACAGTTCTGACTGTGGCAAGCTGGCTGCTCCGTGATAACTACGCTGGAAATTACGCAATCTTTATTGTAGTGAATAGCGCCACCATCAGCTATATAACGACTGCACCGTCTCGGCTTCCCTGGGACTTGCGACCACGCGTGGCAACTACTGAGCGCCTCTTCTTTTCACTGTTATAGCCATCAAGACAACGACCACACGATTGACATTTCTGATTGTGGCAAGCTGGCTGCTCCGTGGTAACTGCCCTGGAAAATGACGTCATCTTTATTGTCATGAATAGCGCCACCACCCAATATATAACGACTGCATCGTCTCGGCTTCCCTTGGATTTGCGACCACCCGTGGCAACTAGTGAGCGTCTCTTCTTTTCACTGTTATAGCCATCAGGACAACGACAACACGATTGACAGTTCTGATTGTGGCAAACTGGCTGCTCCTTAATAACTGCACTGGAAATGACGTCATTTTTATCGTCATGAATAGCGCCACCACCCAATATATAACGACTGTATCGTCTCGGCTTCCCTGGGATTTGCGACCACGCGTGGCAACTAGTGAGCGCCTCTTCTTTTCACTGTTATAGCCATAAAGACAACGATCACACGATTGACAGTTCTCATTGTGGCAAGCTGGCTGCTCCGTGATAACTTCACAGGAAAATGACGCATATTTATCGTCGTGAATAGCGCCACCACCAGCTATATAACGACTGCATCGCCTTGGATTTCCTGGGATTTGCGACCACGCGTGGCAACTAGTGAGCGCCTCTTCTTTTCGCTGTTATAGCCATCAGGACAACGACAACACGATTGACAGTTCTTATTGTGGCAAGCTGGCTGCTCCGTGTCAACTGCACTGGGAAATGACGTCATCTTTATCGTCGTGAATAGCGCCACCACCAGCTATATAACTACTGCATCGCCTCGGCTTCCCTGCGATTTGCGGCCACGCGTGGCAACTATTGAGCGCCTCTTCGTTTCACTGTTGTAGCCATCAAGACAACGACCACACGATTGACCGTTCTGATTGTGGCAAGCTGGCTGCTCGCGATAACTGCACTAGAAATGACGTCATCTTTATCGTCGTGAATAGCGCCACCACCATTTATATAACGACTACATCGCTTCAGCTTCCCTGGGACTTGCGACCACGCGTGGCAACTACTGAGCGCCACTTCTTTTCACTGTTATAGCCATCAGGACAACGGCAACACGATTGACAGTTCTTATTGTGGCAAGCTAGTTCCTCCGTGATAACTGCGCTGGAAAATGACGTCATCTTTATCGTCATGAATAGCGCCACCACCAGCTATATAACAACTGCATCGTCTCGGCTTCCCTGGGATTTGCGGCCACGCGTTGCAACTACTGAGCGCCTCTTCTTTTCACTGTTATAGCCATCAAGACAACGACCACACTATTGACAGTTCTGATTGTGGAAACCTGGCTGCTCCGTGATAACTGCACTGGAAAACGACGTCATCTTTATCGCCGTGAATAGCGCCACAAATAGCTATATAACGAATGCATCGCCTCGGATTCCCTGGGATTTGCGACCACGCGTGGCAACTAGTTAGCGGCTGTTCTTTTCACTGTAATAGCCTTCAAGACAATGACAACACGATTGACAGTTCTGTTTGTGGCAACCTGGCTGCTCCGTGATAACTGCACTGGGAATGACGTCATCTTTCTTGTCGTGAATAGCGCCACCACCATTTATATAACGACTGCATCGCCTCTGCTTCCCTGGGACTTGCGACCACGCGTGGGAACTACTGAGCGCCTCTTCTTTTCACTGTTATAGCGATCAAGACAATGACCACACCATTGACAGTTCTGATTGTGGCAAGCTGGCTGCTCCGTGGCAACTGCACTGGGATGTGACGTCATCTTTATCGTCGTGAATAGCGCCACCACCAGCTATAAAACGACTGCATCGCCTCGGCTTCCCTGCGATTTGCGGCCACGCGTGGCAACTATTGAGCGCCTCTTCGTTTCACTGTTGTAGCCATCAAAACAACGACCACACGATTGACCGTTCTGATTGAGGCAAGCTGGCTGCTCCGCGATAACTGCACTGGAAATGACGTCATATTTATCGTCGTGAATAGCGCCACCACTATTTATATAACGACTGCATCGCTTTAGCTTCCCTGGGACTTGCGACCACGCGTGGCAACTACTGAGCGCCTCTTCTTTTCACTGTTATAGCCATCAGGACAACGGTAGCACGATTGACAGTTCTTATTGTGGCAAGCTAGTTGCTCCGTGATAACTGCGCTGCAAAATGACGTCATCTTTATCGTCATGAATAGCGCATCCACCAGATATATAGCGACTGCATCGTCTCGGCTTCCCTGGGATTTGCGACCACGCGTGGCAACTACTGAGTGCCTCTTTTTTTCACTGTTATTGCCATCATGACGACAACCTCACGATTGACCGTTCTGATTGTGGCAACTTGGTTGCTCTGGGATAACTGCACTGGAAAACGACGTCATCTTTATCGTATGTGAATAGCGCCAACACCAGCTCTATAATGACTACATCGCCTCGGCTTCCCTGCGATTTGCGGCCACGCATGGCAACTATTGAGCGCCTCTTCGTTTCACTGTTATAGCCATCAAGACAACGACCACACTATTGACAGTTCTGATTGTGGAAACCTGGCTGCTCCGTGATAACTGCACTGGAAAACGTCATCTTTATCGCCGTGAATAGCGCCACAAACAGCTATATAACGAATGCATCGCCTCGGATTGCCTGGAATTTGCGACCACGCGTGGCAACTAGTGAGCGCCTGTTCTTTTCACTGTAATAGCCATCAAGACAATGACAACACGATTGACAGTTCTGATTGTGGCAACCTGGCTGCTCCGTTATAACTGCACTGGAAATGACGTCATCTTTCTCGTCGTGAATAGCGCCACCACCATTTATATAACGACTGCATCGCCTCGGCTTCCCTTGGACTTGCCACCACGCGTGGGAACTACTGAGCGCCTCTTCTTTTCACTGTTATAGCCATCAAGGCAACGACCACACGATTGACAGTTCTGATTGTGGCAAGCTGGCTGCTCCGTGGCAACAGCACTGGGAAATGACGTCATCTTTATCGTCGTGAATAGCGCCACCACCAGCTATATAACGACTGCATCGCCTCGGCTTCCCTGCGATTTGCGGCCACGCGTGGCAAATTTGAGCGCCTCTTCGTTTCACTGTTATAGCCATCAAGACAACGACCACACTATTGACAGTTCTCATTGTGGAAACCTGGCTGCTCCGTGATAACTGCACTGGAAAACGTCATCTTTATCGCCGTGAATAGCGCCACAAACAGCTATATAACGAATGCATCGCCTCGGATTGCCTGGGATTTGCGACCATGCGTGGCAACTAGTGAGCGCCTGTTCTTTTCACTGTAATAGCCATCAAGACAATGACAAAACGATTGACAGTTCTGATTGTGGCAACCTGGCTGCTCCGTTATAACTGCACTGGAAATGACGTCATCTTTCTCGTCGTGAATAGCGCCACCACCATTTATATAACGACTGCATCGCCTCGGCTTCCCTGGGACTTGCGACCACGCGTGGGAACTACTGAGCGCCTCTTCTTTTCACTGTTATAGCCATCAAGACAACGACAACACGATTCACAGTTCTCATTGTGGCAAGCTGGCTGCTCCGTGGCAACTGCACTGGGATATGACGCCATCTTTATCGTCGTGAATAGCGCCACCACCAGCTATGAAACGACTGCATCGCCTCGGCTTCCCTGGGATTTGCGACCACGCGTGGCAACAACTGAGCGCCTCTTCTTTCAATCTTATAGCCATCAAGACAACGACCACACGATTGACAGTTCTGATTGTGGCAAGCTGGCTGCTCCGTGGCAACTGCACTGGGAAATGACGTCATCTTTATCGTCGTGAATAGCGCCACCACCAGCTATATAACGAATGCATCGCCTCGGCTTCCCTGCGATTTGCGGCCACGCGTGGCAACTATTGAGCGCCTCTTCGTTTCAATGTTATAGCCATCAAGACAACGACCACACTATTGACAGTTCTGATTGTGGAAACCTGGCTGCTCCGTGATAACTGCACTGGAAAACGACGTCATCTTTATCGCCGTGAATAGCGCCACAAACAGCTATATAACGAATGCATCGCCTCGGATTCCGTGGGATTTGCGACCACGCGTGGCAACTAATGAGCGCCTGTTCTTTTCACTGTTATAGCCATCAAGACAACGACAACATGATTGACAGTACTGATTGTGGCAACCTGGCTGCTCCGTGATAACTCACTAGAAAATGGCGTCATCTTTATCGTCGTGAATAGCGCCACCACGAGCTATATAACGACTGCATCGCCTCGGATTCTCTGGGATTTGCGACGCGTGGCAACTAGAGAGCGCCTCCTTTTTTCACTGTTATTGCCATCATGACGACGACCACACGATTGACCGTTCTGATTGTGACAACTTGGCTGCTCCGGGATAATTGCACTGGAAAACGACGTCAACTTTATCGTATGTGAATAGCGCCAACAGCAGCTCTATAATGACTGCATCGCCTCGGCTTCCCTGGGATTTGCGACCACGCGTGGCAACAACTGAGCGCCTCTTCTTTCACTCTTATAGCCATCAAGACAACGACCACACGATTGACAGTTCTGATTGTGGCAAGCTGGCTGCTCCGTGGCTACTGCACTGGGAAATGACGTCATCTTTATCGTCGTGAATAGCGCCACCACCAGCTATATAACGACTGCATCGCCTGGCTTCCCTGCGAATTGCGGCCACGCGTGGCAACTATTGAGCGCCTCTTCGTTTCACTGTTATAGCCATCAAGACAACGACCACACGATTGACAGTTCTTATTGTGGCAAGCTAGTTGCTCCGTGATAACTGCGCTGGAAATTGACGTCATCTTTATCGTCATGAATAGCGCAACCACCAGATATATAGCGACTGCATCGTGTCGGCTTCCCTGGGATTTGCGACCACGCGTGGCAACTACTGAGTGCCTCTTTGTTTCACTGTTATTGCCATCATGACGACGACCACACGATTGACCGTTCTGACTGTGGCAACTTGGCTGCTCCGGGATAACTGCACTGGAAAACGACGTCATATTTATCGTATGTGAATAGCGCCAACACCAGCTCTATAACGAATGCATCGCCTCGGCTTCCCTGGGGTTTGCGACCACGCGTGGCAACAACTGCGCGCCTCTTCTTTTCACTGTTATAGCCATCAAGACAACGACCACACGATTGACAGTTCTGATTGTGGCAAGCTGGCTGCTCCGGGAAAACCGCACTGGAAAACGACGTCATATTTATCGTATGTGAATAGCGCCACCACCAGGTATATAACGACTGCATCGCCTCGGCTTTTTCTGGGATTTGCGACCACGCGTGGCAACAACTGAGCGCCGCTTCTTTCACTCTTATAACCATCAAGACAACGACCACACGATTGACAGTTCTGATTGTGGCAAGCTGGCTGCTCCATGGCAACTGCACTGGGAAATGACGTCATCTTTATCGTCGGGAAGAGCGCCACCACCAGCTATATAACGACTGCATCGCCTCGGCTTCCCTGCGATTTGCGGCCACGCGTGGCAACTATTGAGCGCCTCTTCGTTTCACTGTTATAGCCATCAAGACAACGACCACACGATTGACAGTTCTTATTGTGGCAAGCTAGTTGCTCCGTGATAACTGCGCTGGAAATTGACGTCATCTTTATCGTCATGAATAGCGCAACCACCAGATATATAGCGACTGCAACGTGTCGCCTTCCCTGGGATTTGCGACCACGCGTGGCAACTACTGAGTGCCTCTTTTTTTCACTGTTATTGCCATCATGACGACGACCACGCGATTGACCGTTCTGATTGTGGCAACCTGGCTGCTCCCTGATAACTGCACTGGAAAACGACGTCATATTTATCGTCGTGAATAGCGCCACCACTAGCTATATAACGACTGCATCGCCTCGGCTTTCCTGGGATTTGTGACCTCGCGTGGCAACTACTGAGCGCCTCTTCTTTTCACTGTTATAGCCATCAAGACAACGACCACACGATTGACCGTTCTGATTGTGGCAAGCTGGCTGCTCCGTGATAACTGTACTGGAAATGACGTCATCTTTATAGTCGTGAATAGCGCCACCACCAGCTACATACCGACTGCATCGCCTCGGCTTCCCTGGGATTTGCGACCACGCGTGGCAATTACTGAGCGCCTCTTCTTTTTACTGTTATAGCCATCAGGACAAGGACAACATGATTGACAGTTCTTATTGTGTCAAGCTGGCTGCTCCGTGATAACTGCTCTGGAAAATGGCGTTATCTTTATCGTCGTGAATAGCGCCACCACCAGCTATATAACGATTTCATCGTCTCGGCTTCCCTTGGTTTCGCGACCACGCGTGGCAACTACTCAGCGCCTCTTCTTTTCACTGTCATAGCCATCAAAACAACGACAACACGATTGCCAGTTCTGATTGTGGGAACCTGGCTGCTCCGTGATAACTGCACTGGAAAATGGCGTCATCTTTATCGTGGTGAATAGCGCCACCACAAGATTTATAACGACTGCATCGCTTCGGATTCCCTGGGATATGCGACCACGCGTGGCAACTACTGAGCGCCTCTTCTTTTCACTGTTAAAGCCATCAGAGACAACGACCACACTATTGACAGTTCTGATTGTGGAATCCTGGCTGCTCCGTGATAACTGCACTGCAAAACGACGTCATCTTTATCGCCCTGAATAGCGCCACAACCAGCTATATAACGACTGCATCGCCTCGGATTCCGCGGGATTTGCGACCACGCGTGGCAACTAGTGAGCGCCTGTTCTTTTCCCTGTTATAGCCATCAAGACAACGACAACATGATTGACAGTACTGATTGTGGCAACCTGGCTGCTCCGTGATAACTCACTAGAAAATGGCATCATCTTTATCGTCGTGAATAGCGCCACCACCAGCTATATAACGACTGCATCGCCTCGGATTCCCTGGGGTTTGCGACCACGCGTGGCAACTAGAGATCGCCTCCTTTTTTCACTGTTATTGCCATCATGACGACGACCACACGATTGACCGTTCTGATTGTGGCAACTTGGCTGCTCCGGGATAACTGCACTGGAAAACGACGTCATCTTTATCGTATGTGAATAGCGCCAACACCAGCTCTATAACGACTGCATCGCCTCGGCTTCCCTGGGATTTTCGACCACGCGTGGCAACAACTGAGCGCCTCTTCTTTCACTCTTATAGCCATCAAGACAACGACCACACGATTGACAGTTCTGATTGTGGCAAGCTTCTTGCTCCGTGGTAACTGCACTGGAAAATGACGTCATCTTTATCGTCCTGAATAGCGCCACCGCCAGCTATATAACGACTGCATCGCCTCGGCTTCCCTTCGCTTTGCGGCCACGCGTGGCAACTATTGAGCGCCACTTCGTTTCACTGTTGTAGCCATCAAGACAACGACCACACGATTGACCGTTCTGATTGTGGCAAGCTGGCTGCTCCGCGATAACTGCACTGGAAATGACGTCATCTTTATAGTCGTGAATAGCGCCACCACCATTTATATAACGACTGCATCGCTTCAGCTTCCCTGGGACTTGCGACCACGCGTGGCAACTACTGTGCGCCTCTTCTTTTCACTGTTATAGCCATCAGGACAACGACAACACAATTGACAGTTCTGATGGTGTCAAACTGGCTGCTCCGTAATAACTGCACTGGAAATGACGTCATCTTTATCGTCATGAATAGCGCCACCACCCATAAATAACGACTGCATCGTCTCGGCTTCCCTGGAATTTGCGACCATGCGGGGCAACTAGTGAGCGCCTCTTCTTTTCACTGTTATAGCCATCAGGACATCGACAACACGATGGACAGGTCTTATTGTGGCAAGCTGGCTGCTCCGTGAACTGTACGGGAAAATGGTGTCATCTTTATCGTCGTGAATAGCGCCACCACCAGCTATATAACGACTGCATCGTCTCGGCTTCCCTGCGATTTGCACCACACTTGGCAACTACTGAGCGGCTCCTATTTTCACTGTTATAGCCATCAAGACAACGATCACACGATTGAAAGTTCTCATTGTGGCAAGCTGGCTGCTCCGTGATAACTTCACAGGAAAATGACGCATCTTTATCATCGTGAATAGCGCCACCACCAGCTATTTAACGACTGCATCGCCTCGGATTTCCTTGGATTTGCGATGACGCGTGGCAACTAGTGAGCGCCTCTTCTTTTCGCTGTTATAGCCATCAGGACAACGAAAACACGATTGACAATTCTTATTGTGGCAAGCTGGCTACTCCGTGATAACTGCACTGGAGAATGGCGTCATCTTTATCGTCGTGAATAGCGCCACCACCAGCTATATAACGACTGCATCGTGTCGGCTTCCCTGGGATTTGCGACCACGCGTGGCAACTATTGAGCGCCTCTTCTTTTCACTCTTATAGCCATCAAGACAACGATCACACGATTGACAGTTCTGACTGTGGCAAGCTGGCTGCTCCGTGATAACTACGCTGGAAATTACGCAATCTTTATTGTCGTGAATAGCGCCACCATCAGCTATATAACTACTGCACCGTCTCGGATTCCCTGGGACATGCGACCACGCGTGGCAACTACTGAGCGCCTCTTCTTTTCACTGTTATAGCCATCAAGACAACGACCACACGATTGACATTTCTGATTGTGGCAAGCTGGCTGCTCCGTGGTAACTGCCCTGGAAAATGACGTCATCTTTATTGTCATGAATAGCGCCACCACCCAATATATAACGACTGCATCGTCTCGGCTTCCCTGGGATTTGCGACCACGCGTGGCAATTAGTGAGCGTCTCTTCTTTTCACTGTTATAGCCATCAGGACAACGACAACACGATTGACAGTTCTGATTGTGGCAAACTGGCTGCTCCGTAATAACTGCACTGGAAATGACGTCATCTTTATCGTCATGAATAGCGCCACCACGCAATATATAACGACTGTATCGTCTCGGCTTCCCTGGGATTTGCGACCACGCTTGGCAACTACTGAGCGCCTCTTATTTTCACTGTTATAGCCATAAAGACAACGATCACACGATTGACAGTTCTCATTGTGGCAAGCTGGCTGCTCCGTGATAACTTCACAGGAAAATGACGCATCTTTATCGTCGTGAATAGCGCCACCACCAGCTATATAACGACTGCATCGCCTTGGATTTCCTGGGATTTGCGACCACGTGTGGCAACTAGTGAGCGCCTCTTCTTTTCGCTGTTATAGCCATCAGGACAACGACAACACGATTGACAGTTCTTATTGTGGCAAGCTGGCTGCTCCGTGTCAACTGCACTGGGAAATGACGTCATCTTTATCGTCGTGAATAGCGCCACCACAAGCTATATAACTACTGCATCGCCTCGGCTTCCCTGCGATTTGCGGCCACGCGTGGCAACTATTGAGCGCCTCTTCGTTTCACTGTTGTAGCCATCAAGACAACGACCACACGATTGACCGTTCTGATTGTGGCAAGCTGGCTGCTCCGCGATAACTGCACTGGAAATGACGTCATCTTTATCGTCGTGAATAGCGCCACCACCATTTATATAACGACTACATCGCTTCAGCTTCCCTGGGACTTGCGACCACGCGTGGCAACTATTGAGCGCCTCTTCGTTTCACTGTTGTAGCCATCAAGACAACGACCACACGATTGACCGTTCTGATTGTGGCAAACTGGCTGCTCCGTAATAACTGCACTGGAATTGACGTCATCTTCATCGTCGTGAATAGCGCCACCACCATTTATATAACGACTGCATCGCTTCGGCTTCCCTGGGACTTGCGACCACGCGTGGCAACTAGTCAGCGCCTCTTCTTTTAACACTTATAGCCATCAAGACAACGACCACACGATTGACACTGGCAGCGGCAGCGGCACGGGAAAGGCACCATCTTAAGAAGTTTTCTCTGCAATTGCAGATATGAAGTTCTGACATCGACTACAACCGTCTGCGTGCACGTGTGCTGGTTGCTGCGGAAGATAACGTCATCTAGGACTGCATCGCTACCGGCCAGCGGACACGCCCACCCATCGGACGAGGCTATAAAGAAAGCCCAGAGACCTGCGGCTGTCACACTGGCAGCGGCAGCGGCACGGGAAAGGCACCATCTTAAGAAGTTTTCTCTGCAATTGCAGATATGAAGTTCTGACATCGACTACAACCGTCTGCGTGCACGTGTGCTGTTTGCTGCGGAAGATAACGTCATCTAGGACTGCATCGCTACCGGCCAGCGGACACGCCCACCCATCGGACGAGGCTATAAAGAAAGCCCAGAGACCTGCGGCTGTCACACTGGCAGCGGCAGCGGCACGGGAAAGGCGCCATCTTAAGAAGTTTTCTCTGCAATTGCAGGTTAATTGCTGCTCTGTTAATATATCTTCCCGCTGTCCTCTTTTACTGCTGCCTCTGCAGCCAAAAGTGTCGCTATGCCCCTTGATGAACACTGTGGGTCATGTGATATGCAACTCGAGGAACTTGATTCCAAAATCGACTGTAGTGACTGTAGATCTGTCTATCACACGGGGAAATGTGCAGGAATTTCAGATGCTACTATCAAGTCCAAAGGGGAGCAGTATCGCAGTGCGTGGCGTTGCTCAAATTGCAGGCGTTCGAAAGGTCGTACTCCACAACTCGATAGATCCAGTAATGATACGGATGACCAGGATGTTCGTGCACTGCTGAAATCAATCAATGAAAAGCTGGAGTACCTTTTACCGCTGAAAGAAACAGTTGACAGCGTCGAAGACACAGTTCAGTACATGAGTGACCAGTACGATGAGCTTCTAACTCGGGTAGAAAAGAGCGAACGTGAGGTCAAGGAACTGAAACACAGGGTAGACAAGATTGAAAAGCAAGACGATGAAATAACGCAGCTGAAAAACGAAATGGACTGTTTGGAATGGAGAAGCCGAAAGCTGTACCTTGAGTTCCATGGAATTAAAGCAATGAAGGATGAAAACCTGATTGATGAGATAAATAAGCTGGCAACTCTAAACAACCTGCCACAGCTTCAGGAAAGTGACATAGTGTCCACTCATCGCCTTCCCCCAAAGCAAGATAAGATACCTGGCATTATCTGTCGTTTCGCCAAAAATCAGTAAGAGACAAATGGTGGCAAAACAGGAAAACACTGTGCCAGGGAAATGACAGCATTTTTGTGTTAGAAAACCTGACAAAAAGGACACGTACTCTGCTTACCGAAACAAAGCTCTGGGCCAAGGCAAATAACTACAAATACGTATGGCACAACATCAACAAAGTCCTGGTCCGGAAAGCTGATGGGCAAAACGCGGTGGTCATTTCCTGCTCTAGTGACCGCGACAAACATAAGCAACAGATCAGCTGAACACAAAGAACACTATGGTACCTACTCACTCTTACGTATTGCCACACACTTTCAACCATCACTTAGGTACAGCGTTTTCGAAGGCTTTCAAATGTTTTCACTTAAACATACGTTCTTTTACTCGCAAGGAACATGACTTACAACTCTTTTTTGAGCAAGCAAAGCAATCCTTTGACGTCATTATGCTGACAGAGACTTGGTGTGTTGACGATGTGAACATCTTTCGGCTTCCATTGTACAATACTTTCTACCTGAATCGATCAACAGGTCGTGGTGGCGGAATATGCACCTTGGTTAAAAAGCCGTCTGCATGTGAAATATTGAACCAGTTTTCAGTAATAACTTATGACTATAAATTTTTATCAGTGATACAAAACAATACTGTTTTCGCTGTTCGCTATCGCCCTCCGAATGGTTCCGCTACATCATTCTTGGAGTTCTTAGAAACTTTTCTCGTCTTTATAAATGAGAACAAATTCATTTTAATTTGTGGCGGAGACATCAACATTAACATGATGAAGAATGATTCACCAAAACTTAGGTTAGATACTCTCTTGGAGATGAATGCGTGTTGGAATGCTATCAGTCTTCCTACCAGAGTGAGCGAGAATTCGTCATCTTTAATTGACGTATTTATTACGAATTTAAGTTCTGAAGTCATTAACGCTGGCGTCTTCGCATCGGATCTCAGTGATCACTTGCCGATATATTTATGTTTCAAGGGTCACGTTCGAAACAAGGAAACAAAGACAAACCATTTGATTCAACTAATAACTGATCAGGCTCTTTCTATTTTTCGTGAGAAGATAGCTCAGACATGTTGGGACACTGTATACGATCTTAAAGACGCAAATTTGGCTTACGAGGCTTTTTTCAGCCTATTGAAAGAAAGTTATGACACTAGCTTTCCTTTTAAGTGCATTAAACACAAAAAGAAAATACGTAAACCATGGATTAGTGCAGAGCTATCTGCCAGAACACGGAGAAAGAATGCATTATACAGCGAATTTATAAAGACCAGAGACCCCGAAATATTTCAGGCTTTTAAAAAATTAGGAATCGTTTAGACAAAGATATAAAAAAAGCCAGGCGAGATTACTATACACTTTCCTTTAATTCACTAGCTCCAGGTACGGCCGCAATGTGGAAAAAACTGAACTCTTTGTTGAACTGCAATATTCCCGAGGAAAGGATACAGAGCTTAAATATAAATGGTCTTGAGTTACAGGAAAAAGCACTTGCAGACGCTTTTAACGAACACTTTGTTAAAATTGGAAGTAACAACGCACCAGACAATGATCTTGATGGTATTCCATACAACTCTAGCTCTATATTTTTGTATCCAGTAAATGAGGGAGAGATAATTAGCACAATTCACAGTCTAAATAATAGTACCGCTAAAGATATTGATGGTATCCAAATAAAACCAATCAAATATGTTGCTGACCTTCTCTCTCCTTGCCTTACCTATATCTTCAATATCTGTATAAGCGAAGGCACGTTTCCTCGAACGATGCAGATAGCGCGAGTCGCTGCGCTCTTTAAAAAAGGCGATAAAAACGACTTAGGAAACTATCGACCGTTATCAATCCTTCCCGTCTTTTCAAAAGTCTTCGAAAAAGTTATTTTAAAACGACTATCCGAATTCGAGCAGAAACATTGCCTGCTGACTGATTGCCAGTATGGCTTCCGTAAGGGTTTAGGCACACAACTCGCATTGCTACAACAAAAAGAACACATACTAAATCAGTTTGAAGAAGGAAGACTTGTACTAGGAATTTTTATTGACCTGTCAAAAGCATTTGACTCCATCAGTCGTCAACTTTTAATTAAGAAACTCCAACACTATGGCTTTCGTGGTAACGCTGCATCTCTTATACGCTCCTACTTGGAATTTCGTAGACAAATAGTCGTCATAAACAACCACAGTTATAACCCATTATCTATTTCAGCAGGGGTCCCACAGGGCAGTATATTAGGACCTTTTTTATTTAATATGTACGTGAATGATATTGTGAATATTGATGCAACCGTGAAATTTATCATGTACGCGGATGATACCAGCATATTATTAACTGGTAAAACTAGTGATGACCTTGTTGATGCTGCTAATTTAACATTAATAAAACTAGACGAATGGACACGTAAAAACAGCCTGACGATTAATGCAAACAAAACAAAAGCCGTATTCTTTCGAAGTAAAAACAAAAACATAACAATACAAAAGTCTATCTACTTAAATGCCCCTCCTCTCGAAGTAACTTCCAGTATTAAGACATTAGGTGTTATCTTTCAGCAGAATATGTCATAGGATGTCCAAGTGGACAGCATGCTAATTAAGCTAGCACAAGTAATTGGGCTAGTATACCGCAATCGCAATTAACTACCACCAAAAATCTTACTGTTCCTTTATAATACCTTATTCTCCTCCCGACTCAATTATTGTCACTTAGTTTGGTCTACGACAACTTACGGAAATTTGCAGAAGCTTCACAAGTTGCAGAAAAGGTTTGTAAGAGTAATAGAAAATCTGCCGTTTTATTCACATACGTATCATCTATTTCCCAAATACAACATAATTCCTGTTACCAAACTGTTTGATTATATCCTTTGCAAGGCAATTAAGAATGAACACGCTAGCAACAGTTCATTTCTACATCGTCTAGCCAGGTTACAACCAAACACTACTACACGCCAGACACGTCACACGGAGCTCTGGAAAGTAAGGACGTTTCGCACAACATACGGCCTACAAACAATACAGAATAAACTACCCCGGTTACTAAATGATTTAAATCATAAACATATCCAACTTGAAAAGGTGACGTTCAAAACACTCCGCCGGTATTTCAACATGTACTAGGACACTTCGCTTGCCATTCCTGTTTACTCTGTCACGTTGTTGTTTACCCTGACTGTACCGCTTGTCAGTATTCACTTTGTTTTGAATTTTATTTGAAGCAAAATGTGCTTAATTTATCTGTTACTTTCGCTAAACTCATTGCCATCGCACATGAATGTTTCATTGCTTTTTTAAGTGCTTTCTAGCTTCATTCTACCACATTTTTTGTATAATTTTATGTAGTTCTTGTGAGTGATTGTAATTGGAGATGTTTTCATGTTTTGTTCTATTTAGTTTTTGGATGAGACATGCCGTTTCATTGCGCCTATGATGCTGTCAAGTGTATAGGGGGGCCTCCGGCTTTGTCAAGCTGTCGCTTGTGACAGCTTTTACTGCGAGTCTCCCGCGCCATGTACTCATTAGGCGCAAATAAAACCATTATTATTATTATTATTAGGCTGGCTGCTCCGTGGTAACTGCACTGGAAAATGATGTCATCTTTATCGTCATGAATAGCGCCACCACCCAATATATAACAACTGCATCGTCTCGGCTTCCCTGGGATTTGCGACCACGCGTGGCAACTAGTGAGCGCCTGTTCTTTTCACTGTAATAGCCATCAAGCCAATGACAACACGATTGACAGTTCTGATTGTGGCAAGCTGGCTGCTCCGCGATAGCTGCACTGGAAATGACGTCATCTTTATCGTCGTGAATAGCACCACCACCATTTATATAACGACTGCATCGCTTCAGCTTCCCTGGGACTTGCGACCACGCGTGGCAACTACTGAGCGCCTCTTCTTTTCACTGTTATAGCCATCAGGACAACGGTAACACGATTGACAGTTCTTATTGTGGCAACCTGGCTGCTCCGTGATAACTCACTAGAAAATGGCGTCATCTTTATCGTCGTGAATAGCGCCACCACGAGCTATATAACGACTGCATCGCCTCGGATTCCCTGGGATTTGCGACCACGCGTGGCAACTAGAGAGCGTCTTCTTTTTTCAATGTTATTGCCATCATGACGACGACCACACGATTGACCGTTCTGATTGTGACAACTTGGCTGCTCCGGGATAATTGCACTGGAAAACGACGTCATCTTTATCGTATGTGAATAGCGCCAACAGCAGCTCTATAACGACCGCATCGCCTCGGCTTCCCTGGGATTTGCGACCACGCGTGGCAACAACTGAGCGCCTCTTCTTTCACTCTTATAGCCATCAAGACAACGACCACACGATTGACAGTTCTGATTGTGGCAAGCTGGCTGCTCCGTGGCTACTGCACTGGGAAATGACGTCATCTTTATCGTCGTGAATAGTGCCACCACCAGCTATATAACGACTGCATCGCCTGGCTTCCCTGCGATTTGCGGCCACGCGTGGCAACTATTGAGCGCCTCTTCGTTTCACTGTTAAAGCCATCAAGACAACGACCACACGATTGACAGTTCTTATTGTGGCAAGCTAGTTGCTCCGTGATAACTGCGCTGGAAATTGACGTCATATTTATCGTCATGAATAGCGCAACCACCAGATATATAGCGACTGCATCGTCTCGGCTTCCCTGGGATTTGCGACCACGCGTGGCAACTACTGAGTGCCTCTTTTTTTCACTGTTATTGCCATCATGACGACGACCACACGATTGACCGTTCTGACTGTGGCAACTTGGCTGCTCCGGGATAACTGCACTGGAAAACGACGTCATATTTATCGTATGTGAATAGCGCCAACACCAGCTCTATAGCGACTGCATCGCCTCGGCTTCCCTGGGATTTGCGACCACGCGTGGCAACAACTGAGCGCATCTTCTTTTCACTGTTATAGCCATCAAGACAACGACCACACGATTGACATTTCTGATTGTGGCAAGCTGGCTGCTCCGTGGTAACTGCACTGAGAAATGACGTCATCTTTATCGTCGTGACAAGCGCCACCACCAGCTATATAACGACTGCATCGCCTCGGCTTCCCTGCGATTTGCGGTAACGCGTGGCAACTATTGAGCGCCTCTTCCTTTCACTGTTGTGGCCATCAAGACAACGACCACACGATTGATCGTTCTGATTGTGGCAAGCTGGCAGCTCCGCGATAACTGCACTGGAAATGACGTCATCTTTATCGTCGTGAGTAGCGCCACCACCATTTATATAACGACTGCATCGCCTCGGCTTTCCTGGGATTTGCGATCTCGCGTGGCAACTACTGAGCGCCTCTTCATTTCACTGTTATAGCCATCAAGACAAGGACAACAGGATTGACAGTTCTTATTGTGGCAAGCTGGCTGCTCCGTGATAACTGCTCTGGAAAATGGCGTTATCTTTATCGTCGTGAATAGCGCCACCACCAGCTATATAACGATTGCATCGTCTCGGCTTCCCTTGGTTTCGCGACCACGCGTGGCAACTACTGAGCGCCTCTTCTTTTCACTGTCATAGCCATCAAAACCACGACAACACGATTGACAGTTCTGATTGTGGGAACCTGGCTGCTCCGTGATAACTGCACTTGAAAATGGCGTCATCTTTATCGTGGTGAATAGCGCCACCACAAGATTTATAACGACTGCATCGCTTCGGATTCCCTGGGATATGCGACCACGCGTGGCAACTACTGAGCGCCTCTTCTTTTCACTGTTAAAGCCATCAGAGACAACGACCACACTATTGACAGTTCTGATTGTGGAATCCTGGCTGCTCCGTGATAACTGCACTGCAAAACGGTGTCATCTTTATCGCCCTGAATAGCGCCACAACCAGCTATATAACGACTGCATCGCCTCGGATTCCGTGGGATTTGCGACCACGCGTGGCAACTAGTGAGCGCCTGTTCTTTTCCCTGTTATAGCCATCAAGACAACGACAACATGATTGACAGTACTGACTGTGGCAACCTGGCTGCTCCGTGATAACTCACTAGAAAATGGCGTTATCTTTATCGTCGTGAGATCGCCACCACCAGCTATATAACGACTGCATCGCCTCGGATTCCCTGGGGTTTGCGACCACGCGTGGCAACTAGAGATCGCCTCCTTTTTTCACTGTTATTGCCATCATGACGACGACCACACGATTGACCGTTCTGATTGTGGCAACTTGGCTGCTCCGGGATAACTGCACTGGAAAACGACATCTTTATCGTATGTGAATAGCGCCAACTCCAGCTCTATAACGACTGCATCGCCTCGGCTTCCCTGGGATTTGCGACCACGCGTGGCAACACCGAGCGCCTCTTCTTTCACTCTTATAGCCATCAAGACAACGACCACACGATTGACAGTTCTGATTGTGGCAAGCTTCCTGCTCCGTGGGAACTGCGCTGTGAAATGACGTCATCTTTATCGTCGTGAATAGCGCCACCACCAGCTATATAACGACTGCATCGCCTCGGCTTCCCTGCGATTTGCGGCCACGCGTGGCAACTATTGAGCGCCTCTTCGTTTCACTGTTGTCGCCATCAAGACAACGACCACACGATTGACCGTTCTGATTGTGGCAAGCTGGCTGCTCCGCGATAACTGCACTGAAAATGACGTCATCTTTATCGTCGTGAATATCGCCACCACCATATATATAACGACTGCATCGCTTCAGCTTCCCTGGGACTTGCGATCACGCGAGGCAACTACAGAGCGCCTCTTTTTTTCACTGTTATAGCCATCAGGACAACGGCAACACGATTGACAGTTCTTATTGTGGCAAGCTAGTTGCTCCGTGATAACTGCGCTGGAAACTGACGTCATCTTTATCGTCATGAATAGCGCCACCACCAGCTATATAACGACTGCATCGTCTCGGCTTCCCTGGGATTGGCGGCCACGCGTGGCAACTACTGAGCGCCTCTTCTTTTCACTGTTATAGCCATCAAGACAACGATCACACGATTGACAGTTATGATTGTGGCAAGCTGGCTGCTCCGTGGTAACTGCACTGGAAAATGACGTCATCTTTATCGTCCTGAATAGCGCCACCACCATTTATATAACGACTGCATCGCTTCGGCTTCCCTGGGACTTGCGACCTTGCGTGGCAACTAGTCAGTGCCTCTTATTTTCACTGTTATAGCCATCAAGACAACGATCACACGATTGACAGTTCTCATTGTGGAAAGCTGGCTGCTCCGTGATAACTTCACAGGAAAATGACGCATCTTTATCATCGTGAATAGCGCCACCACCAGCTATATAACGACTGCATCGCCTCGGATTTCCTGGGATTTGCGATGACGCGTGGCAACTAGTGAGCGCCTCTTCTTTTCGCTGTTATAGCCATCAGGACAACGAAAACACGATTGACAATTCTTATTGTGGCAAGCTGGCTACTCCGTGATAACTGCACTGGAGAATGGCGTCATCTTTATCGTCGTGAATAGCGCCACCACCAGCTATATAACGACTGCATCGTGTCGGCTTCCCTGGGATTTCCGACCACGCGTGGCAACTATTGAGCGCCTCTTCTTTTCACTGTTATAGGCATCAAGACAACGATAACACGATTGACAGTTCTGACTGTGGCAAGCTGGCTGCTCCGTGATAACTACGCTGGAAATTACGCAATCTTTATTGTCGTGAATAGCGCCACCATCAGCTATATAACGACTCCACCGTCTCGGCTTCCCTGGGACATGCGACCACGCGTGGCAACTACTGAGCGCCTCTTCTTTTCACTGTTATAGCCATCAAGACAACGACCACACGATTGACATTTCTGATTGTGGCAAGCTGGCTGCTCCGTGGTAACTGCCCTGGAAAATGACGTCATCTTTATCGTCGTGAATAGCGCCACTACCAGCTATATAACGACTGCATCGTGTCGGCTTCCCAGGGATTTGCGACCACGCGTGGCAACTACTGAGCGTCTCTTCTTTTCACTGTTATAGCCATCAAGACAACGAACACACGATTGACAGTCTTATTGTGGCAAGCTGGCTGCTCCGTCATAACTGCACTTTAAAATGGCGCCATCTTTATCGTCGTGAATAGCGCCACCACCAGTTATATTACGACTGCGTCGTCTCGGCTTCCCTGGGATTTGCGACCACGCTTGGCAACTACTGAGCGCCTCTTATTTTCACTGTTATAGCCAATAAAACAACGATCACACGATTGACAGTTCTCATTCTGGCAAGCTGGCTGCTCCGTGATAACTTCACAGGAAAATGACGCATCTTTATCGTCGTGAATAGCGCCACCACCAGCTATATAACGACTTCATCGCCTCAGATTTCCTGGGATTTGCGACCACGCGTGGCAACTAGTGAGCGCCTCTTCTTTTCGCTGTTATAGCCATCAGGACAACGACAACACGATTGACAATTCTTATTGTGGCAAGCTGGCTGCTCCATGATAACTGCACGGGAAAATGGCGTCATCTTTATCGTCGTGAATAGCTCCACTACGAGCTATATAACGACTGCATCGTCTCAGCTTCCCTGGGATTTGCTACCACGCGTGGCAACTACTGAGCGCCTCTTCTTTTCACTGTTATAGACATCAAGACAACGATCACACGATTGACAGTTCTGATTGTGGCAAGCTGGCTGCTCCGTGATAACTTCACAGGAAAATGACGTCATCTTTATCGTCATGAATAGCGCCACCACCAGCTATGTAACGACTGCATCGCCTCGGCTTCACTGGGATTTGCGACCACGCGTGGCAACTATTGAGCGCCTCTTCTTTTCACTGTTATAGCCATCAAGACAACGACCACACGATTGACAGTTCTGATTGTGGCAACCTGGCTGCTCCGTGTAACTGCAGTGGAAAATGATGTCATCTTTATCGTCATGAATAGCGCCACCACCCAATATATAACGACTACATCGCCTCGGCTGCCCTGGGATTTGCGACCACGCGTGGCAACTAGTGAGCGCCTCTTCTTTTCACTGTTATAGCCATCAGAACAACGAGAACACGATTGACAGTTCTTATTGTGGAAAGCTGGCTGCTCCGTGATAACTGCGCTGGGCATTACTTCATCTTTATTGTCGTGAATAGAGCCACCATCAGCTATATAACGACTGCACCGCAATGGCTTCCCTGTGACTTGCGACCACGCGTGGCAACTACTGAGCGCCTCTTCTTTTCACTGTTATAGCCATCAAGACAACGACTACACGATTGATAGTTCTGATTGTGGCAACCTGGCTGCACACTGACAACTGCGCTGGAAAATAACGTCATCTTTATCGTCATGAATAGCGCCACAACCAGATATATAACGACTGCATCGCCTCGGCTTCCCTGGGATTTGCGACCACGCGTGGCAACTACTGAGCGCCTCTTCTTTTCACTGTTATAGCCATCAAGACAACTACCACACGATTGACAGTTCTGATTGTGCCAAGCTGGCTGCTCCGTGGTAACTGCACTGGAAAATGACGTCATCTTTATCGTCATGAATAGCGCCACCACCCATTATATAACGACTGCATCGTCTCGGCTTCCCTGGTATTTGCGACCACGCGTGGCAACTACTGAGCGCCTCTTCTTTTCACTGTTATAGCCATCAAGACAACGATCACACGATTGACAGTTCTGATTGCGGCAAGCTGGCTGCTCCGTGGTAACTGCACTGGAAATGACGTCACCTTTATCGTGGTGTTTAGCGCCACCACCAGCTATATAACGACTGCATCGCCTCGGATTTCCTGGCATTTGCGACCACGCGTGGCAACTAGTGAGCGCCTCTTCTTTTCGCTGTTATAGCCATCAGGACAACGAAAACACGATTGACAATTCATATTGTGGCAAGCTGGCTACTCCGTGATAACTGCACTGGAAAATGGCGCCATCTTTATCGTCGTGAATAGCGCCACTACCAGCTATATAACGACTGCATCGTGTCGGCTTCCCAGGGATTTGCGACCACGCGTGGCAACTAGTGAGCGCCTCTTCTTTGACTCTTATAGCCGTCAAGACAACGAACACACGATTGACAGTCTTATTGTGGCAAGCTGGCTGCTCCGTCATAACTGCACTTTAAAATGGCGCCATCTTTATCGTCGTGAATAGAGCCACCACCAGTTATATAACGACTGCATCGTCTCGGCTTCCCTGGGATTTGCAACCACGCTTGGCAACTACTGAGCGCCTCTTATTTTCACTGGTATAGCCATTAAAACAACGATCACACGATTGACAGTTCTCATTGTGGCAAGCTGGCTGCTCCGTGATAACTTCACAGGAAAATGACGCATCTTTATCGTCGTGAATAGCGCCACCACCAGCTATATAACGACTGCATCGCCTCGGATTTCCTGGGATTTGCGACCACGCGTGGCAACTAGGGAGCGCCTCTTCTTTTCGCTGTTCTAGCCATCAGGACAACGACAACACGATTGACAGTTCTTATTGTGGCAAGCTGGCTGCTCCGTGATAACTGCACGGGAAAATGGCGTCATCTTTATCGTCGTGAATAGCGCCACTACGATCTATATAACGACTGCATCGTCTCAGCTTCCCTGGAATTTGCGACCACGCGTGGCAACTACTGAGCGCCTCTTCTTTTCACTGTTATAGACATCAAGACAACGATCACACGATTGACAGTTCTGATTGTGGCAAGCTGGCTGCTCCGTGATAACTTCACAGGAAAATGACGTCATCTTTATCGTCATGAATAGCGCCACCACCAGCTATGTAACGACTGCATCGCCTCGGCTTCACTGGGATTTGCGACCACGCGTGGCAACTATTGAGCGCCTCTTCTTTTCACTGTTATAGCCGTCAAGACAACGACCACACGATTGACAGTTCTGATTGTGGCAACCTGGCTGCTCCGTGTACCTGCAGTGGAAAATGATGTCATCTTTATCGTCATGAATAGCGCCACCACCCAATATATAACGACTACATCGTCTCGGCTGCCCTGGGATTTGCGACCACGCGTGGCAACTAGTGAGCGCCTCTTCTTTTCACTGTTATAGCCATCAGAACAACGAGAACACGATTGACAGTTCTTATTGTGGCAAGCTGGCTGCTCCGTGATAACTGCGCTGGGAATTACTTCATCTTTATTGTCGTGAATAGAGCCACCATCAGCTATATAACGACTGCACCGCCTCGGCTTCCCTGTGACTTGCGACCACGCGTGGCAACTACTGAGCGCCTCTTCTTTTCACTGTTATAGCCATCAAGACAACGACTACACGATTGATAGTTCTGATTGTGGCAACCTGGCTGCACACTGATAACTGCGCTGGAAAATAACGTCATCTTTATCGTCATGAATAGCGCCACAACCAGATATATAACGACTGCATCGCCTGGGCTTCCCTGGGATTTGCGACCACGCGTGGCAACTACTGAGCGCCTCTTCTTTTCACTGTTATAGCCATCAAGACAACGACCACACGATTTACAGTTCTGATTGTGCCAAGCTGGCTGCTCCGTCGTAACTGCACTGGAAAATGACGTCATCTTTATCGTCATGAATAGCGCCACCACCCATTATATAACGACTGCATCGTCTCGGCTTCCCTGGTATTTGCGACCACGCGTGGACACTACTGAGCGCCTCTTCTTTTCACTGTTATAGCCATCAAGACAACGATCACACGATTGACAGTTCTGATTGCGGCAAGCTGGCTGCTCCGTGGTAACTGCACTGGAAATGACGTCACCTTTATCGTGGTGTTTAGCGCCACCACCAGCTATATAACGACTGCATCGACTCGGATTTCCTGGGATTTGCGACCACGCGTGGCAACTAGTGAGCGCCTCTTCTTTTCGCTGTTATAGCCATCAGGACAACGAAAACACGATTGACAATTCTTATTGTGGCAAGCTGGCTACTCCGTGATAACTGCACTGGAAAATGGCGTCATCTTTATCGTCGTGAATAGCGCCACTACCAGCTATATAACGACTGCATCGTGTCGGCTTCCCAGGGTTATGCGACCACGCGTGGCAACTAGTGAGCGCCTCTTCTTTCACTCTTATAGCCATCAAGACAACGACCACACGATTGACAGTTCTGATTGTGGCAACCTGGCTGCTCCGTGTAACTGCAGTGGAAAATGATGTCATCTTTATCGTCATGAATAGCGCCACCACCCAATATATAACGACTACATCGCCTCGGCTGCCCTGGGATTTGCGACCACGCGTGGCAACTAGTGAGCGCCTCTTCTTTTCACTGTTATTGCCATCAGAACAACGAGAACACGATTGACAGTTCTTATTGTGGCAAGCTGGCTGCTCCGTGATAACTGCGCTGGGAATTACTTCATCTTTATTGTCGTGAATAGAGCCACCATCAGCTATATAACGACTGCACCGCCACGGCTTCCCTGTCACTTGCGACCACGCGTGGCAACTACTGAGCGCCTCTTCTTTTCACTGTTATAGCCATCAAGACAACGACTACACGATTGATAGTTCTGATTGTGGCAACCTGGCTGCACACTGATAACTGCGCTGGAAAACGTCATCTTTATCGCCGTGAATAGCGCCACAAACAGCTATATAACGAATGCATCGCCTCGGATTGCCTGGAATTTGCGACCACGCGTGGCAACTAGTGAGCGCCTGTTCTTTTCACTGTAATAGCCATCAAGACAATGACAACACGATTGACAGTTCTGATTGTGGCAACCTGGCTGCTCCGTTATAACTGCACTGGAAATGACGTCATCTTTCTCGTCGTGAATAGCGCCACCACCATTTATATAACGACTGCATCGCCTCGGCTTCCCTTGGACTTGCCACCACGCGTGGGAACTACTGAGCGCCTCTTCTTTTCACTGTTATAGCCATCAAGGCAACGACCACACGATTGACAGTTCTGATTGTGGCAAGCTGGCTGCTCCGTGGCAACAGCACTGGGAAATGACGTCATCTTTATCGTCGTGAATAGCGCCGCCACCAGCTATATAACGACTGCATCGCCTCGGCTTGCCTGCGATTTGCGGCCACGCGTGGCAAATTTGAGCGCCTCTTCGTTTCACTGTTATAGCCATCAAGACAACGACCACACTATTGACAGTTCTCATTGTGGAAACCTGGCTGCTCCGTGATAACTGCACTGGAAAACGACGTCATCTTTATCGCCGTGAATAGCGCCACCACCAGCCATATAACGACTGCATCAACTCGGATTCCCTGGGATTTGCGCCCACGCGTGGCAACTAGAGAGCGCCTCTTCTTTTCACTGTTATAGCCATCAAGACAACGACCACACTATTGACAGTTCTGATGGTGGAAACCTGGCTGCTCCGTGATAACTGCACTGGAAAACGTCATCTTTATCGCCGTGAATAGCGCCACAAACAGCTATATAACGAATGCATCGCCTCGGATTGCCTGGGATTTGCGACCATGCGTGGCAACTAGTGAGCGCCTGTTCTTTTCACTGTAATAGCCATCAAGACAATGACAAAACGATTGACAGTTCTGATTGTGGCAACCTGGCTGCTCCGTTATAACTGCACTGGAAATGACGTCATCTTTCTCGTCGTGAATAGCGCCACCACCATTTATATAACGACTGCATCGCCTCGGCTTCCCTGGGACTTGCGACCACGCGTGGGAACTACTGAGCGCCTCTTATTTTCACTGGTATAGCCATTAAAACAACGATCACACGATTGACAGTTCTCATTGTGGCAAGCTGGCTGCTCCGTGATAACTTCACAGGAAAATGACGCATCTTTATCGTCGTGAATAGCGCCACCACCAGCTATATAACGACTGCATCGCCTCGGATTTCCTGGGATTTGCGACCACGCGTGGCAACTAGGGAGCGCCTCTTCTTTTCGCTGTTCTAGCCATCAGGACAACGACAACACGATTGACAGTTCTTATTGTGGCAAGCTGGCTGCTCCGTGATAACTGCACGGGAAAATGGCGTCATCTTTATCGTCGTGAATAGCGCCACTACGATCTATATAACGACTGCATCGTCTCAGCTTCCCTGGAATTTGCGACCACGCGTGGCAACTACTGAGCGCCTCTTCTTTTCACTGTTATAGACATCAAGACAACGATCACACGATTGACAGTTCTGATTGTGGCAAGCTGGCTGCTCCGTGATAACTTCACAGGAAAATGACGTCATCTTTATCGTCATGAATAGCGCCACCACCAGCTATGTAACGACTGCATCGCCTCGGCTTCACTGGGATTTGCGACCACGCGTGGCAACTATTGAGCGCCTCTTCTTTTCACTGTTATAGCCGTCAAGACAACGACCACACGATTGACAGTTCTGATTGTGGCAACCTGGCTGCTCCGTGTACCTGCAGTGGAAAATGATGTCATCTTTATCGTCATGAATAGCGCCACCACCCAATATATAACGACTACATCGTCTCGGCTGCCCTGGGATTTGCGACCACGCGTGGCAACTAGTGAGCGCCTCTTCTTTTCACTGTTATAGCCATCAGAACAACGAGAACACGATTGACAGTTCTTATTGTGGCAAGCTGGCTGCTCCGTGATAACTGCGCTGGGAATTACTTCATCTTTATTGTCGTGAATAGAGCCACCATCAGCTATATAACGACTGCACCGCCTCGGCTTCCCTGTGACTTGCGACCACGCGTGGCAACTACTGAGCGCCTCTTCTTTTCACTGTTATAGCCATCAAGACAACGACTACACGATTGATAGTTCTGATTGTGGCAACCTGGCTGCACACTGATAACTGCGCTGGAAAATAACGTCATCTTTATCGTCATGAATAGCGCCACAACCAGATATATAACGACTGCATCGCCTGGGCTTCCCTGGGATTTGCGACCACGCGTGGCAACTACTGAGCGCCTCTTCTTTTCACTGTTATAGCCATCAAGACAACGACCACACGATTTACAGTTCTGATTGTGCCAAGCTGGCTGCTCCGTCGTAACTGCACTGGAAAATGACGTCATCTTTATCGTCATGAATAGCGCCACCACCCATTATATAACGACTGCATCGTCTCGGCTTCCCTGGTATTTGCGACCACGCGTGGACACTACTGAGCGCCTCTTCTTTTCACTGTTATAGCCATCAAGACAACGATCACACGATTGACAGTTCTGATTGCGGCAAGCTGGCTGCTCCGTGGTAACTGCACTGGAAATGACGTCACCTTTATCGTGGTGTTTAGCGCCACCACCAGCTATATAACGACTGCATCGACTCGGATTTCCTGGGATTTGCGACCACGCGTGGCAACTAGTGAGCGCCTCTTCTTTTCGCTGTTATAGCCATCAGGACAACGAACACAAGATTGACAATTCTTATTGTGGCAAGCTGGCTACTCCGTGATAACTGCACTGGAAAATGGCGTCATCTTTATCGTCGTGAATAGCGCCACTACCAGCTATATAACGACTGCATCGTGTCGGCTTCCCAGGGTTATGCGACCACGCGTGGCAACTAGTGAGCGCCTCTTCTTTCACTCTTATAGCCATCAAGACAACGACCACACGATTGACAGTTCTGATTGTGGCAACCTGGCTGCTCCGTGTAACTGCAGTGGAAAATGATGTCATCTTTATCGTCATGAATAGCGCCACCACCCAATATATAACGACTACATCGCCTCGGCTGCCCTGGGATTTGCGACCACGCGTGGCAACTAGTGAGCGCCTCTTCTTTTCACTGTTATTGCCATCAGAACAACGAGAACACGATTGACAGTTCTTATTGTGGCAAGCTGGCTGCTCCGTGATAACTGCGCTGGGAATTACTTCATCTTTATTGTCGTGAATAGAGCCACCATCAGCTATATAACGACTGCACCGCCACGGCTTCCCTGTCACTTGCGACCACGCGTGGCAACTACTGAGCGCCTCTTCTTTTCACTGTTATAGCCATCAAGACAACGACTACACGATTGATAGTTCTGATTGTGGCAACCTGGCTGCACACTGATAACTGCGCTGGAAAACGTCATCTTTATCGCCGTGAATAGCGCCACAAACAGCTATATAACGAATGCATCGCCTCGGATTGCCTGGAATTTGCGACCACGCGTGGCAACTAGTGAGCGCCTGTTCTTTTCACTGTAATAGCCATCAAGACAATGACAACACGATTGACAGTTCTGATTGTGGCAACCTGGCTGCTCCGTTATAACTGCACTGGAAATGACGTCATCTTTCTCGTCGTGAATAGCGCCACCACCATTTATATAACGACTGCATCGCCTCGGCTTCCCTTGGACTTGCCACCACGCGTGGGAACTACTGAGCGCCTCTTCTTTTCACTGTTATAGCCATCAAGGCAACGACCACACGATTGACAGTTCTGATTGTGGCAAGCTGGCTGCTCCGTGGCAACAGCACTGGGAAATGACGTCATCTTTATCGTCGTGAATAGCGCCACCACCAGCTATATAACGACTGCATCGCCTCGGCTTGCCTGCGATTTGCGGCCACGCGTGGCAAATTTGAGCGCCTCTTCGTTTCACTGTTATAGCCATCAAGACAACGACCACACTATTGACAGTTCTCATTGTGGAAACCTGGCTGCTCCGTGATAACTGCACTGGAAAACGACGTCATCTTTATCGCCGTGAATAGCGCCACCACCAGCCATATAACGACGGCATCAACTCGGATTCCCTGGGATTTGCGCCCACGCGTGGCAACTAGAGAGCGCCTCTTCTTTTCACTGTTATAGCCATCAAGACAACGACCACACTATTGACAGTTCTGATGGTGGAAACCTGGCTGCTCCGTGATAACTGCACTGGAAAACGTCATCTTTATCGCCGTGAATAGCGCCACAAACAGCTATATAACGAATGCATCGCCTCGGATTGCCTGGGATTTGCGACCATGCGTGGCAACTAGTGAGCGCCTGTTCTTTTCACTGTAATAGCCATCAAGACAATGACAAAACGATTGACAGTTCTGATTGTGGCAACCTGGCTGCTCCGTTATAACTGCACTGAAAATGACGTCATCTTTCTCGTCGTGAATAGCGCCACCACCATTTATATAACGACTGCATCGCCTCGGCTTCCCTGGGACTTGCGACCACGCGTGGGAACTACTGAGCGCCTCTTCTTTTCACTGTTATAGCCATCAAGACAACGACAACACGATTCACAGTTCTCATTGTGGCAAGCTGGCTGCTCCGTGGCAACTGCACTGGGATATGACGCCATCTTTATCGTCGTGAATAGCGCCACCACCAGCTATGAAACGACTGCATCGCCTCGGCTTCCCTGGGATTTGCGACCACGCGTGGCAACAACTGAGCGCCTCTTCTTTCACTCTTATAGCCATCAAGACAACGACCACACGATTGACAGTTCTGATTGTGGCAAGCTGGCTGCTCCGTGGCAACTGCACTGGGAAATGACGTCATCTTTATCGTCGTGAATAGCGCCACCACCAGCTATATAACGAATGCATCGCCTCGGCTTCCCTGCGATTTGCGGCCACGCGTGGCAACTATTGAGCGCCTCTTCGTTTCAATGTTATAGCCATCAAGACGACCACACTATTGACAGTTCTGATTGTGGAAACCTGGCTGCTCCGTGATAACTGCACTGGAAAACGACGTCATCTTTATCGCCGTGAATAGCGCCACAAACAGCTATATAACGAATGCATCGCCTCGGATTCCGTGGGATTTGCGACCACGCGTGGCAACTAATGAGCGCCTGTTCTTTTCACTGTTATAGCCATCAAGACAACGACAACATGATTGACAGTACTGATTGTGGCAACCTGGCTGCTCCGTGATAACTCACTAGAAAATGGCGTCATCTTTATCGTCGTGAATAGCGCCACCACGAGCTATATAACGACTGCATCGCCTCGGATTCTCTGGGATTTGCGACGCGTGGCAACTAGAGAGCGCCTCCTTTTTTCACTGTTATTGCTATCATGACGACGACCACACGATTGACCGTTCTGATTGTGACAACTTGGCTGCTCCGGGATAATTGCACTGGAAAACGACGTCAACTTTATCGTATGTGAATAGCGCCAACAGCAGCTCTATAATGACTGCATCGCCTCGGCTTCCCTGGGATTTGCGACCACGCGTGGCAACAACTGAGCGCCTCTTCTTTCACTCTTATAGCCATCAAGACAACGACCACACGATTGACAGTTCTGATTGTGGCAAGCTGGCTGCTCCGTGGCTACTGCACTGGGAAATGACGTCATCTTTATCGTCGTGAATAGCGCCACCACCAGCTATATAACGACTGCATCGCCTGGCTTCCCTGCGAATTGCGGCCACGCGTGGCAACTATTGAGCGCCTCTTCGTTTCACTGTTATAGCCATCAAGACAACGACCACACGATTGACAGTTCTTATTGTGGCAAGCTAGTTGCTCCGTGATAACTGCGCTGGAAATTGACGTCATCTTTATCGTCATGAATAGCGCAACCACCAGATATATAGCGACTGCATCGTGTCGGCTTCCCTGGGATTTGCGACCACGCGTGGCAACTACTGAGTGCCTCTTTTTTTCACTGTTATTGCCATCATGACGACGACCACACGATTGACCGTTCTGACTGTGGCAACTTGGCTGCTCCGGGATAACTGCACTGGAAAACGACGTCATATTTATCGTATGTGAATAGCGCCAACACCAGCTCTATAACGAATGCATCGCCTCGGCTTCCCTGGGATTTGCGACCACGCGTGGCAACAACTGCGCGCATCTTCTTTTCACTGTTATAGCCATCAAGACAACGACCACACGATTGACAGTTCTGATTGTGGCAAGCTGGCTGCTCCGGGAAAACCGCACTGGAAAACGACGTCATATTTATCGTATGTGAATAGCGCCACCACCAGCTATATAACGACTGCTGCGCCTTGAATTCCCTGGGGTTTGCGACCACGCGTGGCAACTACTGAGCGCCTCTTCTTTTCACTGTTATAGCCATCAAGACAACGACAACACGATTCACAGTTCTCATTGTGGCAAGCTGGCTGCTCCGTGGCAACTGCACTGGGATATGACGCCATCTTTATCGTCGTGAATAGCGCCACCACCAGCTATGAAACGACTGCATCGCCTCGGCTTCCCTGGGATTTGCGACCACGCGTGGCAACAACTGAGCGCCTCTTCTTTCACTCTTATAGCCATCAAGACAACGACCACACGATTGACAGTTCTGATTGTGGCAAGCTGGCTGCTCCGTGGCAACTGCACTGGGAAATGACGTCATCTTTATCGTCGTGAATAGCGCCACCACCAGCTATATAACGAATGCATCGCCTCGGCTTCCCTGCGATTTGCGGCCACGCGTGGCAACTATTGAGCGCCTCTTCGTTTCAATGTTATAGCCATCAAGACAACGACCACACTATTGACAGTTCTGATTGTGGAAACCTGGCTGCTCCGTGATAACTGCACTGGAAAACGACGTCATCTTTATCGCCGTGAATAGCGCCACAAACAGCTATATAACGAATGCATCGCCTCGGATTCCGTGGGATTTGCGACCACGCGTGGCAACTAATGAGCGCCTGTTCTTTTCACTGTTATAGCCATCAAGACAACGACAACATGATTGACAGTACTGATTGTGGCAACCTGGCTGCTCCGTGATAACTCACTAGAAAATGGCGTCATCTTTATCGTCGTGAATAGCGCCACCACGAGCTATATAACGACTGCATCGCCTCGGATTCTCTGGGATTTGCGACGCGTGGCAACTAGAGAGCGCCTCCTTTTTTCACTGTTATTGCTATCATGACGACGACCACACGATTGACCGTTCTGATTGTGACAACTTGGCTGCTCCGGGATAATTGCACTGGAAAACGACGTCAACTTTATCGTATGTGAATAGCGCCAACAGCAGCTCTATAATGACTGCATCGCCTCGGCTTCCCTGGGATTTGCGACCACGCGTGGCAACTACTGAGCGCCTCTTTTTTTCACTGTTATTGCCATCATGACGACGACCACGCGATTGACCGTTCTGATTGTGGCAACCTGGCTGCTCCCTGATAACTGCACTGGAAAACGACGTCACATTTATCGTCGTGAATAGCGCCACCACCAGCTATATAACGACTGCATCGCCTCGGCTTTCCTGGGATTTGTGACCTCGCGTGGCAACTACTGAGCGCCTCTTCTTTTCACTGTTATAGCCATCAAGACAACGACCACACGATTGACCGTTCTGATTGTGGCAAGCTGGCTGCTCCGTGATAACTGTACTGGAAATGACGTCATCTTTATAGTCGTGAATAGCGCCACCACCAGCTACATACCGACTGCATCGCCTCGGCTTCCCTGGGATTTGCGACCACGCGTGGCAATTACTGAGCGCCTCTTCTTTTTACTGTTATAGCCATCAGGACAAGGACAACAGGATTGACAGTTCTTATTGTGTCAAGCTGGCTGCTCCGTGATAACTGCTCTGGAAAATGGCGTTATCTTTATCGTCGTGAATAGCGCCACCACCAGCTATATAACGATTGCATCGTCTCGGCTTCCCTTGGTTTCGCGACCACGCGTGGCAACTACTCAGCGCCTCTTCTTTTCACTGTCATAGCCATCAAGACAACGACAACATGATTGACAGTACTGATTGTGGCAACCTGGCTGCTCCGTGATAACTCACTAGAAAATGGCATCATCTTTATCGTCGTGAATAGCGCCACCACCAGCTATATAACGACTGCATCGCCTCGGATTCCCTGGGGTTTGCGACCACGCGTGGCAACTAGAGATCGCCTCCTTTTTTCACGGTTATTGCCATCATGACGACGACCACACGATTGACCGTTCTGATTGTGGCAACTTGGCTGCTCCGGGATAACTGCACTGGAAAACGACGTCATCTTTATCGTATGTGAATAGCGCCAACACCAGCTCTATAACGACTGCATCGCCTCGGCTTCCCTGGGATTTTCGACCACGCGTGGCAACAACTGAGCGCCTCTTCTTTCACTCTTATAGCCATCAAGACAACGACCACACGATTGACAGTTCTGATTGTGGCAAGCTTCCTGCTCCGTGGTAACTGCACTGGAAAATGACGTCATCTTTATCGTCCTGAATAGCGCCACCACCAGCTATATAACGACTGCATCGCCTCGGCTTCCCTTCGCTTTGCGGCCACGCGTGGCAACTATTGAGCGCCACTTCGTTTCACTGTTGTAGCCATCAAGACAACGACCACACGATTGACCGTTCTGATTGTGGCAAGCTGGCTGCTCCGCGATAACTGCACTAGAAATGACGTCATCTTTATAGTCGTGAATAGCGCCACCACCATTTATATAACGACTGCATCGCTTCAGCTTCCCTGGGACTTGCGACCACGCGTGGCAACTACTGTGCGCCTCTTCTTTTCACTGTTATAGCCATCAGGACAACGACAACACGATTGACAGTTCTGATGGTGTCAAACTGGCTGCTCCGTAATAACTGCACTGGAAATGACGTCATCTTTATCGTCATGAATAGCGCCACCACCCATAAATAACGACTGCATCGTCTCGGCTTCCCTGGGATTTGCGACCATGCGGGGCAACTAGTGAGCGCCTCTTCTTTTCACTGTTATAGCCATCAGGACATCGACAACACGATGGACAGGTCTTATTGTGGCAAGCTGGCTGCTCCGTGAACTGTACGGGAAAATGGTGTCATCTTTATCGTCGTGAATAGCGCCACCACCAGCTATATAACGACTGCATCGTCTCGGCTTCCCTGCGATTTGCACCACACTTGGCAACTACTGAGCGCCTCTTATTTTCACTGTTATAGCCATCAAGACAACGATCACACGATTGACAGTTCTCATTGTGGCAAGCTGGCTGCTCCGTGATAACTTCACAGGAAAATGACGCATCTTTATCATCGTGAATAGCGCCACCACCAGCTATATAACGACTGCATCGCCTCGGATTTCCTTGGATTTGCGATGACGCGTGGCAACTAGTGAGCGCCTCTTCTTTTCGCTGTTATAGCCATCAGGACAACGAAAACACGATTGACAATTCTTATTGTGGCAAGCTGGCTACTCCGTGATAACTGCACTGGAGAATGGCGTCATCTTTATCGTCGTGAATAGCGCCACCACCAGCTATATAACGACTGCATCGTGTCGGCTTCCCTGGGATTTGCGACCACGCGTGGCAACTATTGAGCGCCTCTTCTTTTCACTCTTATAGCCATCAAGACAACGATCACACGATTGACAGTTCTGACTGTGGCAAGCTGGCTGCTCCGTGATAACTACGCTGGAAATTACGCAATCTTTATTGTCGTGAATAGCGCCACCATCAGCTATATAACTACTGCACCGTCTCGGATTCCCTGGGACATGCGACCACGCGTGGCAACTACTGAGCGCCTCTTCTTTTCACTGTTATAGCCATCAAGACAACGACCACACGATTGACATTTCTGATTGTGGCAAGCTGGCTGCTCCGTGGTAACTGCCCTGGAAAATGATGTCATCTTTATTGTCATGAATAGCGCCACCACCCAATATATAACGACTGCATCGTCTCGGCTTCCCTGGGATTTGCGACCACGCGTGGCAATTAGTGAGCGTCTCTTCTTTTCACTGTTATAGCCATCAGGACAACGACAACACGATTGACAGTTCTGATTGTGGCAAACTGGCTGCTCCGTAATAACTGCACTGGAAATGTCGTCATCTTTATCGTCATGAATAGCGCCACCACGCAATATATAACGACTGTATCGTCTCGGCTTCCCTGGGATTTGCGACCACGCTTGGCAACTACTGAGCGCCTCTTATTTTCACTGTTATAGCCATAAAGACAACGATCACACGATTGACAGTTCTCATTGTGGCAAGCTGGCTGCTCCGTGATAACTTCACAGGAAAATGACGCATCTTTATCGTCGTGAATAGCGCCACCACCAGCTATATAACGACTGCATCGCCTTGGATTTCCTGGGATTTGCGACCACGTGTGGCAACTAGTGAGCGCCTCTTCTTTTCGCTGTTATAGCCATCAGGACAACGACAACACGATTGACAGTTCTTATTGTGGCAAGCTGGCTGCTCCGTGTCAACTGCACTGGGAAATGACGTCATCTTTATCGTCGTGAATAGCGCCACCACAAGCTATATAACTACTGCATCGCCTCGGCTTCCCTGCGATTTGCGGCCACGCGTGGCAACTATTGAGCGCCTCTTCGTTTCACTGTTGTAGCCATCAAGACAACGACCACACGATTGACCGTTCTGATTGTGGCAAGCTGGCTGCTCCGCGATAACTGCACTGGAAATGACGTCATCTTTATCGTCGTGAATAGCGCCACCACCATTTATATAACGACTACATCGCTTCAGCTTCCCTGGGACTTGCGACCACGCGTGGCAACTACTGAGCGCCTCTTCTTTTCACTGTTATAGCCATCAGGACAACGGTAACACGATTGACAGTTCTTATTGTGGCAAGCTAGTTGCTCCGTGATAACTGCGTTGGAAAATGACGTCATCTTTTTCGCCATGAATAGCGCAACCACCAGATATATAGCGACTGCATCGTCTCGGCTTCCCTGGGATCTGCGACCACGCGTGGCAACTACTGAGTGCCTCTTTTTTTCACTGTTATTGCCATCATGACGACGACCACACGATTGACCGTTCTGATTGTGGCAACTTGGCTGCTCCGGGATAACTGCACTGGAAAACGACGTCATCTTTATCGTATGTGAATAGCGCCAACAGCAGCTCTATAACGACCGCATCGCCTCGGCTTCCCTGGGATTTGCGACCACGCGTGGCAACAACTGAGCGCCTCTTCTTTCACTCTTATAGCCATCAAGACAACGACCACACGATTGACAGTTCTGATTGTGGCAAGCTGGCTGCTCCGTGGCTACTGCACTGGGAAATGACGTCATCTTTATCGTCGTGAATAGCGCCACCACCAGCTATATAACGACTGCATCGCCTGGCTTCCCTGCGATTTGCGGCCACGCGTGGCAACTATTGAGCGCCTTTTCGTTTCACTGTTGTAGCCATCAAGACAACGACCACACGATTGACCGTTCTGATTGTGGCAAGCTGGCTGCTCCGCGATAACTGCTCTGGCAATAACGTCATCTTTATCGCCGTGAATAGCGCCACAAACATCTATATAACGAATGCATCGCCTCGGATTCCGTGCGATTTGCGACCACGCGTGGCAACTAATGAGCGCCTGTTCTTTTCACTGTTATAGGCATCAATACAAAGACAACATGATTGACAGTACTGATTGTGGCAACCTGGCTGCTCCGTGATAACTCACTAGAAAATGGCGTCATCTTTATCGTCGTGAATAGCGCCACCACGAGCTATATAACGACTGCATCGCCTCGGATTCCCTGGGATTTGCGACCACGCGTGGCAACTAGAGAGCGTCTTCTTTTTTCACTGTTATTGCCATCATGACGACGACCACACGATTGACCGTTCTGATTGTGACAACTTGGCTGCTCCGGGATAATTGCACTGGAAAACGACGTCATCTTTATCGTATGTGAATAGCGCCAACAGCAGCTCTATAACGAATGCATCGCCTCGGCTTCCCTGGGATTTGCGACCACGCGTGGCAGCAACTGAGCGCCTCTTCTTTCACTCTTAAAGCCATCAAGACTACGACCACACGATTGACAGTTCTGATTGTGGCAAGCTGGCTGCTCCGTGGCTACTGCACTGGGAAATGACGTCATCTTTATCGTCGTGAATAGCGCCACCACCAGCTATATAACGACTGCATCGCCTGGCTTCCCTGCGATTTGCGGCCACGCGTGGCAACTATTGAGCGCCTCTTCGTTTCACTGTTAAAGCCATCAAGACAACGACCACACGATTGACAGTTCTTATTGTGGCAAGCTAGTTGCTCCGTGATAACTGCGCTGGAAATTGACGTCATCTTTATCGTCATGAATAGCGCAACCACCAGATATATAGCGACTGCATCGTCTCGGCTTCCCTGGGATTTGCGACCACGCGTGGCAACTACTGAGTGCCTCTTTTTTTCACTGTTATTGCCATCATGACGACGACCACACGATTGACCGTTCTGACTGTGGCAACTTGGCTGCTCCGGGATAACTGCACTGGAAAACGACGTCATATTTATCGTATGTGAATAGCGCCAACACCAGCTCTATAGCGACTGCATCGCCTCGGCTTCCCTGGGATTTGCGACCACGCGTGGCAACAACTGAGCGCATCTTCTTTTCACTGTTATAGCCATCAAGACAACGACCACACGATTGACAGTTCTGATTGTGGAAAGCTGGCTGCTCCGTGGTAACTGCACTGAGAAATGACGTCATCTTTATCGTCGTGACAAGCGCCACCACCAGCTATATAACGACTGCATCGCCTCGGCTTCCCTGCGATTTGCGGTAACGCGTGGCAACTATTGAGCGCCTCTTCCTTTCACTGTTGTGGCCATCAAGACAACGACCACACGATTGATCGTTCTGATTGTGGCAAGCTGGCCGCTCCGCGATAACTGCACTGGAAATAACGTCATCTTTATCGTCGTGAGTAGCGCCACCACCATTTATATAACGACTGCATCGCCTCGGCTTTCCTGGGATTTGCGATCTCGCGTGGCAACTACTGAGCGCCTCTTCATTTCACTGTTATAGCCATAAAGACAAGGACAACAGGATTGACAGTTCTTATTGTGGCAAGCTGGCTGCTCCGTGATAACTGCTCTGGAAAATGGCGTTATCTTTATCGTCGTGAATAGCGCCACCACCAGCTATATAACGATTGCATCGTCTCAGCTTCCCTTGGTTTCGCGACCACGCGTGGCAACTACTGAGCGCCTCTTCTTTTCACTGTCATAGGCATCAAAACCACGACAACACGATTGACAGTTCTGATTGTGGGAACCTGGCTGCTCCGTGATAACTGCACTTGAAAATGGCGTCATCTTTATCGTGGTGAATAGCGCCACCACAAGATTTATAACGACTGCATCGCTTCGGATTCCCTGGGATATGCGACCACGCGTGGCAACTACTGAGCGCCTCTTCTTTTCACTGTTAAAGCCATCAGAGACAACGACCACACTATTGACAGTTCTGATTGTGGAATCCTGGCTGCTCCGTGATAACTGCACTGCAAAACGGTGTCATCTTTATCGCCCTGAATAGCGCCACAACCAGCTATATAACGACTGCATCGCCTCGGATTCCGTGGGATTTGCGACCACGCGTGGCAACTAGTGAGCGCCTGTTCTTTTCCCTGTTATAGCCATCAAGACAACGACAACATGATTGACAGTACTGACTGTGGCAACCTGGCTGCTCCGTGATAACTCACTAGAAAATGGCGTTATCTTTATCGTCGTGAGATCGCCACCACCAGCTATATAACGACTGCATCGCCTCGGATTCCCTGGGGTTTGCGACCACGCGTGGCAACTAGAGATCGCCTCCTTTTTTCACTGTTATTGCCATCATGACGACGACCACACGATTGACAGTTCTGATTGTGGCAAGCTGGCTGCTCCGTGGGAACTGCGCTGTGAAATGACGTCATCTTTATCGTCGTGAATAGCGCCACCACCAGCTATATAACGACTGCATCGCCTCGGCTTCTATGCGATTTGCGGCCACGCGTGGCAACTATTGAGCGCCTCTTCGTTTCACTGTTGTCGCCATCAAGACAACGACCACACGATTGACCGTTCTGATTGTGGCAAGCTGGCTGCTCCGCGATAACTGCACTGAAAATGACGTCATCTTTATCGTCGTGAATAGCGCCACCACCATATATATAACGACTGCATCGCTTCAGCTTCCCTGGGACTTGCGATCACGCGAGGCAACTACAGAGCGCCTCTTTTTTTCACTGTTATAGCCATCAGGACAACGGCAACACGATTGACAGTTCTTATTGTGGCAAGCTAGTTGCTCCGTGATAACTGCGCTGGAAACTGACGTCATCTTTATCGTCATGAATAGCGCCACCACCAGCTATATAACGACTGCATCGTCTCGGCTTCCCTGGGATTTGCGACCACGCGTGGCAACTATTGAGCGCCTCTTCTTTTCACTGTTATAGCCATCAAGACAACGACCACACGATTGACAGTTCTGATTGTGGCAACCTGGCTGCTCCGTGTAACTGCAGTGGAAAATGATGTCATCTTTATCGTCATGAATAGCGCCACCACCAGCTATATAACGACTACATCGCCTCGGCTGCCCTGGGATTTGCGACCACGCGAGGCAACTACAGAGCGCCTCTTTTTTTCACTGTTATAGCCATCAGGACAACGGCAACACGATTGACAGTTCTTATTGTGGCAAGCTAGTTGCTCCGTGATAACTGCGCTGGAAACTGACGTCATCTTTATCGTCATGAATAGCGCCACCACCAGCTATATAACGACTGCATCGTCTCGGCTTCCCTGGGATTTGCGACCACGCGTGGCAACTATTGAGCGCCTCTTCTTTCACTCTTATAGCCGTCAAGACAACGAACACACGATTGACAGTCTTATTGTGGCAAGCTGGCTGCTCCGTCATAACTGCACTTTAAAATGGCGCCATCTTTATCGTCGTGAATAGAGCCACCACCAGTTATATAACGACTGCATCGTCTCGGCTTCCCTGGGATTTGCGACCACGCTTGGCAACTACTGAGCGCCTCTTATTTTCACTGGTATAGCCATTAAAACAACGATCACACGATTGACAGTTCTCATTGTGGCAAGCTGGCTGCTCCGTGATAACTTCACAGGAAAATGACGCATCTTTATCGTCGTGAATAGCGCCACCACCAGCTATATAACGACTGCATCGCCTCGGATTTCCTGGGATTTGCGACCACGCGTGGCAACTAGGGAGCGCCTCTTCTTTTCGCTGTTCTAGCCATCAGGACAACGACAACACGATTGACAGTTCTTATTGTGGCAAGCTGGCTGCTCCGTGATAACTGCACGGGAAAATGGCGTCATCTTTATCGTCGTGAATAGCGCCACTACGATCTATATAACGACTGCATCGTCTCAGCTTCCCTGGAATTTGCGACCACGCGTGGCAACTACTGAGCGCCTCTTCTTTTCACTGTTATAGACATCAAGACAACGATCACACGATTGACAGTTCTGATTGTGGCAAGCTGGCTGCTCCGTGATAACTTCACAGGAAAATGACGACATCTTTATCGTCATGAATAGCGCCACCACCAGCTATGTAACGACTGCATCGCCTCGGCTTCACTGGGATTTGCGACCACGCGTGGCAACTATTGAGCGCCTCTTCTTTTCACTGTTATAGCCATCAAGACAACGACCACACGATTGACAGTTCTGATTGTGGCAACCTGGCTGCTCCGTGTACCTGCAGTGGAAAATGATGTCATCTTTATCGTCATGAATAGCGCCACCACCCAATATATAACGACTACATCGTCTCGGCTGCCCTGGGATTTGCGACCACGCGTGGCAACTAGTGAGCGCCTCTTCTTTTCACTGTTATAGCCATCAGAACAACGAGAACACGATTGACAGTTCTTATTGTGGCAAGCTGGCTGCTCCGTGATAACTGCGCTGGGAATTACTTCATCTTTATTGTCGTGAATAGAGCCACCATCAGCTATATAACGACTGCACCGCCTCGGCTTCCCTGTGACTTGCGACCACGCGTGGCAACTACTGAGCGCCTCTTCTTTTCACTGTTATAGCCATCAAGACAACGACTACACGATTGATAGTTCTGATTGTGGCAACCTGGCTGCACACTGATAACTGCGCTGGAAAATAACGTCATCTTTATCGTCATGAATAGCGCCACAACCAGATATATAACGACTGCATCGCCTCGGCTTCCCTGGGATTTGCGACCACGCGTGGCAACTACTGAGCGCCTCTTCTTTTCACTGTTATAGCCATCAAGACAACGACCACACGATTTACAGTTCTGATTGTGCCAAGCTGGCTGCTCCGTGGTAACTGCACTGGAAAATGACGTCATCTTTATCGTCATGAATAGCGCCACCACCCATTATATAACGACTGCATCGTCTCGGCTTCCCTGGTATTTGCGACCACGCGTGGACACTACTGAGCGCCTCTTCTTTTCACTGTTATAGCCATCAAGACAACGATCACACGATTGACAGTTCTGATTGCGGCAAGCTGGCTGCTCCGTGGTAACTGCACTGGAAATGACGTCACCTTTATCGTGGTGTTTAGCGCCACCACCAGCTATATAACGACTGCATCGACTCGGATTTCCTGGGATTTGCGACCACGCGTGGCAACTAGTGAGCGCCTCTTCTTTTCGCTGTTATAGCCATCAGGACAACGAAAACACGATTGACAATTCATATTGTGGAAAGCTGGCTACTCCGTGATAACTGCACTGGAAAATGGCGCCATCTTTATCGTCGTGAATAGCGCCACTACCAGCTATATAACGACTGCATCGTGTCGGCTTCCCAGGGATTTGCGCCCACGCGTGGCAACTAGTGAGCGCCTCTTCTTTCACTCTTATAGCCGTCAAGACAACGAACACACGATTGACAGTCTTATTGTGGCAAGCTGGCTGCTCCGTGATAACTGCACGGGAAAAGGGCGTCATCTTTATCGTCGTGAATAGCCCCACTACGATCTATATAACGACTGCATCGTCTCAGCTTCCCTGGGACTTGCGATCACGCGAGGCAACTACAGAGCGCCTCTTTTTTTCACTGTTATAGCCATCAGGACAACGGCAACACGATTGACAGTTCTTATTGTGGCAAGCTAGTTGCTCCGTGATAACTGCGCTGGAAACTGACGTCATCTTTATCGTCATGAATAGCGCCACCACCAGCTATATAACGACTGCATCGTCTCGGCTTCCCTGGGATTTGCGACCACGCGTGGCAACTATTGAGCGCCTCTTCTTTTCACTGTTATAGCCATCAAGACAACGACCACACGATTGACAGTTCTGATTGTGGCAAGCTGGCTGCTCCGTGATAACTTCACAGGAAAATGACGTCATCTTTATCGTCATGAATAGCGCCACCACCAGCTATGTAACGACTGCATCGCCTCGGCTTCACTGGGATTTGCGACCACGCGTGGCAACTATTGAGCGCCTCTTCTTTTCACTGTTATAGCCATCAAGACAACGACCACACGATTGACAGTTCTGATTGTGGCAACCTGGCTGCTCCGTGTACCTGCAGTGGAAAATGATGTCATCTTTATCGTCATGAATAGCGCCACCACCCAATATATAACGACTACATCGCCTCGGCTGCCCTGGGATTTGCGACCACGCTTGGCAACTACTGAGCGCCTCCTCTTTTCACTGTTATAGCCATCAAGACAACGACCAGTTCTTATTGTGGCAAGCTGGCTTCTCGGTGATAACTGCACTGGAAAATCTCGTCATCTTTATCGTCGTGAATAGCGCCACCACCAGCTATATAACGACCGCATCGCCTCGGCTTTCCTGGGATATGCGACCACGCGTGGAAACTACTGAGCGCCTCTTCTTTTCACTGTTATAGCCATCAAGACAACGACCACACGATTTACAGTTCTGATTGTGCCAAGCTGGCTGCTCCGTGGTAACTGCACTGGAAAATGACGTCATCTTTATCGTCATGAATAGCGCCACCACCCATTATATAACGACTGCATCGTCTCGGCTTCCCTGGTATTTGCGACCACGCGTGGACACTACTGAGCGCCTCTTCTTTTCACTGTTATAGCCATCAAGACAACGATCACACGATTGACAGTTCTGATTGCGGCAAGCTGGCTGCTCCGTGGTAACTGCACTGGAAATGACGTCACCTTTATCGTGGTGTTTAGCGCCACCACCAGCTACATACCGACTGCATCGCCTCGGCTTCCCTGGGATTTGCGACCACGCGTGGCAACTAGTGAGCGCCTCTTCTTTCACTCTTATAGCCATGAAGACAACGACCACACGATTTACAGTTCTGAGTGTGCCAAGCTGGCTGCTCCGTGGTAACTGCACTGGAAAATGACGTCATCTTTATCGTCATGAATAGCGCCACCGCCCATTATATAACGACTGCATCGTCTCGGCTTCCCTGGTATTTGCGACCACGCGTGGCAACTACTGAGCGCCTCTTCTTTTCACTGTTATAGCCATCAAGACAACGATCACACGATTGACAGTTCTGATTGCGGCAAGCTGGCTGCTCCGTGGTAACTGCACTGGAAATGACGTCACCTTTATCGTGGTGTTTAGCGCCACCACCAGCTATATAACGACTGCATCGCCTCGGATTTCCTGGGATTTGCGACCACGCGTGGCAACTAGTGAGCGCCTCTTCTTTTCGCTGTTATAGCCATCAGGACAACGAAAACACGATTGACAATTCTTATTGTGGCAAGCTGGCTACTCCGTGATAACTGCACTGGAAAATGGCGTCATCTTTATCGTCGTGAATAGCGCCACTACCAGCTATATAACGACTGCATCGTGTCGGCTTCCCAGGGTTATGCGACCACGCGTGGCAACTACTGAGCGCCTCTTATTTTCACTGTTATAGCCATTAAAACAACGATCACACGATTGACAGTTCTCATTGTGGCAAGCTGGCTGCTCCGTGATAACTTCACAGGAAAATGACGCATCTTTATCGTCGTGAATAGCGCCACCACCAGCTATATAACGACTGCATCGCCTCGGATTTCCTGGGATTTGCGACCACGCGTGGACACTACTGAGCGCCTCTTCTTTTCACTGTTATAGCCATCAAGACAACGATCACACGATTGACAGTTCTGATTGCGGCAAGCTGGCTGCTCCGTGATAACTGCACGGGAAAATGGCGTCATCTTTATCGTCGTGAATAGCCCCACTACGATCTATATAACGACTGCATCGTCTCAGCTTCCCTGGAATTTGCGACCACGCGTGGCAACTACTGAGCGCCCCTTCTTTTCACTGTTATAGACATCAAGACAACGATCACACGATTGACAGTTCTGATTGTGGCAAGCTGGCTGCTCCGTGATAACTTCACAGGAAAATGACGTCATCTTTATCGTCATGAATAGCGCCACCACCAGCTATGTAACGACTGCATCGCCTCGGCTTCACTGGGATTTGCGACCACGCGTGGCAACTATTGAGCGCCTCTTCTTTTCACTGTTATAGCCATCAAGACAACGACCACACGATTGACAGTTCTGATTGTGGCAACCTGGCTGCTCCGTGTAACTGCAGTGGAAAATGATGTCATCTTTATCGTCATGAATAGCGCCACCACCCAATATATAACGACTACATCGTCTCGGCTGCCCTGGGATTTGCGACCACGCGTGGCAACTAGTGAGCGCCTCTTCTTTTCACTGTTATAGCCATCAGAACAACGACAACACGATTGACAGTTCTGATTGTGGCAAACTGGCTGCTCCGTAATAACTGCACTGGAAATGACGTCATCTTTATCGTCATGAATAGCGCCACCACGCAATATATAACGACTGTATCGTCTCGGCTTCCCTGGGATTTGCGACCACGCGTGGCAACTAGTGAGCGCCTCTTCTTTTCACTGTTATAGCCATCAGAACAACGATCACACGATTGACAGTTCTGATTGCGGCAAGCTGGCTGCTCCGTGGTAACTGCACTGGAAATGACGTCACCTTTATCGTGGTGTTTAGCGCCACCACCAGCTATATAACGACTGCATCGCCTCGGATTTCCTGGGATTTGCGACCACGCGTGGCAACTAGTGAGCGCCTCTTCTTTTCGCTGTTATAGCCATCAGGACAACGAAAACACGATTGACAATTCTTATTGTGGCAAGCTGGCTACTCCGTGATAACTGCACTGGAAAATGGCGTCATCTTTATCGTCGTGAATAGCGCCACTACCAGCTATATAACGACTGCATCGTGTCGGCTTCCCAGGGATATGCGACCACGCGTGGCAACTAGTGAGCGCCTCTTATTTTCACTGTTATAGCCATTAAAACAACGATCACACGATTGACAGTTCTCATTGTGGCAAGCTGGCTGCTCCGTCATAACTGCACTTTAAAATGACGCCATCTTTATCGTCGTGAATAGCGCCACCACCAGTTATATAACGACTGCATCGTCTCGTCTTCCCTGGGATTTGCGACCACGCTTGGCAACTACTGAGCGCCTCTTATTTTCACTGTTATAGCCATTAAAACAACGATCACACGATTGACAGTTCTCATTGTGGCAAGCTGGCTGCTCCGTGATAACTTCACAGGAAAATGACGCATCTTTATTGTCGTGAATAGCGCCACCACCAGCTATATAACGACTGCATCGCCTCGGATTTCCTGGGATTTGCGACCACGCGTGGCAACTAGTGAGCGCCTCTTCTTTCACTCTTATAGCCATGAAGACAACGAACACACGATTGACAGTCTTATTGTGGCAAGCTGGCTGCTCCGTCATAATTGCACTTTAAAATGGCGCCATCTTTATCGTCGTGAATAGCGCCACCACCAGTTATATAACGACTGCATCGTCTCGGCTTCCCTGGGATTTGCGACCACGCTTGGCAACTACTGAGTGCCTCTTATTTTCACTGTTATAGCCATTAAAACAACGATCACACGATTGACAGTTCTCATTGTGGCAAGCTGGCTGCTCCGTGATAACTTCACAGGAAAATGACGCATCTTTATCGTCGTGAATAGCGCCACCACCAGATATATAACGACTGCATCGCCTCGGATTTCCTGGGATTTGCGACCACGGGTGGCAACTAGTGAGCGCCTCTTTTTTTCGCTGTTATAGCCATCAGGACAACGAAAACACGATTGACAATTCTTATTGTGGCAAGCTGGCTACTCCGTGATAACTGCACTGGAAAATGGCGCCATCTTTATCGTCGTGAATAGCGCCACCACCAGTTATATAACGACTGCATCGTCTCGGCTTCCCTGGGATTTGCGATCACGCTTGGCAACTACTGAGCGCCTCTTATTTTCACTGTTATAGCCATTAAAACAACGATCACACGATTGACAGTTCTCATTGTGGCAAGCTGGCTGCTCCGTGATAAATTCACAGGAAAATGACGCATCTTTATCGTCGTGAATAGCGCCACCACCAGCTATATAACGACTGCATCGCCTCGGATTTCCTGGGATTTGCGACCACGCGTGGCAACTAGTGAGCGCCTCTTCTTTTCGCTGTTATAGCCATCAGGACAACGAGAACACGATTGACAGTTCTTATTGTGGCAAGCTGGCTGCTCCGTGATAACTGCGCTGGGAATTACGTCATCTTTATTGTCGTGAATAGTGCCACCATCAGCTATATAACGACTGCACCGCCTCGGCTTCCCTGTGACTTGCGACCACGCGTGGCAACTACTGAGCGCCTCTTCTTTTCACTGTTATAGCCATCAAGACAACGACTACACGATTGATAGTTCTGATTGTGGCAACCTGGCTGCACACTGATGACTGCGCTGGAAATAACGTAATCTTTATCGTCATGAATAGCGCCACAACCAGATATATAACGCTGCATCGTCTCGGCTTCCCTGGTATTTGCGACCACGCGTGGCAACTACTGAGCGCCTCTTCTTTTCACTGTTATAGCCATCAAGACAACGATCACACGATTGACAGTTCTGATTGCGGCAAGCTGGCTGCTCCGTGGTAACTGCACTGGAAATGGCGTCACTTTTATCGTGGTGTTTAGCGCCACCACCAGCTATATAACGACTGCATCGCCTCGGATTCCCTGGGATTTGCAACCACGTGTGGCAACTACTGAGCGCCTCTTCTTTTCACTGTTATAGCCATCAAGACAACGACCACACGATTGACAGTTCTGATTGTGGCAACCTGGCTGCTCCGTGATAACTGCACTGGAAAACGACGTCATCTTTATCGTCGTGAATAGCGCCACCACAAGCTATATAACGACTGTATCGCCTCGGATTCCCTGGGATTTGCGACCACGCTTGGCAACTACTGAGCGCCTCCTCTTTTCACTGTTATAGCCATCAAGACAACGACCACACGATTAACAGTTCTTATTGTGGCAAGCTGGCTTCTCGGTGATAACTGCACTGGAAAATCTCGTCATCTTTATCGTCGTGAATAGCGCCACCACCAGCTATATAACGACCGCATCGCCTCGGCTTTCCTGGGATATGCGACCACGCGTGGAAACTACTGAGCGCCTCTTCTTTTCACTGTTATAGCCATCAAGACAACGACCACACGATTGACCGTTCTGATTGTGGCAAGCTGGCTGCTCCGTGATAATTGTACTGGAAATGACGTCATCTTTATAGTCATGAATAGCGCCACCACCAGCTACATACCGACTGCATCGCCTCGGCTGCCCTGGGATTTGCGACCACGCGTGGCAATTACTGAGCACCTCTTCTTTTTACTGTTATAGCCATCAGGACAAGGACAACACGATTGACAGTTCTTATTGTGGCAAGCTGGCTGCTCCGTGATAATTATTCTGGAAAATGGCGTTATCTTTATCGTCGTGAATAGCGCCACCACCAGCTATATAACGATTGCATAGTCTCGGCTTCCCTTAGTTTCCCGACCACGCGTGGCAACTGCTGAGCGCCTCTTCTTTTCACTGTTATAGCCATCAAAACAACGACAACAAGATTGACAGTTCTGATCGTGGCAACCTGGCTGCTTCATGATAACTGCACTGGAAAATGGCATCATCTTTATCGTCGTGAATAGCGCCACCACAAGATATATAACGACTGCATCGCTTCGGATTCCCTGGGATATGCGACCACGCGTGGCAACTACTGAGCGCCTCTTCTTTTCACTGTTATAGCCATCAAGACAACGACCACACTATTTACAGTTCTGATTGTGGAATCCTTGCTGCTCCGTGATAACTGCACTGCAAAACGACGTCATCTTTATCGCCGTGAATAGCGCCACAACCAGCTATATAACCACTGCATCGCCTCGGATTCCGTGGGATTTGCGACCACGCGTAGCAACTAGTGAGCGCCTGTTCTTTTCACTGTTATAGCCATCAAGACAACGACAACATGATTGACAGTTCTGATTGTGGACACCTGGCTGCTCCGTGATAACTGCACTAGAAAATGGCGTCATCTTTATCGTCGTGAATAGCGCCACCACCAGCTATATAACGACTGCATCGACTCGGATTCGCTGAGATTTGCCACCACGCGTGGCAACTAGAGAGCGCCTCCTTTTTTCACTGTTATTGCCATCATGACGACGACCACATGATTGAACGTTCTGATTGTGGCAACTTGGCTGCTCCGGGATAACTGCACTGGAAAACGACGTCATCTTTATTGTATGTGAATAGCGCAAACACCAGCTCTATAATGACTGCATCGCCTCGGCTTCCTTGGGATTTGCGACCACGCGTGGCAACAACTGAGCGCCTCTTCTTTCACTCTTATAGCCATCAAGACAACGACCACACGATTGACAGTTCTGATTGTGGCAAGCTGGCTGCTCCGTGGTAACTGCACTGGAAATGGCGTCACCTTTATCGTGGTGTTTAGCGCCACCACCAGCTATATAACGACTGCATCGCCTCGGATTCCCTGGGATTTGCAACCACGTGTGGCAACTACTGAGCGCCTCTTCTTTTCACTGTTATAGCCATCAAGACAACGACCACACGATTGACAGTTCTGATTGTGGCAACCTGGCTGCTCCGTGATAACTGCACTGGAAAACGACGTCACCTTTATCGTCGTGAATAGCGCCACCACCAGCTATATAACGACTGCATCGCCTGGCTTCCCTGCGATTTGCGGCCACGCGTGGCAACTATTGAGCGCCTCTTCGTTTCACTGTTATAGCCATGAAGACAACGACCACACGATTGACAGTTCTTATTGTGGCAAGCTAGTTGCTCCGTGATAACTGCGATGGAAATTGACGTCATCTTTATCGTCATGAATAGCGCAACCACCAGATATATAGCGACTGCATCGTCTCGGCTTCCCTGGGATTTGCGACCACGCGTGGCAACTACTAAGTGCCTCTTTTTTTCACTGTTATTGCCATCATGACGACGACCACACGATTGACCATTCTGACTGTGGCAACTTGGCTGCTCCGGGATAACTGCACTGGAAAACGACGTCATATTTATCGTATGTGAATAGCGCCAACACCAGCTCTATAACGAATGCATCGCCTCGGCTTCCCTGGGATTTGCGACCACGCGTGGCAACTATTGAGCGCCTCTTCGTTTCACTGTTGTAGCCATCAAGACAACGACCACACGATTGGCCGTTCTGATTGTGGCAAGCTGGCTGCTCCGCGATAACTGCACTGGAAATGACGTCATCTTTATCGTGGTGTTTAGCGCCACCACCATTTATATAACGACTGCATCGCTTCAGCTTCCCTGGGACTTGCGACCACGCGTGGCAACTACTGAGCGCCTCTTCTTTTCACTGTTATAGCCATCAGGACAACGGCAACACGATTGACAGTTCTTATTGTGGCAAGCTAGTTGCTCCGTGATAACTGCGCTGGAAAATGACGTCATCTTTATCGCCATGAATAGCGCCACCACCAGCTATATAACGACTGCATCGTCTCGGCTTCCCTGGGATTTGCGGCCACGCGTTGAAACTACTGAGTGCCTCTTCTTTTCACTGTTATAGCCATCAAGACAACGATCACACGATTGACAGTTATGATTGTGGCAAGCTGGCTGCTCCCTGGTAACTGCACTGGAAAATGACGTCATCTTTATTGTCCTGAATAGCGCCCCCACCAGCTATATAACGACTGCATCGCTTCGGCTTCCCTGGGACTTGCGACCACGCGTGGCAACAACTGAGCGCCTCTTCTTTTAACACTTATAGCCATCAAGACAACGACCACACGATTGACAGTTCTCATTGTGGCAAGCTGGCTGCACCGTGGTAACTGCACTGGAAAATGATCTCATCTTTATCGTCATGAATAGCGCCACCACCCAATATATAACAACTGCATCGTCTCGGCTTCCCTGGGATTTGCGACCACGCGTGGCAACTAGTGAGCGCCTCTTCTTTTCACTGTTATAGCCATCAGGACAACGACAACACGATTGACAGTTCTGATTGTGCCAAGCTGGCTGCTCCGTGGTAACTGCACTGAAAAATGACGTCATCTTTATCGTCATGAATAGCGCCACCACCCATTATATAACGACTGCATCGCCTCGGCTTCCCTGGTATTTGCGACCACGCGTGGCAACTACTGAGCGCCTCTTCTTTTCACTGTTATAGCCATCAAGACAACGATCACACGATTGACAGTTCTGATTGCGGCAAGCTGGCTGCTCCGTGGTAACTGCACTGGAAATGACGTCACCTTTATCGTGGTGTTTAGCGCCACCACCAGCTATATAACGACTGCATCGCCTCGGATTCCCTGGGATTTGCAACCACGTGTGGCAACTACTGAGCGCCTCTTCTTTTCACTGTTATAGCCATCAAGACAACGACCACACGATTGACAGTTCTGATTGTGGCAACCTGGCTGCTCCGTGATAACTGCACTGGAAAACGACGTCATCTTTATCGTCGTGAATAGCGCCACCACAAGCTATATAACGACTGTATTGCCTCGGATTCCCCGGGATTTGCGACCACGCTTGACAACTACTGAGCGCCTCCTCTTTTCACTGTTATAGCCATCAAGACAACGACCACGCGATTAACGGTTCTTACTGTGGCAAGCTGGCTTCTCGGTGATAACTGCACTGGAAAATCTCGTCATCTTTATCGTCGTGAATAGCGCCACCACCAGCTATATAACGACCGCATCGCCTTGGCTTTCCTGGGATTTGCGACCACGCGTGGAAACTACTGAGCGCCTCCTCTTTTCACTGTTATAGCCATCAAGACAACGACCACACGATTGACCGTTCTGATTGTGGCAGGCTGGCGGCTCCGTGATAATTGTACTGGAAATGACGTCATCTTTATAGTCATGAATAGCGCCACCACCAGCTACAAACCGACTGCATCGCCTCGGCTGCCCTGGCATTTGCGACCACGCGTGGCAATTACTGAGCGCCTCTTCTTTTTACTGTTATAGCCATCAGGACAAGGACAACACGATTGACAGTTCTTATTGTGGCAAGCTGGCTGCTCCGTGATAATTATTCTGGAAAATGGCGTTATCTTTATCGTCGTGAATAGCGCCACCACCAGCTATATAACGATTGCATCGTCTCGGCTTCCCTTGGTTTCCCGACCACGCGTGGCAACTGCTGAGCGCCTCTTCTTTTCACTGTTTTAGCCATCAAAACAACGACAACACGATTGACAGTTCTGATCGTGGCAACCTGGCTGCTTCATGATAACTGCACTGGAAAATGGCATCATCTTTATCGCCGTGAATAGCGCCACAACCAGCTATATAACGACTGCATCGCCTCGGATTCCGTGGGATTTGCGACCACGCGTAGCAACTAGTGAGCGCCTCTTCTTTTCACTGTTATAGCCATCAAGACAACGACAACATGATTGACAGTTCTGATTGTGGACACCTGGCTGCTCCGTGATAACTGCACTAGAAAATGGCGTCATCTTTATCGTCGTGAATAGCGCCACCACCAGCTATATAACGACTGCATCGACTCGGATTCGCTGAGATTTGCGACCACGCGTGGCAACTAGAGAGCGCCTCCTTTTTTCACTGTTATTGCCATCATGACGACGACCACATGATTGAACGTTCTGATTGTGGCAACTTGGCTGCTCCGGGATAACTGCACTGGAAAACGACGTCATCTTGATCGTCATGAATAGCGCCACCACCCATTATATAACGACTGCATCGTCTCGGCTTCCCTGGTATTTGCGACCACGCGTGGCAACTACTGAGCGCCTCTTCTTTTCACTGTTATAGCCATCAAGACAACGATCACACGATTGACAGTTCTGATTGTGGCAAGCTGGCTGCTCCGCGATAACTGCACTGGAAATGACGTCATCTTTATCGTGGTGTTTAGCGCCGCCACCATTTATATAACGACTGCATCGCTTCAGCTTCCCTGGGACTTGCGACCACGCGTGGCAACTACTGAGCGCCTCTTCTTTTCACTGTTATAGCCATCAGGACAACGGCAACACGATTGACAGTTCTTATTGTGGCAAGCTAGTTGCTCCGTGATAACTGCGCTGGAAAATGACGTCATCTTTATCGCCATGAATAGCGCCACCACCAGCTATATAACGACTGCATCGTCTCGGCTTCCCTGGGATTTGCGGCCACGCGTTGCAACTACTGAGTGCCTCTTCTTTTCACTGTTATAGCCATCAAGACAACGATCACACGATTGACAGTTATGATTGTGGCAAGCTGGCTGCTCCCTGGTAACTGCACTGGAAAATGACGTCATCTTTATTGTCCTGAATAGCGCCCCCACCAGCTATATAACGACTGCATCGCTTCGGCTTCCCTGGGACTTGCGACCACGCGTGGCAGCTACTGAGCGCCTCTTCTTTTAACACTTATAGCCATCAAGACAACGACCACACGATTGACAGTTCTCATTGTGGCAAGCTGGCTGCACCGTGGTAACTGCACTGGAAAATGATGTCATCTTTATCGTCATGAATAGCGCCACCACCCAATATATAACAACTGCATCGTCTCGGCTTCCCTGGGATTTGCGACCACGCGTGGCAACTAGTGAGCGCCTCTTCTTTTCACTGTTAGAGCCATCAGGACAACGACAACACGATTGACAGTTCTGATTGTGCCAAGCTGGCTGCTCCGTGGTAACTGCACTGGAAAATGACGTCATCTTTATCGTCATGAATAGCGCCACCACCCATTATATAACGACTGCATCGTCTCGGCTTCCCTGGTATTTGCGACCACGCGTGGCAACTACTGAGCGCCTCTTCTTTTCACTGTTATAGCCATCAAGACAACGATCACACGATTGACAGTTCTGATTGCGGCAAGCTGGCTGCTCCGTGGTAACTGCACTGGAAATGACGTCACCTTTATCGTGGTGTTTAGCGCCACCACCAGCTATATAACGACTGCATCGCCTCGGATTCCCTGGGATTTGCAACCACGTGTGGCAACTACTGAGCGCCTCTTCTTTTCACTGTTATAGCCATCAAGACAACGACCACACGATTGACAGTTCTGATTGTGGCAACCTGGCTGCTCCGTGATAACTGCACTGGAAAACGACGTCATCTTTATCGTCGTGAATAGCGCCACCACAAGCTATATAACGACTGTATTGCCTCGGATTCCCTGGGATTTGCGACCACGCTTGGCAACTACTGAGCGCCTCCTCTTTTCACTGTTATAGCCATCAAGACAACGACCACGCGATTAACGGTTCTTACTGTGGCAAGCTGGCTTCTCGGTGATAACTGCACTGGAAAATCTCGTCATCTTTATCGTCGTGAATAGCGCCACCACCAGCTATATAACGACCGCATCGCCTTGGCTTTCCTGGGATTTGCGACCACGCGTGGAAACTACTGAGCGCCTCTTCTTTTCACTGTTATAGCCATCAAGACAACGACCACACGATTGACCGTTCTGATTGTGGCAAGCTGGCTGCTCCGTGATAATTGTACTGGAAATGACGTCATCTTTATAGTCATGAATAGCGCCACCACCAGCTACATACCGACTGCATCGCCTCGGCTGCCCTGGGATTTGCGACCACGCGTGGCAATTACTGAGCGCCTCTTCTTTTTACTGTTATAGCCATCAGGACAAGGACAACACGATTGACAGTTCTTATTGTGGCAAGCTGGCTGCTCCGTGATAATTATTCTGGAAAATGGCGTTATCTTTATCGTCGTGAATAGCGCCACCACCAGCTATATAACGATTGCATCGTCTCGGCTTCCCTTGGTTTCCCGACCACGCGTGGCAACTGCTGAGCGCCTCTTCTTTTCACTGTTATAGCCATCAAAACAACGACAACACGATTGACAGTTCTGATCGTGGCAACCTGGCTGCTTCATGATAACTGCACTGGAAAATGGCATCATCTTTATCGTCGTGAATAGCGCCACCACAAGATATATAACGACTGCATCGCTTCGGATTCCCTGGGATATGCGACCACGCGTGGCAACTACTGAGCGCCTCTTCTTTTCACTGTTATAGCCATCAAGACAACGACCACACTATTGACAGTTCTGATTGTGGAATCCTGGCTGCTCCGTGATAACTGCACTGCAAAACGACGTCATCTTTATCGCCGTGAATAGCGCCACAACCAGCTATATAACGACTGCATCGCCTCGGATTCCGTGGGATTTGCGACCACGCGTAGCAACTAGAGAGCGCCTCCTTTTTTCACTGTTATTGCCATCATGACGACGACCACATGATTGAACGTTCTGATTGTGGCAACTTGGCTGCTCCGGGATAACTGCACTGGAAAACGACGTCATCGTTATCGTATGTGAATAGCGCAAACACCAGCTCTATAATGACTGCATCGCCTCGGCTTCCCTGGGATTTGCGCCCACGCGTGGCAACAACTGAGCGCCTCTTCTTTCACTCTTATAGCCATCAAGACAACGACCACACGATTGACAGTTCTGATTGTGGCAAGCTGGCTGCTCCGTGGCTACTGCACTGGGAAATGACGTTATCTTTATCGTCGTGAATAGCGCCACCACCAGCTATATAACGACTGCATCGCCTGGCTTCCCTGCGATTTGCGGCCACGCGTGGCAACTATTGAGCGCCTCTTCGTTTCACTGTTATAGCCATCAAGACAACGACCACACGATTGACCGTTCTGATTGTGGCAAGCTAGTTGCTCCGTGATAACTGCGCTGGAAATTGACGTCATCTTTATCGTCATGAATAGCGCAACCACCAGATATATAGCGACTGCATCGTCTCGGCTTCCCTGGGATTTGCGACCACGCGTGGCAACTACTGAGTGCCTCTTTTTTTTCACTGTTATTGCCATCATGACGACGACCACACGATTGACCATTCTGACTGTGGCAACTTGGCTGCTCCGGGATAACTGCACTGGAAAACGACGTCATATTTATCGTATGTGAATAGCGCCAACACCAGCTCTATAACGAATGCATCGCCTCGGCTTCCCTGGGATTTGCGACCACGCGTGGCAACTATTGAGCGCCTCTTCGTTTCACTGTTGTAGCCATCATGACAACGACCACACGATTGACCGTTCTGATTGTGGCAAGCTGGCTGCTCCGCGATAACTGCACTGGAAATGACGTCATCTTTATCGTGGTGTTTAGCGCCGCCACCATTTATATAACGACTGCATCGCTTCAGCTTCCCTGGGACTTGCGACCACGCGTGGCAACTACTGAGCGCCTCTTCTTTTCACTGTTATAGCCATCAGGACAACGGCAACACGATTGACAGTTCTTATTGTGGCAAGCTAGTTGCTCCGTGATAACTGCGCTGGAAAATGACGTCATCTTTATCGCCATGAATAGCGCCACCACCAGCTATATAACGACTGCATCGTCTCGGCTTCCCTGGGATTTGCGGCCACGCGTTGCAACTACTGAGTGCCTCTTCTTTTCACTGTTATAGCCATCAAGACAACGATCACACGATTGACAGTTATGATTGTGGCAAGCTGGCTGCTCTCTGGTAACTGCACTGGAAAATGACGTCATCTTTATTGTCCTGAATAGCGCCCCCACCAGCTATATAACGACTGCATCGCTTCGGCTTCCCTGGGACTTGCGACCACGCGTGGCAACTACTGAGCGCCTCTTCTTTTAACACTTATAGCCATCAAGACAACGACCACACGATTGACAGTTCTCATTGTGGCAAGCTGGCTGCACCGTGGTAACTGCACTGGAAAATGATGTCATCTTTATCGTCATGAATAGCGCCACCACCCAATATATAACAACTGCATCGTCTCGGCTTCCCTGGGATTTGCGACCACGCGTGGCAACTAGTGAGCGCCTCTTCTTTTCACTGTTAGAGCCATCAGGACAACGACAACACGATTGACAGTTCTGATTGTGCCAAGCTGGCTGCTCCGTGGTAACTGCACTGGAAAATGACGTCATCTTTATCGTCATGAATAGCGCCACCACCCATTATATAACGACTGCATCGTCTCGGCTTCCCTGGTATTTGCGACCACGCGTGGCAACTACTGAGCGCCTCTTCTTTTCACTGTTATAGCCATCAAGACAACGATCACACGATTGACAGTTCTGATTGCGGCAAGCTGGCTGCTCCGTGGTAACTGCACTGGAAATGACGTCACCTTTATCGTGGTGTTTAGCGCCACCACCAGCTATATAACGACTGCATCGCCTCGGATTCCCTGGGATTTGCAACCACGTGTGGCAACTACTGAGCGCCTCTTCTTTTCACTGTTATAGCCATCAAGACAACGACCACACGATTGACAGTTCTGATTGTGGCAACCTGGCTGCTCCGTGATAACTGCACTGGAAAACGACGTCATCTTTATCGTCGTGAATAGCGCCACCACAAGCTATATAACGATTGTATTGCCTCGGATTCCCTGGGATTTGCGACCACGCTTGGCAACTACTGAGCGCCTCCTCTTTTCACTGTTATAGCCATCAAGACAACGACCACGCGATTAACGGTTCTTACTGTGGCAAGCTGGCTTCTCGGTGATAACTGCACTGGAAAATCTCGTCATCTTTATCGTCGTGAATAGCGCCACCACCAGCTATATAACGACCGCATCGCCTTGGCTTTCCTGGGATTTGCGACCACGCGTGGAAACTACTGAGCGCCTCTTCTTTTCACTGTTATAGCCATCAAGACAACGACCACACGATTGACCGTTCTGATTGTGGCAAGCTGGCTGCTCCGTGATAATTGTACTGGAAATGACGTCATCTTTATAGTCATGAATAGCGCCACCACCAGCTACATACCGACTGCATCGCCTCGGCTGCCCTGGGATTTGCGACCACGCGTGGCAATTACTGAGCGCCTCTTCTTTTTACTGTTATAGCCATCAGGACAAGGACAACACGATTGACAGTTCTTATTGTGGCAAGCTGGCTGCTCCGTGATAATTATTCTGGAAAATGGCGTTATCTTTATCGTCGTGAATAGCGCCACCACCAGCTATATAACGATTGCATCGTCTCGGCTTCCCTTGGTTTCCCGACCACGCGTGGCAACTGCTGAGCGCCTCTTCTTTTCACTGTTATAGCCATCAAAACAACGACAACACGATTGACAGTTCTGATCGTGGCAACCTGGCTGCTTCATGATAACTGCACTGGAAAATGGCATCATCTTTATCGTCGTGAATAGCGCCACCACAAGATATATAACGACTGCATCGCTTCGGATTCCCTGGGATATGCGACCACGCGTGGCAACTACTGAGCGCCTCTTCTTTTCACTGTTATAGCCATCAAGACAACGACCACACTATTGACAGTTCTGATTGTGGAATCCTGGCTGCTCCGTGATAACTGCACTGCAAAACGACGTCATCTTTATCGTCGTGAATAGCGCCACCACCAGCTATATAACGACTGCATCGCCTGGCTTCCCTGCGATTTGCGGCCACGCGTGGCAACTATTGAGCGCCTCTTCGTTTCACTGTTATAGCCATCAAGACAACGACCACACGATTGACCGTTCTGATTGTGGCAAGCTAGTTGCTCCGTGATAACTGCGCTGGAAATTGACGTCATCTTTATCGTCATGAATAGCGCAACCACCAGATATATAGCGACTGCATCGTCTCGGCTTCCCTGGGATTTGCGACCACGCGTGGCAACTACTGAGTGCCTCTTTTTTTTCACTGTTATTGCCATCATGACGACGACCACACGATTGACCATTCTGACTGTGGCAACTTGGCTGCTCCGGGATAACTGCACTGGAAAACGACGTCATATTTATCGTATGTGAATAGCGCCAACACCAGCTCTATAACGAATGCATCGCCTCGGCTTCCCTGGGATTTGCGACCACGCGTGGCAACTATTGAGCGCCTCTTCGTTTCACTGTTGTAGCCATCATGACAACGACCACACGATTGACCGTTCTGATTGTGGCAAGCTGGCTGCTCCGCGATAACTGCACTGGAAATGACGTCATCTTTATCGTCGTGAATAGCGCCACCACCATTTATATAACGACTGCATCGCTTCAGCTTCCCTGGGACTTGCGACCACGCGTGGCAACTACTGAGCGCCTCTTCTTTTCACTGTTATAGCCATCAGGACAACGGCAACACGATTGACAGTTCTTATTGTGGCAAGCTAGTTGCTCCGTGATAACTGCGCTGGAAAATGACGTCATCTTTATCGTCATGAACAGCGCCACCACCAGCTATATAACGACTGCATCGTCTCGGCTTCCCTGGGAGTTGCGACCACGCGTGGCAACTACTGAGCGCCTCTTCTTTTAACACTTATAGCCATCAAGACAACGACCACACGATTGACAGTTCTCATTGTGGCAAGCTGGCTGCTCCGTGGTAAATGCACAGGAAAATGATGTCATCTTTATCGTCATGAATAGCGCCACCACCCAATATATAACAACTGCATCGTCTCGGCTTCCCTGGGATTTGCGACCACGCGTGGCAACTAGTGAGCGCCTCTTCTTTTCACTGTTATAGCCATCAGGACAACGACAACACGATTGACAGTTCTGATTGTGGCAAACTGGCTGCTCCGTAATAACTGCACTGGAAATGACGTCATCTTTATCGTCATGAAGAGCGCCACCACCCATAAATAACGACTGCATCGTCTCGGCTTCCCTGGGATTTGCGACCACGCGTGGCAACTAGTGAGCGCCTCTTCTTTTCACTGTTATAGCCATCAGGACAACGACAACACGATGGACAGGTCTTATTGTGGCAAGCTGGCTGCTCCGTGATAACTGCACTGGAGAATGGTGACATCTTTATCGTCGTGAATAGCGCCACCCCCAGCTATATAACGACTGCATCGTCTCGGCTTCCCTGGGATTTGCGACCACGCTTGGCAACTACTGAGCGCCTCTTATTTTCACTGTTATAGCCATCAAGACAACGATCACACGATTGACAGTTCTTATTGTGGCAAGCTGGCTGCTCCGTGATAACTTCACAGGAAAATGACGCATCTTTATCATCGTGAATAGCGCCACCACCAGCTATATAACGACTGCATCGCCTCGGATATCCTGGGATTTGCGACCACGCGTGGCAACTAGTGAGCGCCTCTTCTTTTCGCTGTTATAGCCATCAGGACAACGAAAACACGATTGACAATTCTTATTGTGGCAAGCTGGCTACTCCGTGATAACTGCACTGGAAAATGGCGTCATCTTTATCGTCGTGAATAGCGCCACTACCAGCTATATAACGACTGCATCGTCTCAGCTTCCCTGGGACTTGTGACCACGCGTGGCAACTACTGAGCGCCTCTTCTTTTAACACTTATAGCCATCAAGACAACGACCACACGATTGACAGTTCTCATTGTGGCAAGCTGGCTGCTCCGTGGTAACTGCACAGGAAAATGATGTCATCTCTATCGTCATGAATAGCGCCACCGCCCAATATATACCAACTGCATCGTCTCGGCTTCCCTGGGATTTGCGACCACGCGTGGCAACTAGTGAGCGCCTCTTCTTTTCACTGTTATAGCTATCAGGACAACGACAACACGATTGACAGTCTTATTGTGGCAAGCTGGCTGCTCCGTCATAACTGCACTTTAAAATGGCGCCATCTTTATCGTCGTGAATAGCGCCACCACCAGTTATATAACGACTGCATCGTCTCGGCTTCCCTGGGATTTGCGACCACGCTTGGCAACTACTGAGCGCCTCTTATTTTCACTGTTATAGCCATTAAAACAACGATCACACGATTGACAGTTCTCATTGTGGCAAGCTGGCTGCTCCGTGATAACTTCACAGGAAAATGACGCATCTTTATCGTCGTGAATAGCGCCACCACCAGCTATATAACGACTGCATCGCCTCGGATTTCCTGGGATTTGCGACCACGCGTGGCAACTAGTGAGCGCCTCTTCTTTTCGCTGTTATAGCCATCAGGACAACGACAACACGATTGACAGTTCTTATTGTGGCAAGCTGGCTGCTCCGTGATAACTGCACGGGAAAATGGCGTCATCTTTATCGTCGTGAATAGCGCCACCACCAGCTATATAACGACTGCATCGTCTCAGCTTCCCTGGGATTTGCGACAACGCGTGGCAACTACTGAGCGCCTCTTCTTTTCACTGTTATAGACATCAAGACAACGATCACACGATTGGCAGTTCTGATTGTGGCAAGCTGGCTGCTCCGTGATAACTTCACAGGAAAATGACGTCATCTTTATCGTCATGAATAGCGCCACCACCAGCTATGTAACGACTGCATCACCTCGGCTTCACTGGGATTTGCGACCACGCGTGGCAACTATTGAGCGCCTCTTCTTTTCACTGTTATAGCCATCAAGACAACGACCATACGATTGACAGTTCTGATTGTGGCAACCTGGCTGCTCCGTGTAACTGCAGTGGAAAATGATGTCATCTTTATCGTCATGAATAGCGCCACCACACAATATATAACGACTACATCGTCTCGGCTGCCCTGGGATTTGCGACCACGCGTGGCAACTAGTGAGCGCCTCTTCTTTTCACTGTTATAGCCATCAGAACAACGAGAACCCGATTGACAGTTCTTATTGTGGCAAGCTGGCTGCTCCGTGATAACTGCGCTGGGAATTACTTCATCTTTATTGTCGTGAATAGTGCCACCATCAGCTATATAACGACTGCACCGCCTCGGCTTCCCTGTGACTTGCGACCACGCGTGGCAACTACTGAGCGCCTCTTTTTTTCACTGTTATAGCCATCAAGACAACGACTACACGATTGATAGTTCTGATTGTGGCAACCTGGCTGCACACTGATAACTGGGCTGGAAAATAACGTCATCTTTATCGTCATGAATAGCGCCACAACCAGATATATAACGACTGCATCGCCTCGGCTTCCCTGGGATTTGCGACCACGCGTGGCAACTACTTTGCGCCCCTTCTTTTCACTGTTATAGCCATCAAGACAACGACCACACGATTGACCGTTCTGATTGTGGCAAGCTGGCTGCTCCGTGATAATTGTACTGGAAATGACGTCATCTTTATAGTCATAAATAGCGCCACCACCAGCTACATACCGACTGCATCGCCTCGGCTGCCCTGGGATTTGCGACCACGCGTGGCAATTACTGAGCGCATCTTCTTTTTACTGTTATAGGCATCAGGACAAGGACAACACGATTGACAGTTCTTATTGTGGCAAGCTGGCTGCTCCGTGATAATTATTCTGGAAAATGACGTTATCTTTATCGTCGTGAATAGCGCCACCACCAGCTATATAACGATTGCATCGTCTCGGCTTTCCTTGGTTTCCCGACCACGCGTGGCAACTGCTGAGCGCCTCTTCTTTTCACTGTTATAGCCATCAAAACAACGACAACACGATTGACAGTTCTGATCGTGGCAACCTGGCTGCGTCATGATAACCGCACTGGAAAATGGCATCATCTTTATCGTCGTGAATAGCGCCACCACAAGATATATAACGACTGCATCGCTTCGGATTCCCTGGGATATGCGACCACGCGTTGCAACTACTGAGCGCCTCTTCTTTTCACTGTTATAGCCATCAAGACAACGACCACACTATTGACAGTTCTGATTGTGGAATCCTGGCTGCTCCGTGATAACTGCACTGCAAAACGACGTCATCTTTATCGCCGTGAATAGCGCCACAACCAGCTATATAACGACTGCATCGCCTCGGATTCCGTGGGATTTGCGACCACGCGTAGCAACTAGTGAGCGCCTGTTCTTTTCACTGTTATAGCCATCAAGACAACGACAACATGATTGACAGTTCTGATTGTGGACACCTGGCTGCTCCGTGATAACTGCACTAGATAATGGCGTCATCTTTATCGTCGTGAATAGCGCCACCACCAGCTATATCGACTGCATCGACTCGGATTCGCTGAGATTTGCGACCACGCGTGGCAACTAGTGAGCGCCTGTTCTTTTCACTGTTATAGCCATCAAGACAACGACAACATGATTGACAGTACTGATTGTGGCAACCTGGCTGCTCCGTGATAACTCACTAGAAAATGGCGTCATCTTTATCGTCGTGAATAGCGCCACCACCAGCTATATAACGACTGCATCGCCTCGGATTCCCTGGGATTCGCGACCACGCGTGGCAACTAGAGAGCGCCTCCTTTTTTCACTGTTATAGCCATCAAGACAACGACCACACGATTGACAGTTCTGATTGTGGCAACCTGGCTGCTCCGTGATAACAGCACTGGAAAACGACGTCATATTTATCGTCGTGAATAGCGCCACCACCAGCTATATAACTACTGCATCGCCTCGGCTTTCCTGGGATTTGCGATCTCGCGTGGCAACTACTGAGCGCCTCTTCACTTCACTGTTATAGCCATCAAGACAAGGACAACAGGATTGACAGTTCTTATTGTGGCAAGCTGGCTGCTCCGTGATAACTGCTCTGGAAAATGGCGTTATCTTTATCGTCGTGAATAGCGCCACCACCACCTATATAACGATTGCATCGTCTCAGCTTCCCTTGGTTTCGCGACCACGCGTGGCAACTACTGAGCGCCTCTTCTTTTCACTGTCATAGCCATCAAAACAACGACAACACGATTGACAGTTCTGATTGTGGGAACCTGGCTGCTCCGTGATAACTGCTCTTGAAAATGGCGTCATCTTTATCGTGGTGAATAGCGCCACCACAAGATTTATAACGACTGCATCGCTTCGGATTCCCTGGGATATGCGACCACGCGTGGCAACTACTGAGCGCCTCTTCTTTTCACTGTTAAAGCCATCAGAGACAACGACCACACTATTGACAGTTCTGATTGTGGAATCCTGGCTGCTCCGTGATAACTGCACTGCAAAACGACGTCACCTTTATCGCCCTGAATAGCGCCACAACCAGCTATATAAGGACTGCATCGCCTCGGATTCCGTGGGATTTGCGACCACGCGTGGCAACTAGTGAGCGCCTGTTCTTTTCCCTGTTATAGGCATCAAGACAACGACAACATGATAGACAGTACTGATTGTGGCAACCTGGCTTCTCCGTGATAACTCACTAGAAAATGGCGTTATCTTTATCGTCGTGAATAGCGCCACCACCAGCTATATAACGACTGCATCGCTTCGAATTCCCTGGGGTTTGCGACCACGCGTGGCAACTAGAGATCGCCTCCTTTTTTCACTGTTATTGCCATCATGACGACGACCACACGATTGACCGTTCTGATTGTGGCAACTTGGCTGCTCCGGGATAACTGCACTGGAAAACGACATCTTTATCGTATGTGAATAGCGCCAACACCAGCTCTATAACGACTGCATCGCCTCGGCTTCCCTGGGATTTGCGACCACGCGTGGCAACAACTGAGCGCCTCTTCTTTCACTCTTATAGCCATCAAGACAACGACCACACGATTGACAGTTCTGATTGTGGCAAGCTTCCTGCTCCGTGGCAACTGCGCTGGGAAATGACGTCATCTTTATCGTCGTGAATAGCGCCACCACCAGCTATATAACGACTGCATCGCCTCGGCTTCCCTGCGATTTGCGGCCACGCGTGGCAACTATTGAGCGCCTCTTCGTTTCACTGTTGTAGCCATCAAGACAACGACCACACGATTGACCGTTCTGATTGTGGCAAGCTGGCTGCTCCGCGATAACTGCACTGAAAATGACGTCATCTTTATCGTCGTGAATTGCGCCACCACCATTTATATAACGACTGCATCGCTTCAGCTTCCCTGGGACTTGCGACCACGCGAGGCAACTACAGAGCGCCTCTTCTTTTCACTGTTATAGCCATCAGGACAACGGCAACATGATTGACAGTTCTTATTGTGGCAAGCTAGTTGCTCCGTGATAACTGCGCTGGAAAATGACGTCATCTTTATCGTCATGAATAGCGCCACCACCAGCTATATAACGACTGCATCGTCTCGGCTTCCCTGGGATTTGCGGCCACGCGTGGCAACTACTGAGCGCCTCTTCTTTTCACTGTTATAGCCATCAAGACAACGATCACTCGATTGACAGTTATGATTGTGGCAAGCTGGCTGCTCCGTGGTAACTGCACTGGAAAATGACGTCATCTTTATCGTCCTGAATAGCGCCACCACCAGCTATATAACGACTGCATCGCCTCGGATTTCCTGGGATTTGCGATGACGCGTGGCAACTTGTGAGCGCCTCTTCTTTTCGCTGTTATAGCCATCAGGACAACGAAAACGCGATTGACAATTCTTATTGTGGCAAGCTGGCTACTCCGTGATAACTGCACTGGAGAATGGCGTCATCTTTATCGTCGTGAATAGCGCCACCACCAGCTATATAACGACTGCATCGTGTCGGCTTCCCTGGGATTTCCGACCACGCGTGCCAACTATTGAGCGCCTCTTCTTTTCACTGTTATAGCCATCAAGACCACGATCACACGATTGACAGTTCTGACTGTGGCAAGCTGGCTGCTCCGTGATAACTACGCTGGAAATTACGCAATCTTTATTGTCGTGAATAGCGCCACCATCAGCTATATAACGACTGCACCGTCTCGGCTTCCCTGGGACATGCGACCACGCGTGGCAACTACTGAACGCCTCTTGTTTTCACTGTTATAGCCATCAAGATAACGACCACACGATTGACATTTCTGATTGTGGCAAGCTGGCTGCTCCGTGGTAAGTGCCCTGGAAAATGACGTCATCTTTATTGTCATGAATAGCGCCACCACCCAATATATAACGACTGCATCGTCTCGGCTTCACTGGGATTTGCGACCACGCGTGGCAACTAGTGAGCGTCTTTTCTTTTCACTGTTATAGCCATCAGGACAACGACAACACGATTGAGAGTTCTGATTGTGGCAAACAGGCTGCTACGTAATAACTGCACTGGAAATGACGTCATCTTTATCGTCATGAATAGCGCCACCACCCAATATATATCGACTGCATCGTCTCGGCTTCCCTGGGATTTGCGACCACGCGAGGCAACTAGTGAGCGCCTCTTCTTTTCACTGTTATAGCCATCAGGACAACGACAACACGATGGACAGGTCTTATTGTGGCAAGCTGGCTGCTCCGTGATAACTGCACTGGAGAATGGTGTCATCTTTATCGTCGTGAATAGCGCCACTACCAGCTATATAACGACTGCATCGTGTCGGCTTCCCAGGGATTTGCGACCACGCATGGCAACTAGTGAGCGCCTCTTCTTTCACTCTTATAGCCATCAAGACAACGAACACACGATTGACAGTCTTATTGTGGCAAGCTGGCTGCTCCGTCATAACTGCACTTTAAAATGGCGCCATCTTTATCGTCGTGAATAGCGCCACCACCAGTTATATAACGACTGCATCGTCTCGGCTTCCCAGGGATTTGCGACCACGCATGGCAACTAGTGAGCGCCTCTTCTTTCACTCTTATAGCCATCAAGACAACGAACACACGATTGACAGTCTTATTGTGGCAAGCTGGCTGCTCCGTGATAACTTCACAGGAAAATGACGCATCTTTATCATCGTGAATAGCGCCACCACCAGCTATATAACGACTGCATCGCCTCGGATTTCCTGGGATTTGCGACCACGCGTGGCAACTAGTGAGCGCCTCTTCCTTTCGCTGTTATAGCCATCAGGACAACGAAAACACGATTGACAATTCTTATTGTGGCAAGCGGGCTTCTCCGTGATAACTGCACTGGAAAATGGCGTCATCTTTATCGTCGTGAATAGCGCCACTACCAGCTATATAACGACTGCATCGTGTCGGCTTCCCAGGGATTTGCGACCACGCATGGCAACTAGTGAGCGCCTCTTCTTTCACTCTTATAGCCATCAAGACAACGAACACACGATTGACAGTCTTATTGTGGCAAGCTGGCTGCTCCGTCATAACTGCACTTTAAAATGGCGCCATCTTTATCGTCGTGAATAGCGCCACCACCAGTTATATAACGACTGCATCGTCTCGGCTTCCCTGGGATTTGCGACCACGCTTGGCAACTACTGAGCGCCTCTTATTTTCACTGTTATAGCCATTAAAACAACGATCACACGATTGACAGTTCTCATTGTGGCAAGCTGACTGCTCCGTGATAACTTCACAGGAAAATGACGCATCTTTATCGTCGTGAATAGCGCCACCACCAGCTATATAACGACTGCATCGCCTCGGATTTCCTGGGATTTGCGACCACGCGTGGCAACTGCTGAGCGCCTCTTCTTTTCACTGTTATAGCCATCAAAACAACGACAACACGATTGACAGTTCTGATCGTGGCAACCTGGCTGCGTCATGATAACCGCACTGGAAAATGGCATCATCTTTATCGTCGTGAATGGCGCCACCACAAGATATATAACGACTGCATCGCTTCGGATTCCCTGGGAAATGCGACCACGCGTCGCAACTACTGAGCGCCTCTTCTTTTCACTGTTATAGCCATCAAGACAACGACCACACTATTGACAGTTCTGATTGTGGAATCCTGGCTGCTCCGTGATAACTGCACTGCAAAACGACGTCATCTTTATCGCCGTGAATAGCGCCACAACCAGCTATATAACGACTGCATCGCCTCGGATTCCGTGGGATTTGCGACCACGCGTAGCAACTAGTGAGCGCCTGTTCTTTTCACTGTTATAGCCATCAAGACAACGACAACATGATTGACAGTTCTGATTGTGGACACCTGGCTGCTCCGTGATAACTGCACTAGATAATGGCGTCATCTTTATCGTGGTGAATAGCGCCACCACCAGCTATATAACGACTGCATCGACTCGGATTCGCTGAGATTTGCGACCACGCGTGGCAACTAGTGAGCGCCTGTTCTTTTCACTGTTATAGCCATCAAGACAACGACAACATGATTGACAGTACTGATTGTGGCAACCTGGCTGCTCCGTGATAACTCACTAGGAAATGGCGTCATCTTTATCGTCGTGAATAGCGCCACCACCAGCTATATAACGACTGCATCGCCTCGGATTCCCTGGGATTCGCGACCACGCGTGGCAACTAGAGAGCGCCTCCTTTTTTCACTGTTATAGCCATCAAGACAACGACCACACGATTGACAGTTCTGATTGTGGCAACCTGGCTGCTCCGTGATAACAGCACTGGAAAACGACGTCATATTTATGGTCGTGAATAGCGCCACCACCAGCTATATAACTACTGCATCGCCACGGATTCCCTGGGATTTGCGACCACGCGTGACAACTACTGAGCGCCTCCTCTTTTCACTGTTATAGCCATCAAGACAACGACCACACGATTAACAGTTCTTATTGTGGCAAGCTGGCTTCTCGGTGATAACTGCACTGGAAATGACGTCATCTTTATTGTCATGAATAGCGCCACCACCCAATATATAACGACTGCATCGTCTCGGCTTCCCTGGGATTTGCGACCACGCTTGGCAACTACTGAGCGCCTCTTATTTTCACTGTTATAGCCATCAAGACAACGATCACACGATTGACAGTTCTCATTGTGGCAAGCTGGCTGCTCCGTGATAACTTCACAGAAAAATGACGCATCTTTATCATCGTGAATAGCGCCACCACCAGCTATATAACGACTGCATCGCCTCGGATTTCCTGGGATTTGCGACCACGCGTGGCAACTAGTGAGCGCCTCTTCCTTTCGCTGTTATAGCCATCAGGACAACGAAAATACGATTGACAATTCTTATTGTGGCAAGCGGGCTTCTCCGTGATAACTGCACTGGAAAATGGCGTCATCTTTATCGTCGTGAATAGCGCCACTACCAGCTATATAACGAATGCATCGCCTCGGATTTCCTGGGATTTGCGACCACGCGTGGCAACTAGTGAGCGCCTCTTCCTTTCACTCTTATAGCCATCAAGACAACGAACACACGATTGACAGTTCTGATTGTGGACACCTGGCTGCTCCGTGATAACTGCACTAGATAATGGCGTCATCTTTATCGTCGTGAATAGCGCCACCACCAGCTATATAACGACTGCATCGCCTCGGATTTCCTGGGATGTGCGACCACGCGTGGCAACTGCTGAGCGCCTCTTCTTTTCACTGTTATAGCCATCAAAACAACGACAACACGATTGACAGTTCTGATCGTGGCAACCTGGCTGCGTCATGATAACCGCACTGGAAAATGGCATCATCTTTATCGTCGTGAATAGCGCCACCACAAGATTTATAACGACTGCATCGCTTCGGATTCCCTGGGATATGCGACCACGCGTCGCAACTACTGAGCGCCTCTTCTTTTCACTGTTATAGCCATCAAGACAACGACCACACTATTGACAGTTCTGATTGTGGAATCCTGGCTGCTCCGTGATAACTGCACTGCAAAACGACGTCATCTTTATCGCCGTGAATAGCGCCACAACCAGCTATATAACGACTGCATCGCCTCGGATTCCGTGGGATTTGCGACCACGCGTAGCAACTAGTGAGCGCCTGTTCTTTTCACTGTTATAGCCATCAAGACAACGACAACATGATTGACAGTTCTGATTGTGGACACCTGGCTGCTCCGTGATAACTGCACTAGATAATGGCGTCATCTTTATCGTCGTGAATAGCGCCACCACCAGCTATATAACGACTGCATCGACTCGGATTCGCTGAGATTTGCGACCACGCGTGGCAACTAGTGAGCGCCTGTTCTTTTCACTGTTATAGCCATCAAGACAACGACAACATGATTGACAGTACTGATTGTGGCAACCTGGCTGCTCCGTGATAACTCACTAGAAAATGGCGTCATCTTTATCGTCGTGAATAGCGCCACCACCAGCTATATAACGACTGCATCGCCTCGGATTCCCTGGGATTCGCGACCACGCGTGGCAACTAGAGAGCGCCTCCTTTTTTCACTGTTATAGCCATCAAGACAACGACCACACGATTGACAGTTCTGATTGTGGCAACCTGGCTGCTCCGTGATAACAGCACTGGAAAACGACGTCATATTTATGGTCGTGAATAGCGCCACCACCAGCTATATAACTACTGCATCGCCTCGGATTCCCTGGGATTTGCGACCACGCGTGACAACTACTGAGCGCCTCCTCTTTTCACTGTTATAGCCATCAAGACAACGACCACACGATTAACAGTTCTTATTGTGGCAAGCTGGCTTCTCGGTGATAACTGCACTGGAAAATCTCGTCATCTTTATCGTCGTGAATAGCGCCACCACCAGCTATATAACGACTGCATCGCCTCGGATTTCCTGGGATTTGTGATCTCGCGTGGCAACTACTGAGCGCCTCTTCATTTCACTGTTATAGCCATCAAGACAAGGACAACAGGATTGACAGTTCTTATTGTGGCAAGCTGGCTGCTCCGTGATAACTGCTCTGGAAAATGGCGTTATCTTTATCGTCGTGAATAGCGCCACCACCACCTATATAACGATTGCATCGTCTCGGCTTCCCTTGGTTTCGCGACCACGCGTGGCAACTACTGAGCGCCTCTTCTTTTCACTGTCATAGCCATCAAAACAACGACAACACGATTGACAGTTCTGATTGTGGGAACCTGGCTGCTCCGTGATAACTGCTCTTGAAAATGGCGTCATCTTTATCGTGGTGAATACCGCCACCACAAGATTTATAACGACTGCATCGCTTCGGATTCCCTGGGATATGCGACCACGCGTGGCAACTACTGAGCGCCTCTTCTTTTCACTGTTAAAGCCATCAGAGACAACGACCACACTATTGACAGTTCTGATTGTGGAATCCTGGCTGCTCCGTGATAACTGCACTGCAAAACGACGTCACCTTTATCGCCCTGAATAGCGCCACAACCAGCTATATAAGGACTGCATCGCCTCGGATTCCGTGGGATTTGCGACCACGCGTGGCAACTAGTGAGCGCCTGTTCTTTTCCCTGTTATAGGCATCAAGACAACGACAACATGATAGACAGTACTGATTGTGGCAACCTGGCTGCTCCGTGATAACTCACTAGAAAATGGCGTTATCTTTATCGTCGTGAATAGCGCCACCACCAGCTATATAACGACTGCATCGCTTCGGATTCCCTGGGGTTTGCGACCACGCGTGGCAACTAGAGATCGCCTCCTTTTTTCACTGTTATTGCCATCAAGACAACGACCACACGATTGACAGTTCTGATTGTGGCAAGCTTCCTGCTCCGTGGCAACTGCGCTGGGAAATGACGTCATCTTTATCGTCGTGAATAGCGCCACCACCAGCTATATAACGACTGCATCGCCTCGGCTTCCCTGCGATTTGCGGCCACGCGTGGCAACTATTGAGCGCCTCTTCGTTTCACTGTTGTAGCCATCAAGACAACGACCACACGATTGACCGTTCTGATTGTGGCAAGCTGGCTGCTCCGCGATAACTTCACTGAAAATGACGTCATCTTTATCGTCGTGAATTGCGCCACCACCATTTATATAACGACTGCATCGCTTCAGCTTCCCTGGGACTTGCGACCACGCGAGGCAACTACAGAGCGCCTCTTCTTTTCACTGTTATAGCCATCAGGACAACGGCAACACGATTGACAGTTCTTATTGTGGCAAGCTAGTTGCTCCGTGATAACTGTGCTGGAAAATGACGTCATCTTTATCGTCATGAATAGCGCCACCACCAGCTATATAACGACTGCATCGTCTCGGCTTCCCTGGGATTTGCGGCCACGCTTGCAACTACTGAGCGCCTCTTCTTTTCACTGTTATAGCCATCAAGACAACGATCACACGATTGACAGTTATGATTGTGGCAAGCTGGCTGCTCCGTGGTAACTGCACTGGAAAATGACGTCATCTTTATCGTCCTGAATAGCGCCACCACCAGCTATATAACGACTGCATCGCCTCGGATTTCCTGGGATTTGCGATGACGCGTGGCAACTTGTGAGCGCCTCTTCTTTTCGCTGTTATAGCCATCAGGACAACGAAAACGCGATTGACAATTCTTATTGTGGCAAGCTGGCTACTCCGTGATAACTGCACTGGAGAATGGCGTCATCTTTATCGTCGTGAATAGCGCCACCACCAGCTATATAACGACTGCATCGTGTCGGCTTCCCTGGGATTTCCGACCACGCGTGGCGACTATTGAGCGCCTCTTCTTTTCACTGTTATAGCCATCAAGACCACGATCACACGATTGACAGTTCTGACTGTGGCAAGCTGGCTGCTCCGTGATAACTACGCTGGAAATTACGCAATCTTTATTGTCGTGAATAGCGCCACCATCAGCTATATAACGACTGCACCGTCTCGGCTTCCCTGGGACATGCGACCACGCGTGGCAACTACTGAACGCCTCTTCTTTTCACTGTTATAGCCATAAAGATAACGACCACACGATTGACATTTCTGATTGTGGCAAGCTGGCTGCTCCGTGGTAAGTGCCCTGGAAAATGACGTCATCTTTATTGTCATGAATAGCGCCACCACCCAATATATAACGACTGCATCGTCTCGGCTTCACTGGGATTTGCGACCACGCATGGCAACTAGTGAGCGTCTCTTCTTTTCACTGTTATAGCCATCAGGACAACGACAACACGATTGAGAGTTCTGATTGTGGCAAACTGGCTGCTACGTAATAACTGCACTGGAAATGACGTCATCTTTATCGTCATGAATAGCGCCACCACCCAATATATAACGACTGCATCGTCTCGGCTTCCCTGGGATTTGCGACCACGCGTGGCAACTACTGAGCGCCTCTTCTTTTCACTGTTATAGCCATCAAGACAACGACCACACTATTGACAGTTCTGATTGTGGAATCCTGGCTGCTCCGTGATAACTGCACTGCAAAACGACGTCATCTTTATCGCCATGAATAGCGCCACAACCAGCTATATAACGACTGCATCGCCTCGGATTCCGTGGGATTTGCGACCACGCGTAGCAACTAGTGAGCGCCTGTTCTTTTCACTGTTATAGCCATCAAGACAACGACAACATGATTGACAGTTCTGATTGTGGACACCTGGCTGCTCCGTGATAACTGCACTAGATAATGGCGTCATCTTTATCGTCGTGAATAGCGCCACCACCAGCTATATAACGACTGCATCGACTCGGATTCGCTGAGATTTGCGACCACGCGTGGCAACTAGTGAGCGCCTGTTCTTTTCACTGTTATAGCCATCAAGACAACGACAACATGATTGACAGTACTGATTGTGGCAACCTGGCTGCTCCGTGATAACTCACTAGAAAATGGCGTCATCTTTATCGTCGTGAATAGCGCCACCACCAGCTATATAACGACTGCATCGCCTCGGATTCCCTGGGATTCGCGACCACGCGTGGCAACTAGAGAGCGCCTCCTTTTTTCACTGTTATAGCCATCAAGACAACGACCACACGATTGACAGTTCTGATTGTGGCAACCTGGCTGCTCCGTGATAACAGCACTGGAAAACGACGGCATATTTATCGTCGTGAATAGCGCCACCACCAGCTATATAACTACTGCATCGCCTCGGATTCCCTGGGATTTGCGACCACGCGTGACAACTACTGAGCGCCTCCTCTTTTCACTGTTATAGCCATCAAGACAACGACCACACGATTAACAGTTCTTCTTGTGGCAAGCTGGCTTCTCGGTGATAACTGCACTGGAAAATCTCGTCATCTTTATCGTCGTGAATAGCGCCACCACCAGCTATATAACGACTGCACCGCCTCGGCTTTCCTGGGATTTGCGATCTCGCGTGGCAACTACTGAGCGCCTGTTCATTTCACTGTTATAGCCATCAAGACAAGGACAACAGGATTGACAGTTCTTATTGTGGCAAGCTGGCTGCTCCGTGATAACTGCTCTGGAAAATGGCGTTATCTTTATCGTCGTGAATAGCGCCACCACCACCTATATAACGATTGCATCGTCTCGGCTTCCCTTGGTTTCGCGACCACGCGTGGCAACTACTGAGCGCCTCTTCTTTTCACTGTCATAGCCATCAAAACAACGACAACACGATTGACAGTTCTGATTGTGGGAACCTGGCTGCTCCGTGATAACTGCTCTTGAAAATGGCGTCATCTTTATCGCGGTGAATAGCGCCACTACGAGCTATATAACGACTGCATCGTCTCAGCTTCCCTGGGATTTGCGACCACGCGTGGCAACTACTGAGCGCCTCTTCTTTTCACTGTTATAGCCATCAAAACAACGACAACACGATTGACAGTTCTGATCGTGGCAACCTGGCTGCGTCATGATAACCGCACTGGAAAATGGCATCATCTTTATCGTCGTGAATAGCGCCACCACAAGATATATAACGACTGCATCGCTTCGGATTCCCTGGGATATGCGACCACGCGTCGCAACTACTGAGCGCCTCTTCTTTTCACTGTTATAGCCATCAAGACAACGACCACACTATTGACAGTTCTGATTGTGGCAACCTGGCTGCTCCGTGATAACAGCACTGGAAAACGACGTCATATTTATCGTCGTGAATAGCGCCACCACCAGCTATATAACTACTGCATCGCCTCGGATTCCCTGGGATTTGCGACCACGCGTGACAACTACTGAGCGCCTCCTCTTTTCACTGTTATAGCCATCAAGACAACGACCACACGATTAACAGTTCTTATTGTGGCAAGCTGGCTTCTCGGTGATAACTGCACTGGAAAATCTCGTCATCTTTATCGTCGTGAATAGCGCCACCACCAGCTATATAACGACTGCATCGCCTCGGCTTTCCTGGGATTTGCGATCTCGCGTGGCAACTACTGAGCGCCTCTTCATTTCACTGTTATAGCCATCAAGACAAGGACAACAGGATTGACAGTTCTTATTGTGGCAAGCTGGCTGCTCCGTGATAACTGCTCTGGAAAATGGCGTTATCTTTATCGTCGTGAATAGCGCCACCACCACCTATATAACGATTGCATCGTCTCGGCTTTCCTTGGTTTCGCGACCACGCGTGGCAACTACTGAGCGCCTCTTCTTTTCACTGTCATAGCCATCAAAACAACGACAACACGATTGACAGTTCTGATTGTGGGAACCTGGCTGCTCCGTGATAACTGCTCTTGAAAATGGCGTCATCTTTATCGTGGTGAATAGCGCCACCACAAGATTTATAACGACTGCATCGCTTCGGATTCCCTGGGATATGCGACCACGCGTGGCAACTACTGAGCGCCTCTTCTTTTCACTGTTAAAACCATCAGAGACAACGACCACACTATTGACAGTTCTGATTGTGGAATCCTGGCTGCTACGTGATAACTGCACTGCAAAACGACGTCACCTTTATCGCCCTGAATAGCGCCACAACCAGCTATATAAGGACTGCATCGCCTCGGATTCCGTGGGATTTGCGACCCCGCGTGGCAACTAGTGAGCGCCTGTTCTTTTCCCTGTTATAGGCATCAAGACAACGACAACATGATAGACAGTACTGATTGTGGCAACCTGGCTGCTCCGTGATAACTCACTAGAAAATGGCGTTATCTTTATCGTCGTGAATAGCGCCACCACCCAATACATAACGACTGCATCGTCTCGGCTTCCCTGGGATTTGCGACCACGCGTGGCAACTAGTGAGCGCCTCTTCTTTTCGCTGTTATAGCCATCAGGACAACGACAACACGATTGACAGTTCTGATCGTGGCAACCTGGCTGCGTCATGATAACCGCACTGGAAAATGGCATCATCTTTATCGTCGTGAATAGCGCCACCACAAGATATATAACGACTGCATCGCTTCGGATTCCCTGGGATATGCGACCACGCGTCGCAACTACTGAGCGCCTCTTCTTTTCACTGTTATAGCCATCAAGACAACGACCACACTATTGACAGTTCTGATTATGGAATCCTGGCTGCTCCGTGATAACTGCACTGCAAAACGACGTCATCTTTATCGCCGTGAATAGCGCCACAACCAGCTATATAACGACTGCATCGCCTCGGATTCCGTGGGATTTGCGACCACGCGTGGCAACTAGTGAGCGCCTGTTCTTTTCACTGTTATAGCCATCAAGACAACGACAACATGATTGACAGTACTGATTGTGGCAACCTGGCTGCTCCGTGATAACTCACTAGAAAATGGCGTCATCTTTATCGTCGTGAATAGCGCCACCACCAGCTATATAACGACTGCATCGCGTCGGATTCCCTGGGATTCGCGACCACGCGTGGCAACTAGAGAGCGCCTCCTTTTTTCACTGTTATAGCCATCAAGACAACGACCACACGATTGACAGTTCTGATTGTGGCAACCTGGCTGCTCCGTGATAACAGCACTGGAAAACGACGTCATATTTATCGTCGTGAATAGCGCCACCACCAGCTATATAACTACTGCATCGCCTCGGATTCCCTGGGATTTGCGACCACACGTGACAACTACTGAGCGCCTCCTCTTTTCACTGTTATAGCCATCAAGACAACGACCACACGATTAACAGTTCTTATTGTGGCAAGCTGGCTTCTCGGTGATAACTGCACTGGAAAATCTCGTCATCTTTATCGTCGTGAATAGCGCCACCACCAGCTATATAACGACTGCATCTCCTCGGCTTTCCTGGGATTTGCGATCTCGCGTGGCAACTACTGAGCGCCTGTTCATTTCACTGTTATAGCCATCAAGACAAGGACAACAGGATTGACAGTTCTTATTGTGGCAAGCTGGCTGCTCCGTGATAACTGCTCTGGAAAATGGCGTTATCTTTATCGTCGTGAATAGCGCCACCACCACCTATATAACGATTGCATCGTCTCGGCTTCCCTTGGTTTCGCGACCACGCGTGGCAACTACTGAGCGCCTCTTCTTTTCACTGTCATAGCCATCAAAACAACGACAACACGATTGACAGTTCTGATTGTGGGAACCTGGCTGCTCCGTGATAACTGCTCTTGAAAATGGCGTCATCTTTATCGTGGTGAACAGCGCCACTACGAGCTATATAACGACTGCATCGTCTCAGCTTCCCTGGGATTTGCGACCACGCGTGGCAACTGCTGAGCGCCTCTTCTTTTCACTGTTATAGCCATCAAATCAACGACAACACGATTGACAGTTCTGATCGTGGCAACCTGGCTGCGTCATGATAACCGCACTGGAAAATGGCATCATCTTTATCGTCGTGAATAGCGCCACCACAAGATATATAACGACTGCATCGCTTCGGATTCCCTGGGATATGCGACCACGCGTCGCAACTACTGAGCGCCTCTTCTTTTCACTGTTATAGCCATCAAGACAACGACCACACTATTGACAGTTCTGATTGTGGAATCCTGGCTGCTCCGTGATAACTGCACTGCAAAACGACGTCATCTTTATCGCCGTGAATAGCGCCACAACCAGCTATATAACGACTGCATCGCCTCGGATTCCGTGGGATTTGCGACCACGCGTAGCAACTAGTGAGCGCCTGCTCTTTTCACTGTTATAGCCATCAAGACAACGACAACATGATTGACAGTTCTGATTGTGGACACCTGGCTGCTCCGTGATAACTGCACTAGATAATGGCGTCATCTTTATCGTCGTGAATAGCGCCACCACCAGCTATATAACGACTGCATCGACTCGGATTCGCTGAGATTTGTGACCACGCGTGGCAACTAGTGAGCGCCTGTTCTTTTCACTGTTATAGCCATCAAGACAACGACAACATGATTGACAGTACTGATTGTGGCAACCTGGCTGCTCCGTGATAACTCACTAGAAAATGGCGTCATCTTTATCGTCGTGAATAGCGCCACCACCAGCTATATAACGACTGCATCGCCTCGGATTCCCTGGGATTCGCGACCACGCGTGGCAACTAGAGAGCGCCTCCTTTTTTCACTGTTATAGCCATCAAGACAACGACCACACGATTGACAGTTCTGATTGTGGCAACCTGGCTGCTCCGTGATAACAGCACTGGAAAACGACGTCATATTTATCGTCGTGAATAGCGCCACCACCAGCTATATAACTACTGCATCGCCTCGGATTCCCTCGGATTTGCGACCACACGTGACAACTACTGAGCGCCTCCTCTTTTCACTGTTATAGCCATCAAGACAACGACCACACGATTAACAGTTCTCATTGTGGCAAGCTGGCTTCTCGGTGATAACTGCACTGGAAAATCTCGTCATCTTTATCGTCGTGAATAGCGCCACCACCAGCTATATAACGACTGCATCGCCTCGGCTTTCCTGGGATTTGCGATCTCGCGTGGCAACTACTGAGCGCCTGTTCATTTCACTGTTATAGCCATCAAGACAAGGACAACAGGATTGACAGTTCTTATTGTGGCAAGCTGGCTGCTCCGTGATAACTGCTCTGGAAAATGGCGTTATCTTTATCGTCGTGAATAGCGCCACCACCACCTATATAACGATTGCATCGTCTCGGCTTCCCTTGGTTTCGCGACCACGCGTGGCAACTACTGAGCGCCTCTTCTTTTCACTGTCATAGCCATCAAAACAACGACAACACGATTGACAGTTCTGATTGTGGGAACCTGGCTGCTCCGTGATAACTGCTCTTGAAAATGGCGTCATCTTTATCGTGGTGAATAGCGCCACTACGAGCTATATAACGACTGCATCGTCTCAGCTTCCCTGGGATTTGCGACCACGCGTGGCAACTGCTGAGCGCCTCTTCTTTTCACTGTTATAGCCATCAAATCAACGACAACACGATTGACAGTTCTGATCGTGGCAACCTGGCTGCGTCATGATAACCGCACTGGAAAATGGCATCATCTTTATTGTCGTGAATAGCGCCACCACAAGATATATAACGACTGCATCGCTTCAGATTCCCTGGGATATGCGACCACGCGTCGCAACTACTGAGCGCCTCTTCTTTTCACTGTTATAGCCATCAAGACAACGACCACACTATTGACAGTTCTGATTGTGGAATCCTGGCTGCTCCGTGATAACTGCACTGCAAAACGACGTCATCTTTATCGCCGTGAATAGCGCCACAACCAGCTATATAACGACTGCATCGCCTCGGATTCCGTGGGATTTGCGACCACGCGTAGCAACTAGTGAGCGCCTGCTCTTTTCACTGTTATAGCCATCAAGACAACGACAACATGATTGACAGTTCTGATTGTGGACACCTGGCTGCTCCGTGATAACTGCACTAGATAATGGCGTCATCTTTATCGTCGTGAATAGCGCCACCACCAGCTATATAACGACTGCATCGACTCGGATTCGCTGAGATTTGCGACCACGCGTGGCAACTAGTGAGCGCCTGTTCTTTTCACTGTTATAGCCATCAAGACAACGACAACATGATTGACAGTACTGATTGTGGCAACCTGGCTGCTCCGTGATAACTCACTAGAAAATGGCGTCATCTTTATCGTCGTGAATAGCGCCACCACCAGCTATATAACGACTGCATCGCCTCGGATTCCCTGGGATTCGCGACCACGCGTGGCAACTAGAGAGCGCCTCCTTTTTTCACTGTTATAGCCATCAAGACAACGACCACACGATTGACAGTTCTGATTGTGGCAACCTGGCTGCTCCGTGATAACAGCACTGGAAAACGACGTCATATTTATCGTCGTGAATAGCGCCACCATCAGCTATATAACGACTGCACCGTCTCGGCTTCCCTGGGACATGCGACCACGCGTGGCAACTACTGAACGCCTCTTCTTTTCACTGTTATAGCCATAAAGATAACAACCACACGATTGACATTTCTGATTGTGGCAAGCTGGCTGCTCCGTGGTAAGTGCCCTGGAAAATGACGTCATCTTTATTGTCATGAATAGCGCCACCACCCAATATATAACGACTGCATCGTCTCGGCTTCACTGGGATTTGCGACCACGCGTGGCAACTAGTGAGCGTCTCTTCTTTTCACTGTTATAGCCATCAGGACAACGACAACTCGATTGAGAGTTCTGATTGTGGCAAACTGGCTGCTACGTAATAACTGCACTGGAAATGACGTCATCTTTATCGTCATGAATAGCGCCACCACCCAATACATAACGACTGCATCGTCTCGGCTTCCCTGGGATTTGCGACCACGCGTGGCAACTAGTGAGCGCCTCTTCTTTTCGCTGTTATAGCCATCAGGACAACGACAACACGATTGACAGTTCTGATCGTGGCAACCTGGCTGCGTCATGATAACCGCACTGGAAAATGGCATCATCTTTATCGTCGTGAATAGCGCCACCACAAGATATATAACGACTGCATCGCTTCGGATTCCCTGGGATATGCGACCACGCGTCGCAACTACTGAGCGCCTCTTCTTTTCACTGTTATAGCCATCAAGACAACGACCACACTATTGACAGTTCTGATTGTGAAATCCTGGCTGCTCCGTGATAACTGCACTGCAAAACGACGTCATCTTTATCGCCGTGAATAGCGCCACAACCAGCTATATAACGACTGCATCGCCTCGGATTCCGTGGGATTTGCGACCACGCGTAGCAACTAGTGAGCGCCTGTTCTTTTCACTGTTATAGCCATCAAGACAACGACAACATGATTGACAGTTCTGATTGTGGACACCTGGCTGCTCCGTGATAACTGCACTAGATAATGGCGTCATCTTTATCGTCGTGAATAGCGCCACCACCAGCTACATAACGACTGCATCGACTCGGATTCGCTGAGATTTGCGACCACGCGTGGCAACTAGTGAGCGCCTGTTCTTTTCACTGTTATAGCCATCAAGACAACGACAACATGATTGACAGTACTGATTGTGGCAACCTGGCTGCTCCGTGATAACTCACTAGAAAATGGCGTCATCTTTATCGTCGTGAATAGCGCCACCACCAGCTATATAACGACTGCATCGCGTCGGATTCCCTGGGATTCGCGACCACGCGTGGCAACTAGAGAGCGCCTCCTTTTTTCACTGTTATAGCCATCAAGACAACGACCACACGATTGACAGTTCTGATTGTGGCAACCTGGCTGCTCCGTGATAACAGCACTGGAAAACGACGTCATATTTATCGTCGTGAATAGCGCCACCACCAGCTATATAACTACTGCATCGCCTCGGATTCCCTGGGATTTGCGACCACACGTGACAACTACTGAGCGCCTCCTCTTTTCACTGTTATAGCCATCAAGACAACGACCACACGATTAACAGTTCTTATTGTGGCAAGCTGGCTTCTCGGTGATAACTGCACTGGAAAATCTCGTCATCTTTATCGTCGTGAATAGCGCCACCACCAGCTATATAACGACTGCATCTCCTCGGCTTTCCTGGGATTTGCGATCTCGCGTGGCAACTACTGAGCGCCTGTTCATTTCACTGTTATAGCCATCAAGACAAGGACAACAGGATTGACAGTTCTTATTGTGGCAAGCTGGCTGCTCCGTGATAACTGCTCTGGAAAATGGCGTTATCTTTATCGTCGTGAATAGCGCCACCACCACCTATATAACGATTGCATCGTCTCGGCTTCCCTTGGTTTCGCGACCACGCGTGGCAACTACTGAGCGCCTCTTCTTTTCACTGTCATAGCCATCAAAACAACGACAACACGATTGACAGTTCTGATTGTGGGAACCTGGCTGCTCCGTGATAACTGCTCTTGAAAATGGCGTCATCTTTATCGTGGTGAATAGCGCCACTACGAGCTATATAACGACTGCATCGTCTCAGCTTCCCTGGGATTTGCGACCACGCGTGGCAACTGCTGAGCGCCTCTTCTTTTCACTGTTATAGCCATCAAATCAACGACAACACGATTGACAGTTCTGATCGTGGCAACCTGGCTGCGTCATGATAACCGCACTGGAAAATGGCATCATCTTTATCGTCATGAATAGCGCCACCACAAGATATATAACGACTGCATCGCTTCGGATTCCCTGGGATATGCGACCACGCGTCGCAACTACTGAGCGCCTCTTCTTTTCACTGTTATAGCCATCAAGACAACGACCACACTATTGACAGTTCTGATTATGGAATCCTGGCTGCTCCGTGATAACTGCACTGCAAAACGACGTCATCTTTATCGCCGTGAATAGCGCCACAACCAGCTATATAACGACTGCATCGCCTCGGATTCCGTGGGATTTGCGACCACGCGTAGCAACTAGTGAGCGCCTGCTCTTTTCACTGTTATAGCCATCAAGACAACGACAACATGATTGACAGTTCTGATTGTGGACACCTGGCTGCTCCGTGATAACTGCACTAGATAATGGCGTCATCTTTATCGTCGTGAATAGCGCCACCACCAGCTATATAACGACTGCATCGACTCGGATTCGCTGAGATTTGCGACCACGCGTGGCAACTAGTGAGCGCCTGTTCTTTTCACTGTTATAGCCATCAAGACAACGACAACATGATTGACAGTACTGATTGTGGCAACCTGGCTGCTCCGTGATAACTCACTAGAAAATGGCGTCATCTTTATCGTCGTGAATAGCGCCACCACCAGCTATATAACGACTGCATCGCCTCGGATTCCCTGGGATTCGCGACCACGCGTGGCAACTAGAGAGCGCCTCCTTTTTTCACTGTTATAGCCATCAAGACAACGACCACACGATTGACAGTTCTGATTGTGGCAACCTGGCTGCTCCGTGATAACAGCACTGGAAAACGACGTCATATTTATCGTCGTGAATAGCGCCACCATCAGCTATATAACGACTGCACCGTCTCGGCTTCCCTGGGACATGCGACCACGCGTGGCAACTACTGAACGCCTCTTCTTTTCACTGTTATAGCCATAAAGATAACGACCACACGATTGACATTTCTGATTGTGGCAAGCTGGCTGCTCCGTGGTAAGTGCCCTGGAAAATGACGTCATATTTATTGTCAAAATAGCGCCACCACCCAATATATAACGACTGCATCGTCTCGGCTTCACTGGGATTTGCGACCACGCGTGGCAACTAGTGAGCGTCTCTTCTTTTCACTGTTATAGCCATCAGGACAACGACAACTCGATTGAGAGTTCTGATTGTGGCAAACTGGCTGCTACGTAATAACTGCACTGGAAATGACGTCATCTTTATCGTCATGAACAGCGCCACCACCCAATATATAACGACTGCATCGTCTCGGCTTCCCTGGGATTTGCGACCACGCGTGGCAACTAGTGAGCGCCTCTTCTTTTCACTGTTATAGCCATCAGGACAACGACAACACGATTGACAATCTTAATGTGGCAAGCTGGCTGCTCCGTGATAACTGCACTTTAAAATGGCGTCATCTTTATCGTCGTGAATAGCGCCACCACCAGCTATATAACGACTGCATCGCCTCGGCTTCCCTGGGATTTGCGACCACGCTTGGCAACTACTGAGCGCCTCTTATTTTCACTGTTATAGCCATAAAGGCAACGATCACACGATTGACGGTTCTCATTGTGGCAAGCTGGCTGCTCCGTGATAACTTCACAGGAAAATGACGCATCTTTATCGTCGTGAATAGCGCCACCACCAGCTATATAACGACTGCATCGCCTCGGATTTCCTGGGATTTGCGATGACGCGTGGCAACTTGTGAGCGCCTCTTCTTTTCGCTGTTATAGCCATCAGGACAACGAAAACGCGATTGACAATTCTTATTGTGGCAAGCTGGCTACTCCGTGATAACTGCACTGGAGAATGGCGTCATCTTTATCGTCGTGAATAGCGCCACCACCAGCTATATAACGACTGCATCGTGTCGGCTTCCCTGGGATTTCCGACCACGCGTGGCAACTATTGAGCGCCTCTTCTTTTCACTGTTATAGCCATCAAGACCACAATCACACGATTGACAGTTCTGACTGTGGCAAGCTGGCTGCTCCGTGATAACTACGCTGGAAATTACGCAATCTTTATTGTCGTGAATAGCGCCACCATCAGCTATATAACGACTGCACCGTCTCGGCTTCCCTGGGACATGCGACCACGCGTGGCAACTACTGAACGCCTCTTCTTTTCACTGTTATAGCCATAAAGATAACGACCACACGATTGAAATTTCTGATTGTGGCAAGCTGGCTGCTCCGTGGTAAGTGCCCTGGAAAATGACGTCATCTTTATTGTCATGAATAGCGCCACCACCCAATATATAACGACTGCATCGTCTCGGCTTCACTGGGATTTGCGACCACGCGTGGCAACTAGTGAGCGTCTCTTCTTTTCACTGTTATAGCCATCAGGACAACGACAACACGATTGAGAGTTCTGATTGTGGCAAACTGGCTGCTACGTAATAACTGCACTGGAAATGACGTCATCTTTATCGTCATGAATAGCGCCACCACCCAATATATAACGACTGCATCGTCTCGGCTTCCCTGGGATTTGCGACCACGCGTGGCAACTAGTGAGCGCCTCTTCTTTTCACTGTTATAGCCATCAGGACAACGACAACACGATTGACAATCTTAATGTGGCAAGCTGGCTGCTCCGTGATAACTGCACTTTAAAATGGCGTCATCTTTATCGTCGTGAATAGCGCCACCACCAGCTATATAACGACTGCATCGCCTCGGCTTCCCTGGGATTTGCGACCACGCTTGGCAACTACTGAGCGCCTCTTATTTTCACTGTTATAGCCATAAAGGCAACGATCACACGATTGACGGTTCTCATTGTGGCAAGCTGGCTGCTCCGTGATAACTTCACAGGAAAATGACGCATCTTTATCGTCGTGAATAGCACCACCACCAGCTATATAACGACTGCATCGCCTCGGATTTCCTGGGATTTGCGACCACGCGTGGCAACTAGTGAGCGCCTCTTCTTTTCGCTGTTATAGCCATCAGGACAACGACAACACGATTGACAGTTCTTACTGTGGCAAGCTGGCTGCTCCGTGGCAACTGCACTGGGAAATGACGTCATCTTTATCGTCGTGAATAGCGCCAACACCAGCTATATAACGACTGCATCGCCTCGGCTTCCCTGCGATTTGCGGCCACGCGTGGCAAGTATTGAGCGCCTCTTCGTTTCACTGTTGTAGCCATCAAGACAACGACCACACGATTGAGCGTTCTGATTGTGGGAAGCTGGCTGCTCCGCGATAACTGCACTGGAAATGACGTCATCTTTATCGTCGTGAATAGCGCCACCACCATTTATATAACGACTGCATTGCTTCAGCTTCCCTGGGACTTGCGACCACGCGTGGAAACTGCTGAGCGCCTCTTCTTTTCACTGTTATAGCCATCAGGACAACGGCAACACGATTGACAGTTCTTATTGTGGCAAGCTAGTTGCTCCGTGATAACTGCGCTGGAAAATGACGTCATCTTTATCGTCTTGAATAGCGCCACCACCAGCTATATAACGACTGCATCGTCTCGGCTTCCCTGGGATTTGCGACCACGCTTGGCAACTACTGAGCGCCTCTTATTTTCACTGTTATAGCCATCAAGACAACGATCACACGATTGACAGTTCTCATTGTGGCAAGCTGGCTGCTCCGTGATAACTTCACAGGAAAATGACGCATCTTTATCGTCGTGAATAGCGCCACCACCAGCTATATAACGACTGCATCGCCTCGGATTTCCTGGGATTTGCGACCACGCGTGGCAACTAGTGAGCGCCTCTTCTTTTCGCTGTTATAGCCATCAGGACAACGAAAACACGATTGACAATTCTTATTGTGGCAAGCTGGCTTCTCCGTGATAAATGCACTGGAAAATGGCGTCATCTTTATCGTCGTGAATAGCGCCACTACCAGCTATATAACGACTGCATCGTGTCGGCTTCCCAGGGATTTGCGACCACGCATGGCAACTAGTGAGCGCCTCTTCTTTCACTCTTATAGCCATCAAGCCAACGAACACAAGATTGACAGTCTTATTGTGGCAAGCTGGCTGCTCCGTCATAACTGCACTTTAAAACGGCGCCATCTTTATCGTCGTGATAGCGCCACCACCAATTATATAACGACTGCATCGTCTCGGCTTCCCTGGGATTTGCGACCACGCTTGGCAACTACTGAGCGCCTCTTATTTTCACTGTTATAGCCATCAGGACAACGACAACACGATGACAGTTCTTATTGTGGCAAGCTGGCTGCTCCGTGATAACCGCACGGGAAAATGGCGTCATCTTTATCGTCGTGAATATCGCCACTACGAGCTATATAACGACTGCATCGTCTCAGCTTCCCTGGGATTTGCGACCACGCGTGGCAACTACTGAGCGCCTCTTCTTTTCACTGTTATAGACATCAATACAACGATCACACGATTGACAGTTCTGATTGTGGCAAGCTGGCTGCTCCGTGATAACTTCACAGGAAAATGACGTCATCTTTATCGTCATGAATAGTGCCACCACCAGCTATGTAACGACTGCATCGCCTCGGCCTCGGCTTCACTGGGATTTGCGACCACGCGTGGCAGCTATTGAGCGCCTCTTCTTTTCACTGTTATAGCCATCAAGACAACGACCACACGATTGACAGATCTGATTGTGGCAACCTGGCTGCTCCGTGTAACTGCAGTGGAAAATGATGTCATCTTTATCGTCATGAATAGCGCCACCACCCAATATATAACGACTACATCGTCTCGGCTGCCCTGGGATTTGCGACCACGCGTGGCAACTAGTGAGCGCCTCTTCTTTTCACTGTTATAGCCATCAGAACAACGAGAACACGATTGACAGTTATATTGTGGCAAGCTGGCTGCTCCGTGATAACTGCGCTGGGAATTACTTCATCTTTATTGTCGTGAATAGAGCCACCATGAGCTATATAACGACTGCACCGCCTCGGCTTCCCTGTGACTTGCGACCACGCGTGGCAACTACTGAGCGCCTCTTCTTTTCACTGTTATAGCCATCAAGACGACTACACGATTGATAGTTCTGATTGTGGCAACCTGGCTGCACACTGATAACTGCGCTGGAAAATAACGTCATCTTTATCGTCAAGAATAGCGCCACAACCAGGTATATAACGACTGCATCGCCTCGGCTTCCCTGGGATTTGCGACCACGTGTGGCAACTACTGAGCGTCTCTTCTTTTCACTGTTATGGCCATCAAGACAACGACCACACGATTGACAGTTCTTATTGTGGCAAGCTGGCTTCTCGGTGATAACTGCACTGGAAAAACTCGTCATCTTTATCGTCGTGAATAGCGCCACCACCAGCTATATAACGACCGCATCGCCTCGGCTTTCCTGGGATTTGCGACCACGCGTGGAAACTACTGAGCGCCTCTTCTTTTCACTGTTATAGCCATCAAGACAACGACCACACGATAAACCGTTCTGATTGTGGCAAGCTGGCTGCTCCGTGATAATTGTACTGGAAATGACGTCATCTTTCTAGTCATGAATAGCGCCACCACCAGCTACACACCGACTGCATCGCCTCGGCTGCCCTGGGATTTGCGACCACGAGTGGCAATTACTGAGCGCCTCTTCTTTTTACTGTTATAGCCATCAGGACAAGGACAACACGATTGACAGTTCATATTGTGGCAAGCTGGCTGCTCCGTGATAATTATTCTGGAAAATGGCGTTATCTTTATCGTCGTGAATAGCGACACCACCAGCTATATAACGATTGCATCGTCTCGGCTTCCCTTGGTTTCCCGACCACGCGTGGCAACTGCTGAGCGCCTCTTCTTTTCACTGTTATAGCCATCAAAACAACGACAACACGATTGACAGTTCTGATCGTGGCAACCTGGCTGCTTCATGATAACTGCACTGGAAAATGGCATCATCTTTATCGTCGTGAATAGCGCCACCACAAGATATATAACGACTGCATCGCTTCGGATTCCCTGGGATATGCGACCACGCGTGGCAACTACTGAGCGCCTCTTCTTTTCACTGTTATAGCCATCAAGACAACGACCACACTATTGACAGTTCTGATTGTGGAATCCTGGCTGCTCCGTGATAACTGCACTGCAAAACGACGTCATCTTTATCGCCGTGAATAGCGCCACAACCAGCTATATAACGACTGCATCGCCTCGGATTCCGTGGGATTTGGGACCACGCGTAGCAACTAGTGAGCGCCTGTTCTTTTCACTGTTATAGCCATCAAGACAACGACAACATGATTGACAGTTCTGATTGTGGACACCTGGCTGCTCCGTGATAACTGCACTAGAAAATGGCGTCATCTTTATCGTCGTGAATAGCGCCACCACCAGCTATATAACGACTGCATCGACTCGGATTCGCTGGGATTTGCGACCACGCGTGGCAACTAGAGAGCGCCTCCTTTTTTCACTGTTATTGCCATCATGACGACGACCACATGATTGAACGTTCTGATTGTGGCAACTTGGCTGCTCCGGGATAACTGCACTGGAAAACGACGTCATCTTTATCGTAAGTGAATAGCGCAAACACCAGCTCTATAACGACTGCATCGCCTCGGCTTCCCTGTGATTTGTGACCACGCGTGGCAACAACTGAGCGCCTCTTCTTTTCACTGTTATAGCCATCAAGACAACGACCACACGATAGACAGTTCTGATTGTGGCAAGCTGGCTGCTCCGGGATAACTGCACTGGAAAACGACGTCATCTTTATCGTCGTGAATAGCGCCACCACCAGATATATAACGACTGCATCGTCTCGGCTTCCCTTGGTTTCCCGACCACGCGTGGCAACTGCTGAGCGCCTCTTCTTTTCACTGTTATAGCCATCAAAACAACGACAACACGATTGACAGTTCTGATCGTGGCAACCTGGCTGCTTCATGATAACTGCACTGGAAAATAACATCATCTTTATCGTCGTGAATAGCGCCACCACAAGATATATAACGACTGCATCGCTTCGGATTCCCTGGGATATGCGACCACGCGTGGCAACTACTGAGCGCCTCTTCTTTTCACTGTTATAGCCATCAAGACAACGACCACACTATTGACAGTTCTGATTGTGGAATCCTGGCTGCTCCGTGATAACTGCACTGCAAAACGACGTCATCTTTATCGCCGTGAATAGCGTCACAACCAGCTATATAACGACTGCATCGCCTCGGATTCCGTGGGATTTGCGACCACGCGTAGCAACTAGTGAGCGCCTGTTCTTTTCACTGTTATAGCCATCAAGACAACGACAACATGATTGACAGTTCTGATTGTGGACACCTGGCTGCTCCGTGATAACTGCACTAGAAAATGGCGTCATCTTTATCGTCGTGAATAGCGCCACCACCAGCTATATAACGACTGCATCGACTCGGATTCGCTGGGATTTGCGACCACGCGTGGCAACTAGAGAGCGCCTCCTTTTTTCACTCTTATAGCCATCAAGACAATGACCACACGATTGACAGTTCTGATTGTGGCAAGCTAGTTGCTCCGTGATAACTGCGCTGGAAAATGACGTCATCTTTATCGTCATGAATAGCGCAACCACCAGATATATAGCGACTGCATCGTCTCGGCTTCCCTGTGATTTGCGACCACGCGTGGCAACTACTGAGTGCCTCTTTTTTTCACTGTTATTGCCATCATGGCGACGACCACACGATTGACCGTTCTGATTGTGGCAACTTGGCTGCTCCGGGATAACTGCACTGGAAAACGACGTCATCTTTATCGTCGTGAATCGCGCCACCACCAGATATATAACGACTGCATCGTCTCGGCTTCCCTGGAATTTGCGACCACGCGTTGTAACTACTGAGCGCCTCTTCTTTTCACTGTTATAGCCATCAAGACAACGACCACACGATTGACCGTTCTGATTGTGGCAAACTGGCTGCTCCGTAATAACTGCACTGGAAATGACGTCATCTTTAACGTCGTGAATAGCGCCGCCACCATTTATATAACGACTGCATCGCCTCGGATTTCCTGGGACTTGCGAAAACGCGTATCAACTACTGAGCGCCTCTTCTTCTCACTGTTAGAGCTATCAAGAGAACGACCACACGATTGACAGTTCTGATTGTGGCAACCTGGGTGCTCCGTGATAACTGCACTTTAAAACAACGTCATCTTTATCTCCCTGAATAGCGCCACCACCAGCTATATAACGACTGCATCGTCTCGGCTTCCCTGGTATTTGCGACCACGCGTGGCAACTACTGAGCGCCTCTTCTTTTCACTGTTATAGCCATCAAGGCAGTGATCACACGATTGACAGTTCTGATTGTGGCAAGCTGGCTGCTCCGTGTTAACTGGACTGGAAAACGACGTCATCTTTATCGTCGTGAATAGCGCCACCACCAGCTATATAACGACTGCATCGCCTCGGATTTACTGGGATTTGCGACCACGCGTGGCAACTACTGAGCGCCTCTTCTTTTCACTGCTAAAGCCATCAAGACAACGACCACACTATTGACAGTTCTGATTGTGGAATCCTGGCTGCTCCGTGATAACTGCTATGCAAAACGACGTCATCTTTATCGCCGTGAATAGCGCCACAACCAGCTATATAACGACTGCATCGCCTCAAATTCCTTGGGATTTGCGACCACGCGTGGCAACTAGTGAGCGCCTGTTCTTTTCACTGTTATAGCCATCAAGACAACGACAACATGATTGACAGTACTGATTGTGGCAACCTGGCTGCTCCGTGATAACTCACTAGAAAATGGCGTCATCTTTATCGTCGTGAATAGCGCCACCACCATTTGTATAACGACTGCATCGCCTCGGCTTCCCTGGGACTTGCGACCACGCGTGGGAACTACTGAGCGCCTCTTCTTTTCACTGTTATAGCCATCAAGACAACGACAACACGATTGACAGTTCTGATTGTGGCAAGCTGGCTGCTCCGTGGCAACTGCACTGGGATATGACGTCATCTTTTTCGTCGTGAATAGCGCCACCACCAGCTATAAAACGACTGCATCGCCTCGGCTTCCCTTCGATTTGCGGCCACGCGTGGCAACTATTGAGCGCCTCTTCGTTTCACTGTTGTAGCCATCAAAACAACGACCACACGATTGACCGTTCTGATTGTGGCAAGCTGGCTGCTCCGCAATAACTGCACTTTAAATGACGTCAACTTTATCGTCGTGAATAGCGCCACCACCATTTATATAACGACTGCATCGCTTCAGCTTCCCTGGGACTTGCGACCACGCGTGGCAACTACTAAGCGCCTCTTCTTTTCACTGTTATAGCCATCAGGACAACGGCAACACGATTGACAGTTCTTATTGTGGCAAGCTAGTTGCTCCGTGATAACTGCGCTGGAAAATGACGTCATCTTTATCGTCATGAATAGCGCAACCACCAGATATATAGCGACTGCATCGTCTCGGCTTCCCTGGGATTTGCGACCACGCGTGGCAACTACTGAGTGCCTCTTTTTTTCACTGTTATTGCCATCATGGCGACGACCACACGATTGACCGTTCTGATTGTGGCAACTTGGCTGCTCCGGGATAACTGCACTGGAAAACGACGTCATCTTTATCGTCGTGAATAGCGCCACCACCAGATATATAACGACTGCATCGTCTCGGCTTCCCTTGGTTTCCCGACCACGCGTGGCAACTGCTGAGCGCCTCTTCTTTTCACTGTTATAGCCATCAAAACAACGACAACACGATTGACAGTTCTGATCGTGGCAACCTGGCTGCTTCATGATAACTGCACTGGAAAATGGCATCATCTTTATCGTCGTGAATAGCGCCACCACAAGATATATAACGACTGCATCGCTTCGGATTCCCTGGGATATGCGACCACGCGTGGCAACTACTGAGCGCCTCTTCTTTTCACTGTTATAGCCATCAATACAACGACCACACTATTGACAGTTCTGATTGTGGAATCCTGGCTGCTCCGTGATAACTGCACTAGAAAATGACGTCATCTTTATCGTCATGAATAGCGCAACCACCAGATATATAGCGACTGCATCGTCTCGGCTTCCCTGGGATTTGCGACCACGCGTGGCAACTACTGAGTGCCTCTTTTTTTCACTGTTATTGACATCATGACGACGACCACACGATTGACAGTTTTGAGTGTGGCAACTCGGCTGCTCCGGGATAACTGCGCTGGAAAACGACGTCATCTTTATCGTAAGTGAATAGCGCCAACACCAGCTCTATAACGACTGCATCGCCTCGGCTTCCCTGTGATTTGCGACCACGCGTGGCAACAACTGAGCGCCTCTTCTTTTCACTGTTATAGCCATCAAGACAACGACCACACGATTGACAGTTCTGATTGTGGCAACCTGGCTGCTCCGTGATAACAGCACTGGAAAACGACGTCATATTTATCGTCGTGAATAGCGCCACCATCAGCTATATAACGACTGCACCGTCTCGGCTTCCCTGGGACATGCGACCACGCGTGGCAACTACTGAACGCCTCTTCTTTTCACTGTTATAGCCATAAAGATAACGACCACACGATTGACATTTCTGATTGTGGCAAGCTGGCTGCTCCGTGGTAAGTGCCCTGGAAAATGACGTCATCTTTATTGTCATGAATAGCGCCACCACCCAATATATAACGACTGCATCGTCTCGGCTTCACTGGGATTTGCGACCACGCGTGGCAACTAGTGAGCGTCTCTTCTTTTCACTGTTATAGCCATCAGGACAACGACAACTCGATTGAGAGTTCTGATTGTGGCAAACTGGCTGCTACGTAATAACTGCACTGGAAATGACGTCATCTTTATCGTCATGAATAGCGCCACCACCCAATATATAACGACTGCATCGTCTCGGCTTCCCTGGGATTTGCGACCACGCGTGGCAACTAGTGAGCGCCTCTTCTTTTCACTGTTATAGCCATCAGGACAACGACAACACGATTGACAATCTTAATGTGGCAAGCTGGCTGCTCCGTGATAACTGCACTTTAAAATGGCGTCATCTTTATCGTCGTGAATAGCGCCACCACCAGCTATATAACGACTGCATCGCCTCGGCTTCCCTGGGATTTGCGACCACGCTTGGCAACTACTGAGCGCCTCTTATTTTCACTGTTATAGCCATAAAGGCAACGATCACACGATTGACGGTTCTCATTGTGGCAAGCTGGCTGCTCCGTGATAACTTCACAGGAAAATGACGCATCTTTATCGTCGTGAATAGCGCCACCACCAGCTATATAACGACTGCATCGCCTCGGATTTCCTGGGATTTGCGATGACGCGTGGCAACTTGTGAGCGCCTCTTCTTTTCGCTGTTATAGCCATCAGGACAACGAAAACGCGATTGACAATTCTTATTGTGGCAAGCTGGCTACTCCGTGATAACTGCACTGGAGAATGGCGTCATCTTTATCGTCGTGAATAGCGCCACCACCAGCTATGTAACGACTGCATCGTGTCGGCTTCCCTGGGATTTCCGACCACGCGTGGCAACTATTGAGCGCCTCTTCTTTTCACTGTTATAGCCATCAAGACCACAATCACACGATTGACAGTTCTGACTGTGGCAAGCTGGCTGCTCCGTGATAACTACGCTGGAAATTACGCAATCTTTATTGTCGTGAATAGCGCCACCATCAGCTATATAACGACTGCACCGTCTCGGCTTCCCTGGGACATGCGACCACGCGTGGCAACTACTGAACGCCTCTTCTTTTCACTGTTATAGCCATAAAGATAACGACCACACGATTGAAATTTCTGATTGTGGCAAGCTGGCTGCTCCGTGGTAAGTGCCCTGGAAAATGACGTCATCTTTATTGTCATGAATAGCGCCACCACCCAATATATAACGACTGCATCGTCTCGGCTTCACTGGGATTTGCGACCACGCGTGGCAACTAGTGAGCGTCTCTTCTTTTCACTGTTATAGCCATCAGGACAACGACAACACGATTGAGAGTTCTGATTGTGGCAAACTGGCTGGTACGTAATAACTGCACTGGAAATGACGTCATCTTTATCGTCATGAATAGCGCCACCACCCAATATATAACGACTGCATCGTCTCGGCTTCCCTGGGATTTGCGACCACGCGTGGCAACTAGTGAGCGCCTCTTCTTTTCACTGTTATAGCCATCAGGACAACGACAACACGATTGACAATCTTAATGTGGCAAGCTGGCTGCTCCATGATAACTGCACTTTAAAATGGCGTCATCTTTATCGTCGTGAATAGCGCCACCACCAGCTATATAACGACTGCATCGCCTCGGCTTCCCTGGGATTTGCGACCACGCTTGGCAACTACTGAGCGCCTCTTATTTTCACTGTTATAGCCATAAAGGCAACGATCACACGATTGACGGTTCTCATTGTGGCAAGCTGGCTGCTCCGTGATAACTTCACAGGAAAATGACGCATCTTTATCGTCGTGAATAGCACCACCACCAGCTATATAACGACTGCATCGCCTCGGATTTCCTGGGATTTGCGACCACGCGTGGCAACTAGTGAGCGCCTCTTCTTTTCGCTGTTATAGCCATCAGGACAACGACAACACGATTGACAGTTCTTACTGTGGCAAGCTGGCTGCTCCGTGGCAACTGCACTGGGAAATGACGTCATCTTTATCGTCGTGAATAGCGCCAACACCAGCTATATAACGACTGCATCGCCTCGGCTTCCCTGCGATTTGCGGCCACGCGTGGCAAGTATTGAGCGCCTCTTCGTTTCACTGTTGTAGCCATCAAGACAACGACCACACGATTGAGCGTTCTGATTGTGGCAAGCTGGCTGCTCCGCGATAACTGCACTGGAAATGACGTCATCTTTATCGTCGTGAATAGCGCCACCACCATTTATATAACGACTGCATTGCTTCAGCTTCCCTGGGACTTGCGACCACGCGTGGAAACTGCTGAGCGCCTCTTCTTTTCACTGTTATAGCCATCAGGACAACGGCAACACGATTGACAGTTCTTATTGTGGCAAGCTAGTTGCTCCGTGATAACTGCGCTGGAAAATGACGTCATCTTTATCGTCTTGAATAGCGCCACCACCAGCTATATAACGACTGCATCGTCTCGGCTTCCCTGGGATTTGCGACCACGCTTGGCAACTACTGAGCGCCTCTTATTTTCACTGTTATAGCCATCAAGACAACGATCACACGATTGACAGTTCTCATTGTGGCAAGCTGGCTGCTCCGTGATAACTTCACAGGAAAATGACGCATCTTTATCGTCGTGAATAGCGCCACCACCAATTATATAACGACTGCATCGTCTCGGCTTCCCTGGGATTTGCGACCACGCTTGGCAACTACTGAGCGCCTCTTATTTTCACTGTTATAGCCATCAGGACAACGACAACACGATTGACAGTTCTTATTGTGGCAAGCTGGCTGCTCCGTGATAACCGCACGGGAAAATGGCGTCATCTTTATCGTCGTGAATATCGCCACTACGAGCTATATAACGACTGCATCGTCTCAGCTTCCCTGGGATTTGCGACCACGCGTGGCAACTACTGAGCGCCTCTTCTTTTCACTGTTATAGACATCAATACAACGATCACACGATTGACAGTTCTGATTGTGGCAAGCTGGCTGCTCCGTGATAACTTCACAGGAAAATGACGTCATCTTTATCGTCATGAATAGTGCCACCACCAGCTATGTAACGACTGCATCGCCTCGGCCTCGGCTTCACTGGGATTTGCGACCACGCGTGGCAGCTATTGAGCGCCTCTTCTTTTCACTGTTATAGCCATCAAGACAACGACCACACGATTGACAGATCTGATTGTGGCAACCTGGCTGCTCCGTGTAACTGCAGTGGAAAATGATGTCATCTTTATCGTCATGAATAGCGCCACCACCCAATATATAACGACTACATCGTCTCGGCTGCCCTGGGATTTGCGACCACGCGTGGCAACTAGTGAGCGCCTCTTCTTTTCACTGTTATAGCCATCAGAACAACGAGAACACGATTGACAGTTATATTGTGGCAAGCTGGCTGCTCCGTGATAACTGCGCTGGGAATTACTTCATCTTTATTGTCGTGAATAGAGCCACCATGAGCTATATAACGACTGCACCGCCTCGGCTTCCCTGTGACTTGCGACCACGCGTGGCAACTACTGAGCGCCTCTTCTTTTCACTGTTATAGCCATCAAGACGACTACACGATTGATAGTTCTGATTGTGGCAACCTGGCTGCACACTGATAACTGCGCTGGAAAATAACGTCATCTTTATCGTCAAGAATAGCGCCACAACCAGGTATATAACGACTGCATCGCCTCGGCTTCCCTGGGATTTGCGACCACGTGTGGCAACTACTGAGCGTCTCTTCTTTTCACTGTTATGGCCATCAAGACAACGACCACACGATTGACAGTTCTTATTGTGGCAAGCTGGCTTCTCGGTGATAACTGCACTGGAAAATCTCGTCATCTTTATCGTCGTGAATAGCGCCACCACCAGCTATATAACGACCGCATCGCCTCGGCTTTCCTGGGATTTGCGACCACGCGTGGAAACTACTGAGCGCCTCTTCTTTTCACTGTTATAGCCATCAAGACAACGACCACACGATAAACCGTTCTGATTGTGGCAAGCTGGCTGCTCCGTGATAATTGTACTGGAAATGACGTCATCTTTCTAGTCATGAATAGCGCCACCACCAGCTACACACCGACTGCATCGCCTCGGCTGCCCTGGGATTTGCGACCACGAGTGGCAATTACTGAGCGCCTCTTCTTTTTACTGTTATAGCCATCAGGACAAGGACAACACGATTGACAGTTCATATTGTGGCAAGCTGGCTGCTCCGTGATAATTATTCTGGAAAATGGCGTTATCTTTATCGTCGTGAATAGCGACACCACCAGCTATATAACGATTGCATCGTCTCGGCTTCCCTTGGTTTCCCGACCACGCGTGGCAACTGCTGAGCGCCTCTTCTTTTCACTGTTATAGCCATCAAAACAACGACAACACGATTGACAGTTCTGATCGTGGCAACCTGGCTGCTTCATGATAACTGCACTGGAAAATGGCATCATCTTTATCGTCGTGAATAGCGCCACCACAAGATATATAACGACTGCATCGCTTCGGATTCCCTGGGATATGCGACCACGCGTGGCAACTACTGAGCGCCTCTTCTTTTCACTGTTATAGCCATCAAGACAACGACCACACTATTGACAGTTCTGATTGTGGAATCCTGGCTGCTCCGTGATAACTGCACTGCAAAACGACGTCATCTTTATCGCCGTGAATAGCGTCACAACCAGCTATATAACGACTGCATCGCCTCGGATTCCGTGGGATTTGCGACCACGCGTAGCAACTAGTGAGCGCCTGTTCTTTTCACTGTTATAGCCATCAAGACAACGACAACATGATTGACAGTTCTGATTGTGGACACCTGGCTGCTCCGTGATAACTGCACTAGAAAATGGCGTCATCTTTATCGTCGTGAATAGCGCCACCACCAGCTATATAACGACTGCATCGACTCGGATTCGCTGGGATTTGCGACCACGCGTGGCAACTAGAGAGCGCCTCCTTTTTTCACTCTTATAGCCATCAAGACAATGACCACACGATTGACAGTTCTGATTGTGGCAAGCTAGTTGCTCCGTGATAACTGCGCTGGAAAATGACGTCATCTTTATCGTCATGAATAGCGCAACCACCAGATATATAGCGACTGCATCGTCTCGGCTTCCCTGTGATTTGCGACCACGCGTGGCAACTACTGAGTGCCTCTTTTTTTCACTGTTATTGCCATCATGGCGACGACCACACGATTGACCGTTCTGATTGTGGCAACTTGGCTGCTCCGGGATAACTGCACTGGAAAACGACGTCATCTTTATCGTCGTGAATCGCGCCACCACCAGATATATAACGACTGCATCGTCTCGGCTTCCCTGGAATTTGCGACCACGCGTTGTAACTACTGAGCGCCTCTTCTTTTCACTGTTATAGCCATCAAGACAACGACCACACGATTGACCGTTCTGATTGTGGCAAACTGGCTGCTCCGTAATAACTGCACTGGAAATGACGTCATCTTTAACGTCGTGAATAGCGCCGCCACCATTTATATAACGACTGCATCGCCTCGGATTTCCTGGGACTTGCGAAAACGCGTATCAACTACTGAGCGCCTCTTCTTCTCACTGTTAGAGCTATCAAGAGAACGACCACACGATTGACAGTTCTGATTGTGGCAACCTGGGTGCTCCGTGATAACTGCACTTTAAAACAACGTCATCTTTATCTCCCTGAATAGCGCCACCACCAGCTATATAACGACTGCATCGTCTCGGCTTCCCTGGTATTTGCGACCACGCGTGGCAACTACTGAGCGCCTCTTCTTTTCACTGTTATAGCCATCAAGGCAGTGATCACACGATTGACAGTTCTGATTGTGGCAAGCTGGCTGCTCCGTGTTAACTGGACTGGAAAACGACGTCATCTTTATCGTCGTGAATAGCGCCACCACCAGCTATATAACGACTGCATCGCCTCGGATTTACTGGGATTTGCGACCACGCGTGGCAACTACTGAGCGCCTCTTCTTTTCACTGCTAAAGCCATCAAGACAACGACCACACTATTGACAGTTCTGATTGTGGAATCCTGGCTGCTCCGTGATAACTGCTATGCAAAACGACGTCATCTTTATCGCCGTGAATAGTGCCACAACCAGCTATATAACGACTGCATCGCCTCAAATTCCTTGGGATTTGCGACCACGCGTGGCAACTAGTGAGCGCCTGTTCTTTTCACTGTTATAGCCATCAAGACAACGACAACATGATTGACAGTACTGATTGTGGCAACCTGGCTGCTCCGTGATAACTCACTAGAAAATGGCGTCATCTTTATCGTCGTGAATAGCGCCACCACCATTTGTATAACGACTGCATCGCCTCGGCTTCCCTGGGACTTGCGACCACGCGTGGGAACTACTGAGCGCCTCTTCTTTTCACTGTTATAGCCATCAAGACAACGACAACACGATTGACAGTTCTGATTGTGGCAAGCTGGCTGCTCCGTGGCAACTGCACTGGGATATGACGTCATCTTTTTCGTCGTGAATAGCGCCACCACCAGCTATAAAACGACTGCATCGCCTCGGCTTCCCTTCGATTTGCGGCCACGCGTGGCAACTATTGAGCGCCTCTTCGTTTCACTGTTGTAGCCATCAAAACAACGACCACACGATTGACCGTTCTGATTGTGGCAAGCTGGCTGCTCCGCAATAACTGCACTTTAAATGACGTCAACTTTATCGTCGTGAATAGCGCCACCACCATTTATATAACGACTGCATCGCTTCAGCTTCCCTGGGACTTGCGACCACGCGTGGCAACTACTAAGCGCCTCTTCTTTTCACTGTTATAGCCATCAGGACAACGGCAACACGATTGACAGTTCTTATTGTGGCAAGCTAGTTGCTCCGTGATAACTGCGCTGGAAAATGACGTCATCTTTATCGTCATGAATAGCGCAACCACCAGATATATAGCGACTGCATCGTCTCGGCTTCCCTGGGATTTGCGACCACGCGTGGCAACTACTGAGTGCCTCTTTTTTTCACTGTTATTGCCATCATGGCGACGACCACACGATTGACCGTTCTGATTGTGGCAACTTGGCTGCTCCGGGATAACTGCACTGGAAAACGACGTCATCTTTATCGTCGTGAATAGCGCCACCACCAGATATATAACGACTGCATCGTCTCGGCTTCCCTTGGTTTCCCGACCACGCGTGGCAACTGCTGAGCGCCTCTTCTTTTCACTGTTATAGCCATCAAAACAACGACAACACGATTGACAGTTCTGATCGTGGCAACCTGGCTGCTTCATGATAACTGCACTGGAAAATGGCATCATCTTTATCGTCGTGAATAGCGCCACCACAAGATATATAACGACTGCATCGCTTCGGATTCCCTGGGATATGCGACCACGCGTGGCAACTACTGAGCGCCTCTTCTTTTCACTGTTATAGCCATCAATACAACGACCACACTATTGACAGTTCTGATTGTGGAATCCTGGCTGCTCCGTGATAACTGCACTAGAAAATGGCGTCATCTTTATCGTCGTGAATAGCGCCACCACCAGCTATATAACGACTGCATCGACTCGGATTCGCTGGGATTTGCGACCACGCGTGGCAACTACTGAGTGCCTCTTTTTTTCACTGTTATTGACATCATGACGACGACCACACGATTGACAGTTTTGAGTGTGGCAACTCGGCTGCTCCGGGATAACTGCGCTGGAAAACGACGTCATCTTTATCGTAAGTGAATAGCGCCAACACCAGCTCTATAACGACTGCATCGCCTCGGCTTCCCTGTGATTTGCGACCACGCGTGGCAACAACTGAGCGCCTCTTCTTTTCACTGTTATAGCCATCAAGACAACGACCACACGATAGACAGTTCTGATTGTGGCAAGCTGGCTGCTCCGTGGCAACTGCACTAGGAAATGACGTCATCTTTATCGTCGTGAATAGCGCCACCACCGGCTATATAACGACTGCATCACATCGGCTTCCCTGCGATTTGCGACCACGCGTTGCAACCAGTGAGCGCCTGTTCTTTTCACTGTATTAGCCATCAAGACAATGACAACACGATTGACAGTTCTGATTGTGGCAACCTGGCTGCTCCGTGATAACTGCACTGAATATGACGTCATCTTTCTCGTCGTGAATAGCGCCACCACCATTTATATAACGACTGCATCGCCTCGGCTTCCCTGGGACTTGCGACCACGCGTGGGAACTACTGAGCGCCTCTTCTTTTCACTGTTATAGCCATCAAGACAACGACAACACGATTGACAGTTCTGATTGTGGCAAGCTGGCTGCTCCGTGGCAACTGCACTGGGATATGACGCCATCTTTATCGTCGTGAAGAGCGCCACCACCAGCTATGAAACGATCATCGCCTCGGCTTCCCTGGGATTTGCGACCACGCGTGGCAACAACTGAGCGCCTCTTCTTTCACTCTTATAGCCATCAAGACGACAACACGATTGACAGTTCTGATTGTGGCAAGCTGGCTGCTCCGTGTTAACTGGACTGGAAAACGACGTCATCTTTATCGTCGTGAATAGCGCCACCACCAGCTATATAACGACTGCATCGCCTCGGATTTACTGGAATTTGCGACCACGCGTGGCAACTACTGAGCGCCTCCTCTTTTCACTGTTATAGCCATCAAGACAACGACCACACGATTAACAGTTCTTATTGTGGCAAGCTGGCTTCTCGGTGATAACTGCACTGGAAAATCTCGTCATCTTTATCGTCGTGAATAGCGCCACCACCAGCTATATAACGACAGCATCGCCTCGGCTTTCCTGGGATTTGCGACCACGCGTGGCAACTACTGAGCGCCTCTTCTTTTCACTGTTATAGCCATCAAGACAACGACCACACGATTGACCGTTCTGACTGTGGCAAGCTGGCTGCTCCGTGATAACTGTACTGGAAATGACGTCATCTTTATAGTCGTGAATAGCGCCACCACCAGCTACATACCGACTGCAACGCCTCGGCTTCCCTGGGATTTGCGACCACGCATGGCAATTACTGAGCGCCTCTTCTTTTTACTGTTATAGCCATCAGGACAAGGACAACACAATTGACAGTTCTTATTGTGGCAAGCTTGCTGCTCCGTGATAACTGCTCTGGAAAATGGCGTTATCTTTATCGTCGTGAATAGTGCCACCACCAGCTATATAACGATTGCATCGTCTCGGCTTCCCTTGGTTTCGCGACCACGCGTGGCAACTACTGAGCGCCTCTTCTTTTCACTGTTATAGCCATCAAAACAACGACCACACGATTGACAGTTCTGATTGTGGCAACCTGGCTGCTCCGTGATAACTGCACTGGAAAATGGCGTTATCTTTGTCATCGTGAATAGCGCCACCACAAGATATATAACGACTGCATCGCTTCGGATTCCTTGGGATATGCGACCGCGCGTGGCAACTACTGAGCGCCTCTTCTTTTCACTGCTAAAGCCATCAAGACAACGACCACACTATTGACAGTTCTGATTGTGGAATCCTGGCTGCTCCGTGATAACTGCTATGCAAAACGACGTCATCTTTATCGCCGTGAATAGCGCCACAACCAGCTATATAACGACTGCATCGCCTCAAATTCCGTGGGATTTGCGACCACGCGTGGCAACTAGTGAGCGCCTGTTCTTTTCACTGTTATAGCCATCAAGACAACGACAACATGATTGACAGTACTGATTGTGGCAACCTGGCTGCTCCGTGATAACTCACTAGAAAATGGCGTCATCTTTATCGTCGTGAATAGCGCCACCACCATTTATATAACGACTGCATCGCCTCGGCTTCCCTGGGACTTGCGACCACGCGTGGGAACTACTGAGCGCCTCTTCTTTTCACTGTTATAGCCATCAAGACAACGACAACACGATTGACAGTTCTGATTGTGGCAAGCTGGCTGCTCCGTGGCAACTGCACTGGGATATGACGCCATCTTTTTCGTCGTGAAGAGCGCCACCACCAGCAATGAAACGATCATCGCCTCGGCTTCCCTGGGATTTGCGACCACGCGTGGCAACAACTGAGCGCCTCTTCTTTCACTCTTATAGCCATCAAGACAACGACAACACGATTGACAGTTCTGATTGTGGCAAGCTGGCTGCTCCGTGGCAACTGCACTGGGATATGACGTCATCTTTTTCGTCGTGAATAGCGCCACCACCAGCTATAAAACGACTGCATCGCCTCGGCTTCCCTTCGATTTGCGGCCACGCGTGGCAACTATTGAGCGCCTCTTCGTTTCACTGTTGTAGCCATCAAAACAACGACCACACGATTGACCGTTCTGATTGTGGCAAGCTGGCTGCTCCGCAATAACTGCACTTTAAATGACGTCAACTTTATCGTCGTGAATAGCGCCACCACCATTTACATAACGACTGCATCGCTTCAGCTTCCCTGGGACTTGCGACCACGCGTGGCAACTACTAAGCGCCTCTTCTTTTCACTGTTATAGCCATCAGGACAACGGCAACACGATTGACAGTTCTTATTGTGGCAAGCTAGTTGCTCCGTGAGAACTGCGCTGGAAAATGACGTCATCTTTATCGTCATGAATAGCGCAACCACCAGATATATAGCGACTGCATCGTCTCGGCTTCCCTGGGATTTGCGACCACGCGTGGCAACTACTGAGTGCCTCTTTTTTTCACTGTTATTGCCATCATGGCGACGACCACACGATTGAGCGTTCTGATTGTGCCAACTTGGCTGCTCCGGGATAACTGCACTGGAAAACGACGTCATCTTTATCGTCGTGAATAGCGCCACCACCAGATATATAACGACTGCATCGTCTCGGCTTCCCTTGGTTTCCCGACCACGCGTGGCAACTGCTGAGCGCCTCTTCTTTTCACTGTTATAGCCATCAAAACAACGACAACACGATTGACAGTTCTGATCGTGGCAACCTGGCTGCTTCATGATAACTGCACTGGAAAATGGCATCATCTTTATCGTCGTGAATAGCGCCACCACAAGATATATAACGACTGCATCGCTTCGGATTCCCTGGGATATGCGACCACGCGTGGCAACTACTGAGCGCCTCTTCTTTTCACTGTTATAGCCATCAAGACAACGACCACACTATTGACAGTTCTGATTGTGGAATCCTGGCTGCTCCGTGATAACTGCACTAGAAAATGGCGTCATCTTTATCGTATGTGAATAGCGCAAACACCAGCTCTGTAATGACTGCATCGCCTCGGCTTCCCTGGGATTTGCGACCACGCGTGGCAACAACTGAGCGCCTCTTCTTTCACTCTTGTAGCCATCAAGACAATGACCACACGATTGACAGTTCTGATTGTGGCAAGCTGGCTGCTCCGTGGAAACTGCACTGGGAAATGACGTCATCTTTATCGTCATGAATAGCGCAAACACCAGATATATAGCGACTGCATCGTCTCGGCTTCCCTGGGATTTGCGACCACGCGTGGCAACTACTGAGTGCCTCTTTTTTTCACTGTTATTGACATCATGACGACGACCACACGATTGACAGTTCTGAGTGTGGCAACTCGGCTGCTCCGGGATAACTGCGCTGGAAAACGACGTCATCTTTATCGTAAGTGAATAGCGCCAACACCAGCTCTATAACGACTGCATCGCCTCGGCTTCCCTGTGATTTGCGACCACGCGTGGCAACAACTGAGCGCCTCTTCTTTTCACTGTTATAGCCATCAAGACAACGACCACACGATAGACAGTTCTGATTGTGGCAAGCTGGCTGCTCCGTGGCAACTGCACTAGGAAATGACGTCATCTTTATCGTCGTGAATAGCGCCACCACCGGCTATATAACGACTGCATCACATCGGCTTCCCTGCGATTTGCGACCACGCGTTGCAACCAGTGAGCGCCTGTTCTTTTCACTGTATTAGCCATCAAGACAATGACAACACGATTGACAGTTCTGATTGTGGCAACCTGGCTGCTCCGTGATAACTGCACTGAAAATGACGTCATCTTTCTCGTCGTGAATAGCGCCACCACCATTTATATAACGACTGCATCGCCTCGGCTTCCCTGGGACTTGCGACCACGCGTGGGAACTACTGAGCGCCTCTTCTTTTCACTGTTATAGCCATCAAGACAACGACAACACGATTGACAGTTCTGATTGTGGCAAGCTGGCTGCTCCGTTATAACTGCACTGGAAATGACGTCATCTTTCTCGTCGTGAATAGCGCCACCACCATTTATATAACGACTGCATCGCCTCGGCTTCCCTGGGATTTGCGACCACGCGTGGCAACAACTGAGCGCCTCTTCTTTCACTCTTATAGCCATCAAGACAACGACAACACGATTGACAGTTCTGATTGTGGCAAGCTGGCTGCTCCGTGGCAACTGCACTGGGATATGACGTCATCTTTTTCGTCGTGAATAGCGCCACCACCATTTATATAACGACTGCATCGCCTCGGCTTCCCTGGGACTTGCGACCACGCGTGGGAACTACTGAGCGCCTCTTCTTTTCACTGTTATAGCCATCAAGACAACGACAACACGATTGACAGTTCTGATTGTGGCAACCTGGCTGCTCCGTGATAACTGCACTGAATATGACGTCATCTTTCTCGTCGTGAATAGCGCCACCACCATTTATATAACGACTGCATCGCCTCGGCTTCCCTGGGACTTGCGACCACGCGTGGGAACTACTGAGCGCCTCTTCTTTTCACTGTTATAGCCATCAAGACAACGACAACACGATTGACAGTTCTGATTGTGGCAACCTGGCTGCTCCGTTATAACTGCACTGGAAATGACGTCGTCTTTCTCGTCGTGAATAGCGCCACCACCATTTATATAACGACTGCATCGCCTCGGCTTCCCTGGGATTTGCGACCACGCGTGGCAACAACTGAGCGCCTCTTCTTTCACTCTTATAGCCATCAAGACAACGACAACACGATTGACAGTTCTGATTGTGGCAAGCTGGCTGCTCCGTGGCAACTGCACTGGGATATGACGTCATCTTTTTCGTCGTGAATAGCGCCACCACCAGCTATAAAACGACTGCATCGCCTCGGCTTCCCTTCGATTTGCGGCCACGCGTGGCAACTATTGAGCGCTTCTTCGTTTCACTGTTGTAGCCATCAAAACAACGACCACACGATTGACCGTTCTGATTGTGGCAAGCTGGCTGCTCCGCAATAACTGCACTTTAAATGACGTCAACTTTATCGTCGTGAATAGCGCCACCACCATTTATATAACGACTGCATCGCTTCAGCTTCCCTGGGACTTGCAACCACGCGTGGCAACTACTAAGCGCCTCTTCTTTTCACTGTTATAGCCATCAGGACAACGGCAACACAATTGACAGTTCTTATTGTGGCAAGCTAGTTGCTCCGTGATAACTGCGCTGGAAAATGACGTCATCTTTATCGTCATGAATAGCGCAACCACCAGATATATAGCGACTGCATCGTCTCGGCTTCCCTGGGATTTGCGACCACGCGTGGCAACTATTGAGTGCCTCTTTTTTTCACTGTTATTGCCATCATGGCGATGACCACACGATTGACCGTTCTGATTGTGGCAACTTGGCTGCTCCGGGATAACTGCACTGGAAAACGACGTCATCTTTATCGTCGTGAATAGCGCCACCACCAGATATATAACGACTGCATCGTCTCGGCTTCCCTTGGTTTCCCGACCACGCGTGGCAACTGCTGAGCGCCTCTTCTTTTCACTGTTATAGCCATCAAAACAACGACAACACGATTGACAGTTCTGATCGTGGCAACCTGGCTGCTTCATGATAACTGCACTGGAAAATGGCATCATCTTTATCGTCGTGAATAGCGCCACCACAAGATATATAACGACTCCATCGCTTCGGATTCCCTGGGATATGCGACCACGCGTGGCAACTACTGAGCGCCTCTTCTTTTCACTGTTATAGCCATCAAGACAACGACCACACTATTGACAGTTCTGATTGTGGAATCCTGGCTGCTCCGTGATAACTGCACTAGAAAATGGCGTCATCTTTATCGTCGTGAATAGCGCCACCACCAGCTATATAACGACTGCATCGACTCGGATTCGCTAGGATTGCGACCACGCGTGGCAACTAGAGAGCGCCTCCTTTTTTCACTGTTATTGCCATCATGACGACGACCACATGATTGAACGTTCTGATTGTGGCAACTTGGCTGCTCCGGGATAACTGCACTGGTAAACGACGTCATCTTTATCGTATGTGAATAGCGCAAACACCAGCTCTATAATGACTGCATCGCCTCGGCTTCCCTGGGATTTGCGACCACGCGTGGCAACAACTGAGCGCCTCTTCTTTCACTCTTATAGCCATCAAGACAATGACCACACGATTGACAGTTCGGATTGTGGCAAGCTGGCTGCTCCGTGGAAACTGCACTGGGAAATGACGTCATCTTTATCGTCATGAATAGCGCAACCACCAGATATATAGCGACTGCATCGTCACGGCTTCCCTGGGATTTGCGACCACGCGTGGCAACTACTGAGTGCCTCTTTTTTTCACTGTTATTGACATCATGACGACGACCACACGATTGACAGTTCTGATTGTGGCAACCTGGCTGCTCCGTGATAACTGCACTTTAAATGACGTCATCTTTATCGTCGTGAATAGCGCCACCACCATTTATATAACGACTGCATCGCTTCAGCTTCCCTGGGACTTGCGACCACGCGTGGCAACTACTAAGCGCCTCTTCTTTTCACTGTTATAGCCATCAGGACAACGGCAACACGATTGACAGTTCTTATTGTGGCAAGCTAGTTGCTCCGTGGCAACTGCGCTGGAAAATGACGTCATCTTTATCGTCATGAATAGCGCAACCACCAGATATATAGCGACTGCATCGTCTCGGCTTCCCTGGGATTTGCGACCACGCGTGGCGACTACTGAGTGCCTCTTTTTTTCACTGTTATTGCCATCATGGCGACGACCACACGATTGACCGTTCTGATTGTGGCAACTTGGCTGCTCCGGGATAACTGCACTGGAAAACGACGTCATCTTTATCGTCGTGAATAGCGCCACCACCACATATATAACGACTGCATCGTCTCGGCTTCCCTGGAATTTGCGACCACGCGTTGTAACTACTGAGCGCCTCTTCTTTTCACTGTTATAGCCATCAAGACAACAACCACACGATTGACCGTTCTGATTGTGGCAAACTGGCTGCTCCGTAATAACTGCACTGGAAATGACGTCATCTTTATCGTCGTGAATAGCGCCGCCACCATTTATATAACGACTGCATCGCCTCGGCTTTCCTGGGACTTGCGAAAACGCGTATCAACTACTGAGCGCCTCTTCTTCTCACTGTTAGAGCTATCAAGACAACGATAAACACGATTGACAGTTCTGATTGTGGCAACCTGGGTGCTCCGTGATAACTGCACTTTAAAACAACGTCATCTTTATCTCCCTGAATAGCGCCACCACCAGCTATATAACGACTGCATCGTCTCGGCTTCCCTGGTATTTGCGACCACGCGTGCAACTACTGAGCGCCTCTTCTTTTCACTGTTATAGCCATCAAGGCAATGATCACACGGTTGACAGTTCTGATTGTGGCAAGCTGGCTGCTCCGTGTTAACTGGACTGGAAAACGACGTCATCTTTATCGTCGTGAATAGCGCCACCACCAGCTATATAACGACTGCATCGCCTCGGATTTACTGGAATTTGCGACCACGCGTGACAACTACTGAGCGCCTCCTCTTTTCACTGTTATAGCCATCAAGACAACGACCACACGATTAACAGTTCTTATTGTGGCAAGCTGGCTTCTCGGTGATAACTGCTCTGGAAAATGGCGTTATCTTTATCGTCGTGAATAGTGCCACCACCAGCTATATAACGATTGCATCGTCTCGGCTTCCCTTGGTTTCGCGACCACGCGTGGCAACTACTGAGCGCCTCTTCTTTTCACTGTTATAGCCATCAAAACAACGACCACACGATTGACAGTTCTGATTGTGGCAACCTGGCTGCTCCGTGATAACTGCACTGGAAAATGGCGTTATCTTTGTCATCGTGAATAGCGCCACCACAAGATATATAACGACTGCATCGCTTCGGATTCCTTGGGATATGCGACCGCTCGTGGCAACTACTGAGCGCCTCTTCTTTTCACTGCTAAAGCCATCAAGACAACGACCACACTATTGACAGTTCTGATTGTGGAATCCTGGCTGCTCCGTGATAACTGCTATGCAAAACGACGTCATCTTTATCGCCGTGAATAGCGCCACAACCAGCTATATAACGACTGCATCGCCTCAAATTCCGTGGGATTTGCGACCACGCGTGGCTACTAGTGAGCGCCTGTTCTTTTCACTGTTATAACCATCAAGACAACGACAACATGATTGACAGTACTGATTGTGGCAACCTGGCTGCTCCGTGATAACTCACTAGAAAATGGCGTCATCTTTATCGTCGTGAATAGCGCCACCACCAGCTATATAACGACTGCATCGCCTCGGATTCCCTGGGATTCGCGACCACGCGTGGCAACTAGAGAGCGCCTCCTTTTTTCACTGTTATTGCCATCATGACGACGACCACACGATTGACCGTTCTTATTGTGACAAATTGGCTGCTCCGGGATAACTGCACTGGAAAACGACGTCATCTTTATCGTATGTGAATAGCGCCAACACCAGCTCTATAACGACTGCATCGCCTCGGCTTCCCTGGGATTTGCGACCACGCGTGGCAACAACTGAGCGCCCCTTCTTTCACTCTCATAGCCATCAAGACAATGACCACACGATTGACAGTTCTGATTGTGGCAAGCTGGCTGCTCCGTGGAAACTGCACTGGGAAATGACGTCATCTTTATTGTCGTGAATAGCGCCACCACCAGCTATATAACGACTGCATCGCCTGGCTACCCTGCGATTTGCGGCCACGCGTGGCAACTATTGAGCGCCTCTTCGTTTCACTGTTATAGCCATCAAGACAACGACCACACGAATGACAGTTCTTATTGTGGCAAGCTAGTTGCTCCGTGATATCTGCACTGGAAAATGACGTCATCTTTATCGTCATGAATAGTGCAACCACCAGATATATAGCGACTGCATCGTCTCGGCTTCCCTGGGATTTGCGACCACGCGTGGCAACTACTGAGTGCCTCTTTTTTTCACTGTTATTGACATCATGACGACGACCACACGATTGACAGTTCTGAGTGTGGCAACTCGGCTGCTCCGGGATAACTGCGCTGGAAAACGACGTCATCTTTATCGTAAGTGAATAGCGCCAACACCAGCTCTATAACGACTGCATCGCCTCGGCTTCCCTGTGATTTGCGACCACGCGTGGCCACAACTGAGCGCCTCTTCTTTTCACTGTTATAGCCATCAAGACAAAGACCACACGATAGACAGTTCTGATTGTGGCAAGCTGGCTGCTCCGTGGTAACTGCACTGAGATATGACGTCATCTTTATCATCGTGACAAGCGCAACCACCAGCTATATAACGACTGCATCGCCTCGGCTTCCCTGCGATTTGCGGCCACGCGTGGCAACTATTGAGCGCCTCTTCGTTTCACTGTTGTGGCCATCAAGACAACGACCACACGATTGACCGTTCTGATTGTGGAAAGCTGGCTGCTCCGCGATAACTGCACTGGAAATGACGTCATCTTTATCGTCGTGAATAGCGCCACCACCATTTATATAACGACTGCATCGCTTCAGCTTCCCTGGGACTTGCGACCACGCGTGGCAACTACAGAGCGCCTCTTCTTTTCAATGTTATAGCCATCAGGACAACGACAACACGATAGACAGTTCTTATTGTGGCAAGTTGGTTGCTCCGTCATAACTGCGCTGGAAAATGACGTCAACTTTATCGTCATGAATAGCGCCAGCACCAGATATATAACGACTGCATCGTCTCGGCTTCCCTGGGACTTGCGAAAACGCGTATCAACTACTAAGCGCCTCTTCTTCTCACTGTTAGAGCTATCAAGACAACGACCACACGATTGACCGTTCTGATTGTGGCAAACGGGCTGCTCCGTAATAACTGCACTGGAAATGACGTCATCTTTATCGTCGTGAATAGCGCCACCACCATTTATATCACGACTGCATCGCCTCGGCTTCCCTGGGACTTGCGAAAACGCGTATCAACTACTGAGCGCCTCTTCTTCTCACTGTTAGAGCTATCAAGACAACGACCAAACGATTGACAGTTCTGATTGTGGCAACCTGGGTGCTGCGTGATAACTGCACTTTAAAACAACGTCATCTGTATCGCCCTGAATAGCGCCACCACCAGCTATATAACGACTGCATCGTCTCGGCTTCCCTGGTATTTGCGACCACGCCTGGCAACTACTGAGCGCCTCTTCTTTTCACTTTTATAGCCATCAAGACAACGACAACACGATTGACAGTTCTGATTGTGGCAACCTGGCTGCTCCGTGATAACTGCACTGGAAAATGGCGTCATCTTTATCGTCGTGAATAGCGCCACCACCAGCTATACAACGACTGCATCGCCTCGGATTCCCTGGGATTTGCGACCACGCGTGGCAACTACTGAGCGCCTCTTCTTTTCACTGTTATAGCCATCAGGGCAACGACAACACGATTGACAGTTCTGATTGTGGCAAGCTGGCTGCTCCGTGGCAACTGCACCAGGAAAGGACGTCATCTTTATCGTCGTGAATAGCGCCACCACCGGCTATATAACGATTGCATCACATCGGCTTCCCTGCGATTTGAGACCACGCGTTGCAACCAGTGAGCGCCTGTTCTTTTCACTGTATTAGCCATCAAGACAATGACAACACGATTGACAGTTCTGATTGTGGCAACCTGGCTGCTCCGTGATAACTGCACTGAATATGACGTCATCTTTCTCGTCGTGAATAGCGCCACCACCATTTATATAACGACTGCATCGCCTCGGCTTCCCTGGGACTTGCGACCACGCGTGGGAACTACTGAGCGCCTCTTCTTTTCACTGTTATAGCCATCAAGACAACGACAACACGATTGACAGTTCTGATTGTGGCAAGCTGGCTGCTCCGTGGCAACTGCACTGGGATATGACGCCATCTTTATCGTTGTGAAGAGCGCCACCACCAGCTATGAAACGATCATCGCCTCGGCTTCCCTGGGATTTGCGACCACGCGTGGCAACAACTGAGCGCCTCTTCTTTCACTCTTATAGCCATCAAGACAACGACAACACGATTGACAGTTCTGATTGTGGCAAGCTGGCTGCTCCGTGGCAACTGCACTGGGATATGACGTCATCTTTTTCGTCGTGAATAGCGCCACCACCAGCTATAAAACGACTGCATCGCCTTGGCTTCCCTTCGATTTGCGGCCACGCGTGGCAACTATTGAGCGCCTCTTCGTTTCACTGTTGTAGCCATCAAAACAACGACCACACGATTGACCGTTCTGATTGTGGCAAGCTGGCTGCTCCGCAATAACTGCACTTTAAATGACGTCATCTTTATCGTCGTGAATAGCGCCACCACCATTTATATAACGACTGCATCGCTTCAGCTTCCCTGGGACTTGCGACCACGCGTGGCAACTACTAAGCGCCTCTTCTTTTCACTGTTATAGCCATCAGGACAACGGCAACACGATTGACAGTTCTTATTGTGGCAAGCTAGTTGCTCCGTGATAACTGCGCTGGAAAATGACGTCATCTTTATCGTCATGAATAGCGCAACCACCAGATATATAGCGACTGCATCGTCTCGGCTTCCCTGGGATTTGCGACCACGCGTGGCGACTACTGAGTGCCTCTTTTTTTCACTGTTATTGCCATCATGGCGACGACCACACGATTGACCGTTCTGATTGTGGCAACTTGGCTGCTCCGGGATAACTGCACTGGAAAACGACGTCATCTTTATCGTCGTGAATAGCGCCACCACCACATATATAACGACTGCATCGTCTCGGCTTCCCTGGAATTTGCGACCACGCGTTGTAACTACTGAGCGCCTCTTCTTTTCACTGTTATAGCCATCAAGACAACGACCACACGATTGACCGTTCTGATTGTGGCAAACTGGCTGCTCCGTAATAACTGCACTGGAAATGACGTCATCTTTATCGTCGTGAATAGCGCCGCCACCATTTATATAACGACTGCATCGCCTCGGCTTTCCTGGGACTTGCGAAAACGCGTATCAACTACTGAGCGCCTCTTCTTCTCACTCTTAGAGCTATCAAGACAACGATAAACACGATTGACAGTTCTGATTGTTGCAACCTGGGTGCTCCGTGATAACTGCACTTTAAAACAACGTCATCTTTATCTCCCTGAATAGCGCCACCACCAGCTATATAACGACTGCATCGTCTCGGCTTCCCTGGTATTTGCGACCACGCGTGGCAACTACTGAGCGCCTCTTCTTTTCACTGTTATAGCCATCAAGGCAATGATCACACGATTGACAGTTCTGATTGTGGCAAGCTGGCTGCTCCGTGTTAACTGGACTGGAAAACGACGTCATCTTTATCGTCGTGAATAGCGCCACCACCAGCTATATAACGACTGCATCGCCTCGGATTTACTGGAATTTGCGACCACGCGTGGCAACTACTGAGCGCCTCCTCTTTTCACTGTTATAGCCATCAAGACTACGACCACACGATTAACAGTTCTTATTGTGGCAAGCTGGCTTCTCGGTGATAACTGCTCTGGAAAATGGCGTTATCTTTATCGTCGTGAATAGTGCCACCACCAGCTATATAACGATTGCATCGTCTCGGCTTCCCTTGGTTTCGCGACCACGCGTGGCAACTACTGAGCGCCTCTTCTTTTCACTGTTATAGCCATCAAAACAACGACCACACGATTGACAGTTCTGATTGTGGCAACCTGGCTGCTCCGTGATAACTGCACTGGAAAATGGCGTTATCTTTGTCATCGTGAATAGCGCCACCACAAGATATATAACGACTGCATCGCTTCGGATTCCTTGGGATATGCGACCGCTCGTGGCAACTACTGAGCGCCTCTTCTTTTCACTGCTAAAGCCATCAAGACAACGACCACACTATTGACAGTTCTGATTGTGGAATCCTGGCTGCTCCGTGATAACTGCTATGCAAAACGACGTCATCTTTATCGCCGTGAATAGCGCCACAACCAGCTATATAACGACTGCATCGCCTCAAATTCCGTGGGATTTGCGACCACGCGTGGCAACTAGTGAGCGCCTGTTCTTTTCACTGTTATAACCATCAAGACAACGACAACATGATTGACAGTACTGATTGTGGCAACCTGGCTGCTCCGTGATAACTCACTAGAAAATGGCGTCATCTTTATCGTCGTGAATAGCGCCACCACCAGCTATATAACGACTGCATCGCCTCGGATTCCCTGGGATTCGCGACCACGCGTGGCAACTAGAGAGCGCCTCCTTTTTTCACTGTTATTGCCATCATGACGACGACCACACGATTGACCGTTCTTATTGTGACAAATTGGCTGCTCCGGGATAACTGCACTGGAAAACGACGTCATCTTTATCGTATGTGAATAGCGCCAACACCAGCTCTATAACGACTGCATCGCCTCGGCTTCCCTGGGATTTGCGACCACGCGTGGCAACAACTGAGCGCCCCTTCTTTCACTCTCATAGCCATCAAGACAATGACCACACGATTGACAGTTCTGATTGTGGCAAGCTGGCTGCTCCGTGGAAACTGCACTGGGAAATGACGTCATCTTTATTGTCGTGAATAGCGCCACCACCAGCTATATAACGACTGCATCGCCTGGCTACCCTGCGATTTGCGGCCACGCGTGGCAACTATTGAGTGCCTCTTTTTTTCACTGTTATTGACATCATGACGACGACCACACGATTGAGAGTTCTGAGTGTGGCAACTCGGCTGCTCCGGGATAACTGCGCTGGAAAACGACGTCATCTTTATCGTAAGTGAATAGCGCCAACACCAGCTCTATAACGACTGCATCGCCTCGGCTTCCCTGTGATTTGCGACCACGCGTGGCCACAACTGAGCGCCTCTTCTTTTCACTGTTATAGCCATCAAGACAACGACCACACGATAGACAGTTCTGATTGTGGCAAGCTGGCTGCTCCGTGGTAACTGCACTGAGATATGACGTCATCTTTATCATCGTGACAAGCGCCACCACCAGCTATATAACGACTGCATCGCCTCGGCTTCCCTGCGATTTGCGGCCACGCGTGGCAACTATTGAGCGCCTCTTCGTTTCACTGTTGTGGCCATCAAGACAACGACCACACGATTGACCGTTCTGATTGTGGCAAGCTGGCTGCTCCGCGATAACTGCACTGGAAATGACGTCATCTTTATCGTCGTGAATAGCGCCACCACCATTTATATAACGACTGCATCGCTTCAGCTTCCCTGGGACTTGCGACCACGCGTGGCAACTACTGAGCGCCTCTTCTTTTCAATGTTATAGCCATCAGGACAACGACAACACGATAGACAGTTCTTATTGTGGCAAGTTGGTTGCTCCGTCATAACTGCGCTGAAAAATGACGTCAACTTTATCGTCATGAATAGCGCCACCACCAGATATATAACGACTGCATCGTCTCGGCTTCCCTGGGACTTGCGAAAACGCGTATCAACTACTAAGCGCCTCTTCTTCTCACTGTTAGAGCTATCAAGACAACGACCACACGATTGACCGTTCTGATTGTGGCAAACGTGCTGCTCCGTAATAACTGCACTGGAAATGACGTCATCTTTATCGTCGTGAATAGCGCCACCACCATTTATATCACGACTGCATCGCCTCGGCTTCCCTGGGACTTGCGAAAACGCGTATCAACTACTGAGCGCCTCTTCTTCTCACTGTTAGAGCTATCAAGACAACGACCAAACGATTGACAGTTCTGATTGTGGCAACCTGGCTGCTCCATGATAACTGCACTTTAAAACAACGTCATCTGTATCGCCCTGAATAGCGCCACCACCAGCTATATAACGACTGCATCGTCTCGGCTTCCCTGGTATTTGCGACCACGCCTGGCAACTACTGAGCGCCTCTTCTTTTCACTTTTATAGCCATCAAGACAACGACAACACGATTGACAGTTCTGATTGTGGCAACCTGGCTGCTCCGTGATAACTGCACTGGAAAATGGCGTCATCTTTATCGTCGTGAATAGCGCCACCACCAGCTATACAACGACTGCATCGCCTCGGATTCCCTGGGATTTGCGACCACGCGTGGCAACTACTGAGCGCCTCTTCTTTTCACTGTTATAGCCATCAGGGCAACGACAACACGATTGACAGGTCTTATTGTGGCAAGCTGGCTGCTCCGGGATAACCGCAGTGGAAAATGGTGTCATCTTTATTATTTATTTATTTATTATTTTATTATTTATTTATTAATACTGAAATCCCAGGAAGGGATTTTCGCAGGGTGAGCATACAGAAAATAGGTAAGTACAAATATTAAGAAAAAAAAGTACAATGGCGACAAATTAATAATAAGCAACAAAACACAACAGCAAAAATGAAAGGCTCAATGATGTAACACAGCAAAAAAGTACACTAAGGTTTGGGGCATATAAATACACTCTTATCAAGTCATCAGTGAACATGGTCAACAGGGAATTAATTAAATGAAGAAAGAGCACCAAAACGATCACAATATTAAATTCAGTTCAAAAATGGGAACCGGGAATGCATGACAGAGGACATTATTGTGCACTAAGGTTGCCGATGAATGATGTTACAGATAGCTGTAAGACTTCGTCGTTAGTAAGTTGATTCCACTCCGTTACTGTTCGCAGAAAAAAGAATATTTAAAGCAGTTATTACGCTGGGTGAAAGGGGTGATTGTAAGATAGTGACGTTGTCTTGTAGAATAACCTGAAGAGAAAAATATTAGTCCATCAATGTTAATTTTAAAATGACCCTTGACCAATTGGTATAAGAACTTTAGTCGAGAAACGCGGTTCCTTTCGGTTATAGATATTAAAGCAGCCCTGTTTAAGAGGTCACTTACTGATGTGCGTCCATAGCTATTGTAAACAAACCGTACTGCTTTCTTTTGTATTTTTTCAATTTTATTTACGTTTGTTTTGGTGAATGGATCCCAAATTATTGCCGCATAATCTAATATTAGAAGGACAATCGATTTATACGCTAGAAGCCGAATTCGTCGTGAATAGCTCCACCACCAGCTATATAACGACTGCATCGTCTCGGCTTCCCTGTGATTTGCGACCACGCTTGGCAACTACTGAGCGCCTCTTATTTTCACTGTTATAGCCATCAGGACAACGACAACACGATTGACAGTTCTCAATGTGGCAAGCTGGCTACTCCGTGATAACTGCTCTGGAAAAATGACGTCATCTTTATCGTCCTGAATAGCGCCACCACCAGCTATATAACGACTGCATCGCCTCTGCTTCTCTGCGATTTGCTGCCACGCGTGGCAACTAGTGAGCGCCTCTTCTTTTCGCTGTTATAGCCATCAGGACAACGAAAACACGATTGACAATTCTTAATGTTGCAAGCTGGCTACTCCGTGATAACTGCACTGGAAAATGGTGTCATCTTTATCGTCGTGAATAGCGCCGCCACCAGCTATATAACGACTGCATCGTGTCTGGTTCCCTGGGATTTGCGACCACACGTGGCAACTATTGAGCGCCTCTTCTTTTCACTGTTATAGCCATCAAGACAACGATCACACGATTGACAGTTCTGATTGTGGCAAGCTGGCTGCTTCGTGGTAACTGCACTGGAAATGACGTCATCTTTATCGTCGTGAATAGCGCCACACCAGCTATATAACGACTGCATCGCCTCGGATTTCCTGGGATTTGCGACTACGCGTGGCAACTACTAAGCGCCTCTTCTTTTCACTGTTATAGCCATCAAGACAACGACCACACGATTGACAGTTCTGATTGTGGCAACCTGGCTGCTCCGTGATAACTGCACTGGAAAACGACGTCATCTTTATCGTCGTTAATAGCGCCACCACCAGCTATATAACGACTGCATCGCCTCGGATTCCCTGGGATTTGCGACCACGCATGACAACTACTGAACGCCTCCTCTTTTCACTGTTATAGCCATCAAGACAACGACCACACGATTAACATTTCTTATTGTGGCAAGCTGGCTTCTCGGTGATAAGTGTACTGGAAAATCTCGTCATCTTTATCGTCATGAATAGCGCCACCACCAGCTATATAACGACTGCATCGCCTCGGCTTTCCTGGGATTTGCGACCACGCGTGGCAACTACTGAGCGCCTCTTCTTTTCACTGTTATAGCCAACAAGACAAGGACAACACGATTGACCGTTCTGATTTTGATGGAAATACCTGCAGCGCCCGAAGGCATTATTGCAGGGGGGATGAGGATACATAACAGAAGAATAGGCCAGAAAAAAAAAGAGGAAGAAAAAAAAAGCAATACAACAAGGCATGATACAGCAAGTACAAAATGAATGAAATATGAAACAACAAAAAAACATGACGAAAAAAAGCCAACTGACCAAATGATGCTGGACCAACAAGAACGAAGACCGCGTGAATAAAAAAGCCAAAAGAAAGCGAACTGCGCACTCATACATCGGACAGCAACGCGCGGAACATAGACTCGGAACGGCACTCAACAATTTCATGGGGCAGGCGATTCCAGTCATGAATGCTAGATGGGAAAAATGCGTTTTGATAAGTGTTAGTTTTGAATTTAATTTCTCTAATCTTCCACCCATGGTCAAGTCTGTTTGACCTGAAATGCGGTGGAAGCAAATAATTTTCTTTATCTATTTTTATTTTTTGGTGAAAGATTCTGTACAGCATTTCTAACCGGGAGTTGGTACGGTGTTTCCGTAACAGCTCCCATTCCAGCGTTAGTTTAATGTTAGTAACACTGCTGTTAAAATCATAATTACTTGAGACAAACCGAGCGGCAAAGTTCTGAATACGCTCAAGCATGTCTGTTAAATTTAAAGTAGGGGGATGCCAAACAACACAAGCATACTCCAATATTGGCCGAATATAGGTGAAATATAGAAGCTCTTTAACTTTTAGTGGTGCCATTTTAAAATTTCTTTTTAGAAAATTTAGCATGCCATAAGCTTTAGCAGAAACGTGCTCGACGTGCTCATTCCAGGTGAGATTAGACGAAAAGTAAACGCCGAGGTATTTACAGTGAGTAACTCTAGACAGTCGAGTAGAATCTAGTTTGTATTCAGCCAAGAAAGGGTGATGCTTGCGCGTGAAAGAAATAAACTGACATTTTATTGGGTTCAGAAACATCTGCCACTTCAAACACCATTGCTGTATGCGGTCCAAGTTGCACTGAAAATGACAAGAATCTGAAGAACTGTTAATAACATGGTAGATAACACAATCATCCGCATATAAACGTATTTTACAGGTCATATATTTAGAAATGTCATTAATATAAACTAGAAACAGCAGACGTCCTAAAACAGACCCCTGCGGTACCCCCGAAGATACAGGAACATAATCAGACTGGGACCCATTAATCAATACACGTTGTTTGCGTCCCTGCAGGTAACATTGAAGCCAGTTTAGAAGGGAAGTTGGAATCTTGATCAAAGATAATTTATACAGTAGCAAATCATGAGATACCAAATCAAACGCTTTCTTGAAATCTAAAAAAATGGAATCCGTTTGTAGACCCTTGTCAAATGATGAAAAAATATCATGGCTAAATTCTAAGAGCTGCGTCGTACACGAGTAACCTGATCTGAAACCATGCTGAGCTTGAGTGAAAAATTCATTTTGTTCCAAATGCTTCATCTACGCGCTATATATTATGTGTTCAAGCGTTTTGCAACTAATACTTGTAAGCGAAATCGGCCTGTAATTAGCAACTATGTTTTTAGGACCACCCTTATGAATGGGCACCACGTTAGCGTTTTTCCATTGCTGGGGTATTATTCCTGTATCTAACGATTTCGAGTATAGAATAACTAAGTAATGAGCAATGATTTCAGCACAGACCTTCAAGGCAATACCGGGAACATCTTCGGGCCCGCTTGCCGAAGACACCTTTATGTTATTCAGCAGGTTTAACACACCGTTTATGTAATTGTTAGCTCAGGCATTGTTTCTTGCACATGGGCATCCATGACTGGCATTTCATGATGCGAGTTCGCTGCGAAAACAGACTTAAAATAATCATTGAAACAGCATGCCTTATCAAAATCATCATTTATAGGTTCAGCGCCTTTATTCAGTGCCGGAATACCGAATGATTCACGGCCATTAACTTTAAGAAATTTCCACAGTTCTTTTGGATTACTCTGAATTTTAGCACCTAACTCCTTCATGTATCTTTTTTGCGCAGCTTTATTTTTAACTTTTATGTCTGTTCCAAGAGCACGTACCTTTTCAAGAACTTTTGGGTCCCGGTATTTTTTGTACGTGTTTAGGAGACGACGCTTTTTCTTAATCAATAGTTTAGTTTCCTGAGTTACCCATGGCTTGTCCTTGCGCCGCTTAGCTGATATGTTTTTGAAAGGAACATATTTGTCAATGAGCACATCAAGCTTCTGCTTAAATATGTCCCACAGCGCAGTAGCATCGAAACGCTGGCTCATGGATATGAAGTCTTGTAAATAGTTGGCAAGCTCGCTAGATAGTGATGAGTAATCGCCTCTATCATAGAAGAAAATTTTCCTGGGGTGCCTGTGTGGCACTGAAGGCTGGGTCATTGGCACGTGTTCAACGACACAGTCGTGGTCACTGATACCTGGGATAATATAACTATCGCGCACAAGTGAATCTCGGTTAGAAAAAAGCAAATCTAGAACAGACGAGGAACCATAGCATGACCTGGTTGGCTCCTTAACAAACTGATACAGGTCGTTTGCAATAATGAGGTCGCGGAAGTCAACGTACAGCTTTGACAGGTTGGTAAGGACTGGTTTATTGTCAGCCCATGTAACTTCAGGCATATTGAAATCACCTCCAATGATGTAATCGTTGTGCATCTTATGAATTCAGAAAGGGATACAAATACATCTGGATTAGCCCGCATAGTAGAACGATAGAAACAGCCAAGCGTAAGCAGCTGCCCATTCTCTAAATGTAGATTCCGCCAAACAGATTCTTCGCAGCCATTAAGTTCCGGCAGAGCAGAACAGCGAAGACTCGAGTGAATGAGCAGGAAAACGCCACCTCCACGTGAGTGTCGATCGCAACGGTAAGCTTCAAAATCTGCTGGAAAGACTTCGGAGCTGTGAATCGAATCGTCCAGCCAGGATTCAGTACCCATGACTACATGCGGTTGGACTGAGGAAATAAGCGTGGCAAAATCATCAGTTTTATTCTTTATGCTACGGCAGTTCACCACAAGTATAGTAAGATCAGATATGGACTGAATCCTGGCAAGACCGCAGTGGACGAGGCGCTGGAACCCATTGCGCAGCTGCCTGCCCATTTGTTAAGGTTTATGGTCAATAACCTGGTCTTGAAGTGGGTTATAAACAAACCACTTTTTGTTGATAAGCATTCTGTCATAACGAAGTTTGAAAGTAACTTTCTTGGCACGAGCATAGCTTACAAGCTTAGCTCGAGCCACCCGCACCGCCCGGGTGAAATCTTCGCGGATCGCGAAGTCTGTGTCTTTCAATTTATTTCCGCAAGACAAAATGCGTTCCTTGCCTTTAATGTTGCAGAACCGAATGACTATCGGGCGGTTTTTACCGTCTTGAAACTGGCCAATACGATGCGCACGTTCAATACTTTCTGAATGAACGGGCTCACCCAACTGGTTTAGACAGAAGGCACGAGCCCTTTCTTCAGATTCACTCCATGTCTCTGTAGCCGAGTCAGTCAAACCCAGAAGAACCAGGTTATTTCTTCTTGATCTGTTGTTCGCATCATCAAGCGATGTCTTAAGCTCGGCCAAATTCCGCGCTAGATCATCAACGGCTTGTGGTTGAGCAGATACGCAAGCAGCCTCATTACGTTTTATGACTTTCATATCATTTTCGAGAGCTGAAACTCTACCCAGAAGACCATCCAGAGATGTATTCATGGCATTTTGGTTCTCTCTTATTGCCTGCAGTTCTTGAAGGAAATTAGTTTGGCCCAGTTCTAAGCGCTTAACAATTGCAAAGATCTCAGCGATAGTGGCAGTATCGGTGGTTACACCCAGTGTACTCGATGTACTGTTTGCGGAATCAGGGCCAGGATTGCTTTCAACGTCCCTGGAGAGCATCAGTAAAAACTGACTCAAACCGAACAATACACAATCTATAAAGGCATGGCACACTCGCACGAGACGAAACAGGTCGCTGGGGCACGACACCGCAATAACACAGCGATTCGAACTCCGGTAACAAGAGGCAGGGCACAAATAACTAACCTGGGCGAAAAAGACGTGTAAACGCATGGCCGCAACGATGTCGTGCCCCGGGAGCCTCGCACTGAGTGGCCGCTTAAGAAGCCGTTCCACAGAAGTACCGCCCATTGGTTGTTGCCAGAGGAGCTGTTGCGTCGGAGTAAAGCCTGGATGCATACACGGATAAGCTTCAAAGCCACGATGCGGTCGCTCCAGAGCACTGCTGTCCGCCTTGTTGAATGACACAGAAGTAGATTCATGCCTTGCGGCATTCCACGGTAGGTCAGGATCCTCTGATGTAGCACCCAGCAGTGACAGAGTCAGAACCTGGGCGAAAAAGACGTGTAAACGCATGGCCGCAACGATGTCGTGCCCCGGGAGCCTCGCACTGAGTGGCCGCTTAAGAAGCCGTTCCACAGAAGTACCGCCCATTGGTTGTTGCCAGAGGAGCTGTTGCGTCGGAGTAAAGCCGGTATGCATACACGGATAAGCTTCAAACCCACGATGCGGTCGCTCCAGAGCACTGCTGTCCGCCTTGTTGAATGACACAGAAGTAGATTCATGCCTTGCGGCATTCCACGGTAGGTCAGGATCCTCTGATGTAGCACCCAGCAGTGACAGAGTCAGAACCTGGGCGAAAAAGACGTGTAAACGCATGGCCGCAACGATGCCGTGGCAAGCTGGCTGCTCCGTGATAACTGTACTGGAAATGACGTCATCTTTATAGTCGTGAATAGCGCCACCACCAGCTACATACCGACTGCATCGCTTCAGCTTCCCTGGGACTTGCGACCACGCGTGGCAATTACTGAGCGCCTCTTCTTTTCACTGTTATAGCCATCAGGACACGGACAACACGATTGACAGTTCTTATTGTGGCATGCTAGTTGCTCCGTGATAACTGCGCTGGAAAATCACGTCATCTTTATCGTCATGAATAGCGCCACCACAAGCTATATAACGACTGCACCGCCTCGGCTTCCCTGGGACTTGCGACCACGCGTGGCAACTACTGAGCGCCTCTTCTTTTCACTGTTATAGCCATCAAAACAACGACCACACTATTGACAGTTCTGATTGTGGAATCCTGGCTGCTCCGTGATAACTGCACTGGAAAACGACGTCATCTTTATCGCCGTGAATAGCGCCACAACCAGCTATATAACGACTGCATCACCTCGGATTCCGTGGGATTTGCGACCACGCGTGGCAACTAGTGAGCGCCTGTTTTTTTCACTGTTATAACCATCAAGACAACGACAACATGATTGACAGTTCTGATTGTGGCAACTTGGCTGCTCCGGGATAACTGCACTGGAAAACGACGTCATCTTTATCGTATGTGAATAGCGCCACCACCATTTATATAACGACTGCATCGCTTCAGCTTCCCTGGGACACTCGACCACGCGTCGCAACTACTGAGAGCCTCTTCTTTTCACTGTAATAGCCATCAGGACAACGGCAACACGATTGACAGTTCTTATTGTGGCAAGCTAGTTGCTCCGTGATAACTGCGCTGGAAAATGGCGTCATCTTTATCGTCATGAATAGCGCCACCACCAGATATATATCGACTGCATCGTCTCGGCTTCCCTGGGATTTGCGACCACGCGTGGCAACTACTGAGCGCCTCTTCTTCTCACTGTTAGAGCTATCAAGACAATGACCACACGATTGAGACCTCTGATTGTGGCAACCTGGCTGCTCCGTGATAACTGCACTGGAAAACAACGTCATCTTTATCGCCGTGAATAGCGCCACCACCAGCTATATAACGACTGCATCGTGTCGGCTTCCCTGGGATTTGCGGCCACGCGTGGCAACTACTGAGCGCCTCTTCTTTTCACTGTTATAGCCATCAAGACAACGATCACACGATTGACAGTTCTGATTGTGGCAAGCTGGCGGCTCAGTGGTAACTGCACTGGAAAATGACGTCATCTTTGTCGTCATGAATAGCGCCACCACCCAATATATAACGACTGCATCGTCTCGGCTTTCCTGGGATTTGCGACCACGCGTGGCAACTAGCGAGCGCCTCTTCTTTTCACTGTTATAGCCATCAGGACAACGACAACACGATTGACAGTTCTGATTGTGGCAAACTGGCTGCTCCGTAATAACTGCACTGGAAATGACGTCTTCTTTATCGTCATGAATAGCGCCACTACCTAATATATAACGACTGCGTCGTCTCGGCTTCCCTGGGATTTGCGACCACGCGTGGCTACTAGTGAGCGCCTCTTCTTTTCACTGTTATAGCCATCAGGGCAACGACCACACGATTGACAGATTCTTATTGTGGCAAGCTGGCTGCTCCGGGATAACTGCAGTGGAAAATGGTGTCATCTTTATTATTTATTTATTTATTATTTTATTATTTATTTATTATTACTGAAATCCCAGGAAGGGATTTTCGCAGGGTGAGCATACAGAAAATAGGTAAGTACAAATATTAAGAAAAAAAAGTACAATGGCGACAAATTAATAATAAGCAACAAAACACAACAGCAAAAATGAAAGGCTCAATGATGTAACACAGCAAAAAAGTACACTAAGGTTTGGGGCATATAAATACACTCTTATCAAGTCATCAGTGAACATGGTCAACAGGGAATTAATTAAATGAAGAAAGAGCACCAAAACGATCACAATATTAAATTCAGTTCAAAAATGGGAACCGGGAATGCATGACAGAGGACATTATTGTGCACTAAGGTTGCCGATGAATGATGTTACAGATAGCTGTAAGACTTCGTCGTTAGTAAGTTGATTCCACTCCGTTACTGTTCGCAGAAAAAAGAATATTTAAAGCAGTTATTACGCTGGGTGAAAGGGGTGATTGTAAGATTGTGACGTTGTCTTGTAGAATAACCTGAAGAGAAAAATATTAGTCCATCAATGTTAATTTTAAAATGACCCTTGACCAATTGGTATAAGAACTTTAGTCGAGAAACGCGGTTCCTTTCGGTTATAGATATTAAAGCAGCCCTGTTTAAGAGGTCACTTACTGATGTGCGTCCATAGCTATTGTAAACAAACCGTACTGCTTTCTTTTGTATTTTTTCAATTTTATTTACGTTTGTTTTGGTGAATGGATCCCAAATTATTGCCGCATAATCTAATATTAAAAGGACAATCGATTTATACGCTAGAAGCCGAATTCGTCGTGAATAGCTCCACCACCAGCTATATAACGACTGCATCGTCTCGGCTTCCCTGTGATTTGCGACCACGCTTGGCAACTACTGAGCGCCTCTTATTTTCACTGTTATAGCCATCAGGACAACGACAACACGATTGACAGTTCTCAATGTGGCAAGCTGGCTACTCCGTGATAACTGCACTGGAAAAATGACGTCATCTTTATCGTCCTGAATAGCGCCACCACCAGCTATATAACGACTGCATCGCCTCTGCTTCTCTGCGATTTGCTGCCACGCGTGGCAACTAGTGAGCGCCTCTTATTTTCGCTGTTATAGCCATCAGGACAACGAAAACACGATTGACAATTCTTAATGTTGCAAGCTGGCTACTCCGTGATAACTGCACTGGAAAATGGTGTCATCTTTATCGTCGTGAATAGCGCCGCCACCAGCTATATAACGACTGCATCGTGTCTGGTTCCCTGGGATTTGCGACCACACGTGGCAACTATTGAGCGCCTCTTCTTTTCACTGTTATAGCCATCAAGACAACGATCACACAATTGACAGTTCTGATTGTGGCAAACTGGCTGCTCCGTAATAACTGCACTGTAAATGACGTCATCTTTATCGTCATGAATAGCTCTACCACCCTATATATAACGACTGCATCGTCTCGGCTTCCCTGGGATTTGCCGCCACGCGTAGCAACTAGTGAGCGCCTCTTCTTTTCACTATTGTAGCCATCAGGACAACGACAACACGATTGACAGTCTTATTGTGGCAAGCTGGCTGCTCCGTGATAACTGCACTTTAAAATGGCGTCATCTTTATCGTCGTGAATAGCGCCACCACCAGTTGTATAACGACTGCATCGTCTCGGCTTCCCTGGGATTTGCGATCATGCTTGGCAACTAGTGAGCGCCTCTTCTTTTCACTGTTATTGCCATCAAGACAACGATCACACGATTGACAGTTCTGATTGTGGCAACTTGGCTGCTCCGGGATAACTGCACTGGAAAACGACGTCACCTTTATCGTAAGTGAATAGCGCCAACACCAGATATATAACGACTGCATCGTCTCGGCTTCCCTTGGTTTCCCGACCACGCGTGGCAACTGCTGAGCGCCTCTTCTTTTCACTGTTATAGCCATCAAAACAACGAAAACACGATTGACAGTTCTGATCGTGGCAACCTGGCTGCTTCATGATAACTGCACTGGAAAATGGCATCATCTTTATCGTCGTGAATAGCGCCACCACAAGATATATAACGACTCCATCGCTTCGGATTCCCTGGGATATGCGACCACGCGTGGCAACTACTGAGCGCCTCTTCTTTTCACTGTTATAGCCATCAAGACAACGACCACACTATTGACAGTTCTGATTGTGGAATCCTGGCTGCTCCGTGATAACTGCACTAGAAAATGGCGTCATCTTTATCGTCGTGAATAGCGCCACCACCAGCTATATAACGACTGCATCGACTCGGATTCGCTGGGATTGCGACCACGCGTGGCAACTAGAGAGCGCCTCCTTTTTTCACTGTTATTGCCATCATGACGACGACCACATGATTGAACGTTCTGATTGCGGCAACTTGGCTGCTCCGGGATAACTGCACTGGAAAACGACGTCATCTTTATCGTAAGTGAATAGCGCCAACACCAGATATATAACGACTGCATCGTCTCGGCTTCCCTTGGTTTCCCGACCACGCGTGGCAACTACTAAGCGCCTCTTCTTTTCACTGTTATAGCCATCAGGACAACGGCAACACGATTGACAGTTCTTATTGTGGCAAGCTAGTTGCTCCGTGATAACTGCGCTGGAAAATGACGTCATCTTTATCGTCATGAATAGCGCAACCACCAGATATATAGCGACTGCATCGTCTCGGCTTCCCTGGGATTTGCGAGCACGCGTGGCGACTACTGAGTGCCTCTTTTTTTCACTGTTATTGCCATCATGGCGACGACCACACGATTGACCGTTCTGATTGTGGCAACTTGGCTGCTCCGGGATAACTGCACTGGAAAACGACGTCATCTTTATCGTCGTGAATAGCGCCACCACCAGATATATAACGACTGCATCGTCTCGGCTTCCCTGGAATTTGCGACCACGCGTTGTAACTACTGAGCGCCTCTTCTTTTCACTGTTATAGCCATCAAGACAACGACCACACGATTGACCGTTCTGATTGTGGCAAACTGGCTGCTCCGTAATAACTGCACTGGAAATGACGTCATCTTTATCGTCGTGAATAGCGCCGCCACCATTTATATAACGACTGCATCGCCTCGGCTTTCCTGGGACTTGCGAAAACGCGTATCAACTACTGAGCGCCTCTTCTTCTCACTGTTAGAGCTATCAAGACAACGATAAACACGATTGACAGTTCTGATTGTGGCAACCTGGGTGCTCTGTGATAACTGCACTTTAAAACAACGTCATCTTTATCTCCCTGAATAGCGCCACCACCAGCTATATAACGACTGCATCGTCTCGGCTTCCCTGGTATTTGCGACCACGCGTGGCAACTACTGAGCGCCTCTTCTTTTCACTGTTATAGCCATCAAGGCAATGATCACACGATTGACAGTTCTGATTGTGGCAAGCTGGCTGCTCCGTGTTAACTGGACTGGAAAACGACGTCATCTTTATCGTCGTGAATAGCGCCACCACCAGCTATATAACGACTGCATCGCCTCGGATTTACTGGAATTTGCGACCACGCGGGGCAACTACTGAGCGCCTCCTCTTTTCACTGTTATAGCCATCAAGACAACGACCACACGATTAACAGTTCTTATTGTGGCAAGCTGGCTTCTCGGTGATAACTGCTCTGGAAAATGGCGTTATCTTTATCGTCGTGAATAGTGCCACCACCAGCTATATAACGATTGCATCGTCTCGGCTTCCCTTGGATTCGCGACCACGCGTGGCAACTACTGAGCGCCTCTTCTTTTCACTGTTATAGCCATCAAAACAACGACCACACGATTGACAGTTCTGATTGTGGCAACCTGGCTGCTCCGTGATAACTGCACTGGAAAATGGCGTTATCTTTGTCATCGTGAATAGCGCCACCACAAGATATATAACGACTGCATCGCTTCGGATTCCTTGGGATATGCGACCGCGCGTGGCAACTACTGAGCGCCTCTTCTTTTCACTGCTAAAGCCATCAAGACAACGACCACACTATTGACAGTTCTGATTGTGGAATCCTGGCTGCTCCGTGATAACTGCTATGCAAAACGACGTCATCTTTATCGCCGTGAATAGCGCCACAACCAGCTATATAACGACTGCATCGCCTCAAATTCCGTGGGATTTGCGACCACGCGTGGCAACTAGTGAGCGCCTGTTCTTTTCACTGTTATAACCATCAAGACAACGACAACATGATTGACAGTTCTGATTGTGGCAAGCTGGCTGCTCCGTGGAAACTGCACTGGGAAATGACGTCATCTTTATTGTCGTGAATAGTGCCACCACCAGCTATATAACGACTGCATCGCCTGGCTACCCTGCGATTTGCGGCCACGCGTGGCAACTATTGAGCGCCTCTTCGTTTCACTGTTATAGCCATCAAGACAACGACCACACGAATGACAGTTCTTATTGTGGCAAGCTAGTTGCTCCGTGATATCTGCACTGGAAAATGACGTCATCTTTATCGTCATGAATAGCGCAACCACCAGATATATAGCGACTGCATCGTCTCGGCTTCCCTGGGATTTGCGACCACGCGTGGCAACTACTGAGTGCCTCTTTTTTTCACTGTTATTGACATCATGACGACGACCACACGATTGACAGTTCTGAGTGTGGCAACTCGGCTGCTCCGGGATAACTGCACTGGAAAACGACGTCATCTTTATCGTAAGTGAATAGCGCCAACACCAGCTCTATAACGACTGCATCGCCTCGGCTTCCCTGTGATTTGCGACCACGCGTGGCCACAACTGAGCGCCTCTTCTTTTCACTGTTATAGCCATCAAGACAACGACCACACGATAGACAGTTCTGATTGTGGCACGCTGGCTGCTCCGTGGTAACTGCACTGAGATATGACGTCATCTTTATCATCGTGACAAGCGCCACCACCAGCTATATAACGACTGCATCGCCTCGGCTTCCCTGCGATTTGCGGCCACGCGTGGCAACTATTGAGCGCCTCTTCGTTTCACTGTTGTGGCCATCAAGACAACGACCACACGATTGACCGTTCTGATTGTGGCAAGCTGGCTGCTCCGCGATAACTGCACTGGAAATGACGTCATCTTTATCGTCGTGAATAGCGCCACCACCATTTATATAACGACTGCATCGCTTCAGCTTCCCTGGGACTTGCGACCACGCGTGGCAACTACTGAGCGCCTCTTCTTTTCAATGTTATAGCCATCAGGACAACGACAACACGATAGACAGTTCTTATTGTGGCAAGTTGGTTGCTCCGTCATAACTGCGCTGGAAAATGACGTCAACTTTATCGTCATGAATAGCGCCACCACCAGATATATAACGACTGCATCGTCTCGGCTTCCCTGGGACTTGCGAAAACGCGTATCAACTACTAAGCGCCTCTTCTTCTCACTGTTAGAGCTATCAAGACAACGACCACACGATTGACCGTTCTGATTGTGGCAAACGGGCTGCTCCGTAATAACTGCACTGGAAATGACGTCATCTTTATCGTCGTGAATAGCGCCACCACCATTTATATCACGACTGCATCGCCTCGGCTTCCCTGGGACTTGCGAAAACGCGTATCAACTACTGAGCGCCTCTTCTTCTCACTGTTAGAGCTATCAAGACAACGACCACACGATTGACAGTTCTGATTGTGGCAACCTGGCTGCTCCGTGATAACTGCACTTTAAAACAACGTCATCTGTATCGCCCTGAATAGCGCCACCACCAGCTATATAACGACTGCATCGTCTCGGCTTCCCTGGTATTTGCGACCACGCCTGGCAACTACTGAGCGCCTCTTCTTTTCACTGTTATAGCCATCAAGACAACGACCACACGATTAACATTTCTTATTGTGGCAAGCTGGCTTCTCGGTGATAACTGTACTGGAAAATCTCGTCATCTTTATCGTCGTGAATAGCGCCACCACCAGCTATATAACGACTGCATCGCCTCGGCTTTCCTGGGATTTGCGACCACGCGTGGCAACTACTGAGCGCCTCTTCTTTTCACTGTTATAGCCAACAAGACAAGGACAACACGATTGACCGTTCTGATTTTGATGGAAATACCTGCAGCGCCCGAAGGCATTATTGCAGGGGGGATGAGGATACATAACAGAAGAATAGGCCAGAAAAAAAAGAGGAAGAAAAAAAAAGCAATACAACAAGGCATGATACAGCAAGTACAAAATGAATGAAATATGAAACAACAAAAAAACATGACGAAAAAAAGCCAACTGACCAAATGATGCTGGACCAACAAGAACGAAGACCGCGTGATTAAAAAAGCCAAAAGAAAGCGAACTGCGCACTCATACATCGGACAGCAACGCGCGGAACATAGACTCGGAACGGCACTCAACAATTTCATGGGGCAGGCGATTCCAGTCATGAATGCTAGATGGGAAAAATGCGTTTTGATAAGTGTTAGTTTTGCATTTAATTTCTCTAATCTTCCACCCATGGTCAAGTCTGTTTGACCTGAAATGCGGTGGAAGCAAATAATTTTCTTTATCTATTTTTATTTTTTGGTGAAAGATTCTGTACAGCATTTCTAACCGGGAGTTGGTACGGCGTTTCCGTAACAGCTCCCATTCCAGCGTTAGTTTAATGTTAGTAACACTGCTGTTAAAATCATAATTACTTGAGACAAACCGAGCGGCAAAGTTCTGAATACGCTCAAGCATGTCTGTTAAATTTAAAGTAGGGGGTGCCAAACAACACAAGCATACTCCAATATTGGCCGAATATAGGTGAAATATAGAAGCTCTTTAACTTTTAGTGGTGCCATTTTAAAATTTCTTTTTAGAAAATTTAGCATGCCATAAGCTTTAGCAGAAACGTGCTCGAAGTGCTCATTCCAGGTGAGATTAGACGAAAAGTAAACGCCGAGGTATTTATAGTGAGTAACTCTAGACAGTCGAGTAGAATCTAGTTTGTATTCAGCCAAGAAAGGGTGATGCTTGCGCGTGAAAGAAATAAACTGACATTTTATTGGGTTCAGAAACATCTGCCACTTCAAACACCATTGCTGTATGCGGTCCAAGTTGCACTGAAAATGACAAGAATCTGAAGAACTGTTAATAACATGGTAGATAACACAATCGTCCGCATATAAACGTATTTTACAGGTCATATATTTAGAAATGTCAATAATATAAACTAGAAACAGCAGACGTCCTAAAACAGACCCCTGCGGTACCCCCGAAGATACAGGAACATAATCAGACTGGGACCCATTAATCAATACACGTTGTTTGCGTCCCTGCAGGTAACATTGAAGCCAGTTTAGAAGGGAAGTTGGAATCTTGATCAAAGATAATTTATACAGTAGCAAATAATGAGATACCAAATCAAACGCTTTCTTGAAATCTAAAAAAATGGAATCCGTTTGTAGACCCTTGTCAAATGATGAAAAAATATCATGGCTAAATTCTAAGAGCTGCGTCGTACACGAGTAACCTGATCTGAAACCATGCTGAGCTTGAGTGAAAAATTCATTTTGTTCCAAATGCTTCATCTACGCGCTATATATTATGTGTTCAAGCGTTTTGCAACTAATACTTGTAAGCGAAATTGGCCTGTAATTAGCAACTATGTTTTTAGGACCACCCTTATGAATGGGCACCACGTTAGCGTTTTTCCATTGCTGGGGTATTATTCCTGTATCTAACGATTTCGAGTATAGAATAACTAAGTAATGAGCAATGATTTCAGCACAGACCTTCAAGACAATACCGGGAACATCTTCGGGCCCGCTTGCCGAAGACACCTTTATGTTATTCAGCAGGTTTAACACACCGTTTATGTAATTGTTAGCTCAGGCATTGTTTCTTGCACATGGGCATCCATGACTGGCATTTCATGATGCGAGTTCGCTGCGAAAACAGACTTAAAATAATCATTGAAACAGCATGCCTTATCAAAATCATCATTTATAGGTTCAGCGCCTTTATTCAGTGCCGGAATACCGAATGATTCACGGCCATTAACTTTAAAAAATTTCCACAGTTCTTTTGGATTACTCTGAATTTTAGCACCTAACTCCTTCATGTATCTTTTTTGCGCAGCTTTATTTTTAACTTTTATGTCTGTTCCAAGAGCACGTACCTTTTCAAGAACTTTTGGGTCCCGGTATTTTTTGTACGTGTTTAGGAGACGACGCTTTTTCTTAATCAATAGTTTAGTTTCCTGAGTTACCCATGGCTTGTCCTTGCGCCGCTTAGCTGATATGTTTTTGAAAGGAACATATTTGTCAATGAGCACATCAAGCTTCTGCTTAAATATGTCCCACAGCGCAGTAGCATCGAAACGCTGGCTCATGGATATGAAGTCTTGTAAATAGTTGGCAAGCTCGCTAGATAGTGATGAGTAATCGCCTCTATCATAGAAGAAAATTTTCCTGGGGTGCCTGTGTGGCACTGAAGGCTGGGTCATTGGCACGTGTTCAACGACACAGTCGTGGTCACTGATACCTGGGATAATATAACTATCGCGCACAAGTGAATCTCGGTTAGAAAAAAGCAAATCTAGAACAGACGAGGAACCATAGCATGACCTGGTTGGCTCCTTAACAAACTGATACAGGTCGTTTGCAATAATGAGGTCGCGGAAGTCAACGTACAGCTTTGACAGGTTGGTAAGGATTGGTTTATTGTCAGCCCATGTAACTTCAGGCATATTGAAATCACCTCCAATGATGTAATCGTTGTGCATCTTATGAATTCAGAAAGGGATACAAATACATCTGGATTAGCCCGCATAGTAGAACGATAGAAACAGCCAAGCGTAAGCAGCTGCCCATTCTCTAAATGTAGATTCCGCCAAACAGATTCTTCGCAGCCATTAAGTTCCGGCAGAGCAGAACAGCGAAGACTCGAGTGAATGAGCAGGAAAACGCCACCTCCACGTGAGTGTCGATCGCAACGGTAAGCTTCAAAATCTGCTGGAAAGACTTCGGAGCTGTGAATCGAATCGTCCAGCCAGGATTCAGTACCCATGACTACATGCGGTTGGACTGAGGAAATAAGCGTGGCAAAATCATCAGTTTTATTCTTTATGCTACGGCAGTTCACCACAAGTATAGTAAGATCAGATATGGACTGAATCCTGGCAAGACCGCAGTGAACGAGGCGCTGGAACCCATTGCGCAGCTGCCTGCCCATTTGTTAAGGTTTATGGTCAATAACCTGGTCTTGAAGTGGGTTATAAACAAACCACTTTTTGTTGATAAGCATTCTGTCATAACGAAGTTTGAAAGTAACTTTCTTGGCACGAGCATAGCTTACAAGCTTAGCTCGAGCCACCCGCACCGCCCGGGTGAAATCTTCGCGGATCGCGAAGTCTGTGTCTTTCAATTTATTTCCGCAAGACAAAATGCGTTCCTTGTCTTTAATGTTGCAGAACCGAATGACTATCGGGCGGTTTTTACCGTCTTGAAACTGGCCAATACGATGCGCACGTTCAATACTTTCTGAATGAACGGGCTCACCCAACTGGTTTAGACAGAAGGCACGAGCCCTTTCTTCAGATTCACTCCATGTCTCTGTAGCCGAGTCAGCCAAACCCAGAAGAACCAGGTTATTTCTTCTTGATCTGTTGTTCGCATCATCAAGCGATGTCTTAAGCTCGGCCAAATTCCGCGCTAGATCATCAACGGCTTGTGGTTGAGCAGATACGCAAGCAGCCTCATTACGTTTTATGACTTTCATATCATTTTCGAGAGCTGAAACTCTACCCAGAAGACCATCCAGAGATGTATTCATGGCATTTTGGTTCTCTCTTATTGCCTGCAGTTCTTGAAGGAAATTAGTTTGGCCCAGTTCTAAGCGCTTAACAATTGCAAAGATCTCAGCGATAGTGGCAGTATCGGTGGTTACACCCAGTGTACTCGATGTGCTGTTTGCGGAATCAGGGCCAGGATTGCTTTCAACGTCCCTGGAGAGCATCAGTAAAAACTGACTCAAACCAAACAATACACAATCTATAAAGGCATGGCACACTCGCACGAGACGAAACAGGTCGCTGGGGCACGACACCGCAATAACACAGCGATTCGAACTCCGGTAACAAGAGGCAGGGCACAAATAACTAACCTGGGCGAAAAAGACGTGTAAACGCATGGCCGCAACGATGTCGTGCCCCGGGAGCCTCGCACTGAGTGGCCGCTTAAGAAGCCGTTCCACAGAAGTACCGCCCATTGGTTGTTGCCAGAGGAGCTGTTGCGTCGGAGTAAAGCCTGGATGCATACACGGATAAGCTTCAAAGCCACGATGCGGTCGCTCCAGAGCACTGCTGTCCGCCTTGTTGAATGACACAGAAGTAGATTCATGCCTTGCGGCATTCCACGGTAGGTCAGGATCCTCTGATGTAGCACCCAGCAGTGACAGAGTCAGAACCTGGGCGAAAAAGACGTGTAAACGCATGGCCGCAACGATGTCGTGCCCCGGGAGCCTCGCACTGGGTGGCCGCTTAAGTAGCCGTTCCACAGAAGAACCGCCCATTGGTTGTTGCCAGATGAGCTGTTGCGTCGGAGTCAAGCCGGTATGCATACACGGATAAGCTTCAAACCCACGATGCGGTCGCTCCAGAGCACTGCTGTCCGCCTTGTTGAATGACACAGAAGTAGATTCATGCCTTGCGGCATTCCACGGTAGGTCAGGATCCTCTGATGTAGCACCCAGCAGTGACAGAGTCAGAACCTGGGCGAAAAAGACGTGTAAACGCATGGCCGCAACGATGCCGTGGCAAGGTGGCTGCTCCATGATAACTGTACTGGAAATGACGTCATCTTTATAGTCGTGAATAGCGCCACCACCAGCTACATACCGACTGCATCGCTTCAGCTTCCCTGGGACTTGCGACCACGCGTGGCAATTACTGAGCGCCTCTTCTTTTCACTGTTATAGCCATCAGGACACGGACAACACGATTGACAGTTCTTATTGTGGCATGCTAGTTGCTCCGTGATAACTGCGCTGGAAAATCACGTCATCTTTATCGTCATGAATAGCGCCACCACAAGCTATATAACGACTGCACCGCCTCGGCTTCCCTGGGACTTGCGACAACGCGTGGCAACTACTGAGCGCCTCTTCTTTTCACTGTTATAGCCATCAAAACAACGACCACACTATTGACAGTTCTGATTGTGGAATCCTGGCTGCTCCGTGATAACTGCACTGGAAAACGACGTCATCTTTATCGCCGTGAATAGCGCCACAACCAGCTATATAACGACTGCATCGCCTCGGATTCCGTGGGATTTGCGACCACGCGTGGCAACTAGTGAGCGCCTGTTTTTTTCACTGTTATAACCATCAAGACAACGACAACATGATTGACAGTTCTGATTGTGGCAACTTGGCTGCTCCGGGATAACTGCACTGGAAAACGACGTCATCTTTATCGTATGTGAATAGCGCCACCACCATTTATATAACGACTGCATCGCTTCAGCTTCCCTGGGACACTCGACCACGCGTCGCAACTACTGAGAGCCTCTTCTTTTCACTGTAATAGCCATCAGGACAACGGCAACACGATTGACAGTTCTTATTGTGGCAAGCTAGTTGCTCCGTGATAACTGCGCTCGAAAATGGCGTCATCTTTATCGTCATGAATAGCGCCACCACCAGATATATATCGACTGCATCGTCTCGGCTTCCCTGGGATTTGCGACCACGCGTGGCAACTACTGAGCGCCTCTTCTTCTCACTGTTAGAGCTATCAAGACAATGACCACACGATTGAGACCTCTGATTGTGGCAACCTGGCTGCTCCGTGATAACTGCACTGGAAAACAACGTCATCTTTATCGCCGTGAATAGCGCCACCACCAGCTATATAACGACTGCATCGTGTCGGCTTCCCTGGGATTTGCGGCCACGCGTGGCAACTACTGAGCGCCTCTTCTTTTCACTGTTATAGCCATCAAGACAACGATCACACGATTGACAGTTCTGATTGTGGCAAGCTGGCGGCTCAGTGGTAACTGCACTGGAAAATGACGTCATCTTTATCGTCATGAATAGCGCCACCACCCAATATATAACGACTGCATCGTCTCGGCTTTCCTGGGATTTGCGACCACGCGTGGCAACTAGCGAGCGCCTCTTCTTTTCACTGTTATAGCCATCAGGACAACGACAACACGATTGACAGTTCTGATTGTGGCAAACTGGCTGCTCCGTAATAACTGCACTGGAAATGACGTCTTCTTTATCGTCATGAATAGCGCCACTACCTAATATATAACGACTGCGTCGTCTCGATTTCCCTGGGATTTGCGACCACGCGTGGCAACTAGTGAGCGCCTCTTCTTTTCACTGTTATAGCCATCAGGGCAACGACAACACGATTGACAGGTCTTATTGTGGCAAGCTGGCTGCTCCGGGATAACCGCAGTGGAAAATGGTGTCATCTTTATTATTTATTTATTTATTATTTTATTATTTATTTATTAATACTGAAATCCCAGGAAGGGATTTTCGCAGGGTGAGCATACAGAAAATAGGTAAGTACAAATATTAAGAAAAAAAGTACAATGGCGACAAATTAATAATAAGCAACAAAACACAACAGCAAAAATGAAAGGCTCAATGATGTAACACAGCAAAAAAGTACACTAAGGTTTGGGGCATATAAATACACTCTTATCAAGTCATCAGTGAACATGGTCAACAGGGAATTAATTAAATGAAGAAAGAGCACCAAAACGATCACAATATTAAATTCAGTTCAAAAATGGGAACCGGGAATGCATGACAGAGGACATTATTGTGCACTAAAGTTGCCGATGAATGATGTTACAGATAGCTGTAAGACTTCGTCGTTAGTAAGTTGATTCCACTCCGTTACTGTTCGCAGAAAAAAGAATATTTAAAGCAATTATTACGCTGGGTGAAAGGGGTAATTGTAAGATTGTGACGTTGTCTTGTAGAATAACCTGAAGAGAAAAATATTAGTCCATCAATGTTAATTTTAAAATGACCCTTGACCAATTGGTATAAGAACTTTAGTCGAGAAACGCGGTTCCTTTCGGTTATAGATATTAAAGCAGCCCTGTTTAAGAGGTCACTTACTGATGTGCGTCCATAGCTATTGTAAACAAACCGTACTGCTTTCTTTTGTATTTTTTCAATTTTATTTACGTTTGTTTTGGTGAATGGATCCCAAATTATTGCCGCATAATCTAATATTAGAAGGACAATCGATTTATACGCTAGAAGCCGAATTCGTCGTGAATAGCTCCACCACCAGCTATATAACGACTGCATCGTCTCGGCTTCCCTGTGATTTGCGACCACGCTTGGCAACTACTGAGCGCCTCTTATTTTCACTGTTATAGCCATCAGGACAACGACAACACGATTGACAGTTCTCAATGTGGCAAGCTGGCTACTCCGTGATAACTGCACTGGAAAAATGACGTCATCTTTATCGTCCTGAATAGCGCCACCACCAGCTATATAACGACTGCATCGCCTCTGCTTCTCTGCGATTTGCTGCCACGCGTGGCAACTAGTGAGCGCCTCTTCTTTTCGCTGTTATAGCCATCAGGACAACGAAAACACGATTGACAATTCTTAATGTTGAAAGCTGGCTACTCCGTGATAACTGCACTGGAAAATGGTGTCATCTTTATCGTCGTGAATAGCGCCGCCACCAGCTATATAACGACTGCATCGTGTCTGGTTCCCTGGGATTTGCGACCACACGTGGCAACTATTGAGCGCCTCTTCTTTTCACTGTTATAGCATCAAGACAACGATCACACAATTGACAGTTCTGATTGTGGCAAACTGGCTGCTCCGTAATAACTGCACTGTAAATGACGTCATCTTTATCGTCATGAATAGCTCTACCACCCTATATATAACGACTGCATCGTCTCGGCTTCCCTGGGATTTGCTGCCACGCGTGGCAACTAGTGAGCGCCTCTTCTTTTCACTATTGTAGCCATCAGGACAACGACAACACGATAGACAGTCTTATTGTGGCAAGCTGGCTGCTCCGTGATAACTGCACTTTAAAATGGCGTCATCTTTATCGTCGTGAATAGCGCCACCACCAGTTGTATAACGACTGCATCGTCTCGGCTTCCCTGGGATTTGCGATCATGCTTGGCAACTAGTGAGCGCCTCTTCTTTTCACTGTTATTGCCATCAAGACAACTATCACACGACTGACAGTTCTGATTGTGGCAACTTGGCTGCTCCGGGATAACTGCACTGGAAAACGACGTCACCTTTATCGTAAGTGAATAGCGCCAACACCAGCCCTATAACGACTGCATCGCCTCGGCTTCCCTGCGATTTGCGGCCCCGCGTGGCAACTATTGAGCGCCTCTTCGTTTCACTGTTGTAGCCATCAAGACAACGACCACACGATTGACCGCTCTGATTGTGGCAAGCTGGCTGCTCCGCGATAACTGCACTCTAAATGACCTCATCTTTATCGTCGTGAATAGCGCCACCACCATTTATATAACGACTGAATCGCTTCAGCTACCCTGGGACATGCGACCACGCGTCGCAACTACTGAGAGCCTCTTCTTTTCACTGTAATAGCCATCAGGACAACGGCAACACGATTGACAGTTCTTACTGTGGCAAGCTGGTTGCTCCGTGATAACTGCGCTGGAAAATGGCGTCATCTTTATCGTCATGAATAGCGCCACCACCAGATATATAACGACTGCATCGTCTCGGCTTCCCTGGGATTTGCGACCACGCGTGGCAACAACTGAGCGCCTCTTCTTTTCACTGTTATAGCCATCAAGACAACGACCACACGATTGACAGTTCTGATTGTGGCAAGCTGGCTGCTCCGTGGTAACTGCACTGAAAAATGACGTCATCTTTATCGTCATGAATAGCGCCACCACCCAATATATAACGACAGCATCGTCTCGGGTTCCCTGGGATTTGCGACCACGCGTGGCAACTAGTGAGCGCCTCTTCTTTTCACTGTTATAGCCATCAGGACAACGACAACACGATTGACAGTTCTGATTGTGGCAAACTGGCTGCTCCGTAATAACTGCACTGGAAATGACGTCATCTTTATCGTCATGAATAGCGCCACCACCCAATATTTAACGACTGCATCGTCTCGGCTTCCCTGGGATTTGCGACCACGCGTGGCAACTAGTGAGCCCCTCTTCTTTTCACTGTTATAGCCATCAGGACAACGACAACACGATTGACAATTCTTATTGTGGCAAGCTGGCTGCTCCATGATAACTGCACTGGAAAATGGCGTCATCTTTATCGTCATGAATAGCGCCACCACCCTTTATATAACGACTGCATCGTCTCGGCTTCCCTGGGATTAGCGAGCGCGCGTGGCAACTAGTGAGCGCCCCTTCTTTTCACTGTTATAGCCATTAGGACAACGACAACACGATTGACAGTCTTATTGTGGCAAGCTGGCTGCTCCGTGATAACTGCACTTTAAAATGGCGTCATCTTTATCGTCGTGAATAGCGCCACCACCAGTTGTATAACGACTGCATCGTCTCGGCTTCACTGGGATTTGCGATCACGCTTGGCAACTACTGAGCGCCTCTTATTTTCACTGTTATAACCATCAAGACAACGATCACACGATTGACAGTTCTCATTGTGGCAAGCTGGCTGCTCCGTGATAACTTCACAGGAAAATGACGCATCTTTATTGTCGTGAATAGCGCCACCACCAGCTATATAACGACTGCATCGCCTCGGATTTCCTGGGATTTGCGACCACGCGTGGCAACTAGTGAGCGCCTCTTCTTTTCGCTGTTATAGACATAAGGACAACGACAACACGATTGACAGTTCTTATTGTGGCAAGCTGGCTGCTCCGTGATAACTGCACTGGAAAATGGCGTCATCTTTATCGTCGTGAATAGCGCCACTACGAGCTACATAACGACTGCATCGTCTCGGCTTCCCTGGGATTTGCGGCCCCGCGTGGCATCTACTGAGCGCCTCTTCTTTTCACTGTTATTGCCATCAAGACAACGATCACACGATTGGCAGTTCTGATTCTGGCAAGCTGGCTGCTCCGTGATAACTTCACAGGAGAATGACGTATCTTTAACGTCATGAATAGCGCCACCACCAGCTATGTAACGACTGCATCGCCTCGGCTTCACTGAGATTTGCGACCACGCGTGGCAACTATTGAGCGCCTCTTCTTTTCACTGTTATAGCCATCAAGACAACGACCACACGATTGACAGTTCTGATTGTGGCAACCTGGCTGCTCCGTGATAACTGCGCTGGAAAATGATGTCATCTTTATCGCCATGAATAGCGCCACCACCCAATATATAACGACTGCATCGTCTCGGCTTCCCTGGGATTTGCGACCACGCATGGCAACTAGTGAGCGCCTCTTCTTCTCACTGTTAGAGCTATCAAGACAACGACCACACGATTGAGACCTCTGATTGTTGCAACCTGGCTGCTCCGTGATAACTGCATTGGAAAACAACGTCATCTTTATCGTCGTGAATAGCGCCAAAACCATTTATATAACGACTGCATCGTCTCGGCTTCCCTTGGTTTCGCGACCACGCTTGGCAACTACTGAGCGCCTCTTCCTTTCACTGTTATAGCCATCAAAACAACGACAACACGATTGACAGTTCTGATTGTGGCAACCTGGCTGCTCAGTGATAACTGCGCTGGAAAATGGCGTCATCTTTATCGTCATGAATAGCGCCACCACCAGATATATAACGACTGCATCGTCTCGGCTTCCCTTGGATTTGCGACCACGCGTGGCAACTACTGAGCGCCTCTTCTTTTCACTGTTATAGCCATCAAGACAACGACCACACGATTGACAGTTCTGATTGTGGCAAGCTGGCTGCTCCGTGGTAACTGCACTGAAAAATGACGTCATCTTTATCGTCATGAATAGCGCCACCACCCAATATATAACGACAGCATCGTCTCGGGTTCCCTGGGATTTGCGACCACGCGTGGCAACTAGTGAGCGCCTCTTCTTTTCACTGTTATAGCCATCAGGACAACGACAACACGATTGACAGTTCTGATTGTGGCAAACTGGCTGCTCCGTAATAACTGCACTGGAAATGACGTCATCTTTATCGTCGTGAATAGCGCCACCACCCTATATATAACGACTGCATCGTCTCGGCTTCCCTGGGATTTGCGACCACGCGTGGCAACTAGTGAGCGCCTCTTCTTTTCACTGTTATAGCCATCAGGACAACGACAACACGATTCACAGTCTTATTGTGGCAACCTGGCTGCTCCGTGATAACTGCACTGGAAAACGTCGTCTTCTTTATGGCCGTGAATAGCGCCACCACCAGCTATATAACGACTGCATCGTCTCGGCTTCCCTGGGATTTGCGACCACGCGTGGCAACTACTGAGCGCCTCTTCTTTTCACTGTTATAGCCATCAAGACAACGAAAACACGATTGACAGTTCTGATTGTGGCAATCTGGCTGCTCCGTGGTAACTGCACTGAAAAATGACGTCATCTTTATCGTCATGAATAGCGCCCCCAGCAAATATATAACGACTGCATCGTCTCGGTTTCCCCGGGATTTGCGGCCACGCGTGGCAACTAGTGAGCGCCTCTTCTTTTCACTGTTATAGCCATCAGGACAACGACAACACGATTGACAGTTCTTATTGTGGCAAGCTGGCTGCTCCGTGATAACTGCACTGGTAAATGGCGTCATCTTTATCGTTGTGAATAGCGCCGCCACCATATATAACTACTGCATCGCCTCGGCTTCCCTGGGACTTGCGACCACGCGTGACAACTAGTAAGCGCCTCTTCTTTTAACACTTATAGCCATCAAGACAACGACCACACGATTGACAGTTTGATTGTGGCAAGCTGGCTGCTCCGTGGTAACTGCACTGGAAAATGACGTCATCTTTATCGTCATGAATAGCGCCACCACCCATTATATAACGACTGCATCGTCTCGGCTTCCCTGGGATTTGCGACCACGCGTGGCAACTAGTGAGCGCCTCTTCTTTTCACTGTTATAGCCATCAGGACAACGACAACACGATTGACAGTTCTGATTGTGGCAAACTGGCTGCTCCGTAATAACTGCACTGTAAATAACGTCATCTTTATCGTCATGAATAGCGCCACAACCCTATATATAACGACTGCGTCGTCTCGGCTTCCCTGGGATTTGTGACCACGCGTGGCAACTAGTGAGCGCCTCTTCTTTTCACTGTTATAGCCATCAGGACAACGACAACACGATTGACAGTCTTATTGAGGCAAGCTGGCTGCTCCGTGATAGCTGCACTTTAAAATGGCGTCATCTTTATCGCCGTGAATAGCGCCACCACCAGTTGTATAACGACTGCATCGTCTCGGCTTCCCTGGGATTTGCGATCATGCTTGGCAACTACTGAGCGCCTCTTATTTTCACTGTTATAACCATCAAGACAACGATCACAAGATTGACAGTTCTCATTGTGGCAAGCTGGCTGCTCCGTGATAACTTCACAGGAAAATGACGCATCTTTATCGCCGTGAATAGCGCCACCACCAGCTATATAACGACTGCATCGTGTCGGCTTCCCTGGGATTTGCGCCCACGCGTGGCAACTACTGAGCGCCTCTTCTTTTCACTGTTATAGCCATCAAGACAACGATCACACGATTGACGGTTATAATTGTGGCAAGCTGGCTGCTCCGTGGTAACTGCACTAGAAAATGACGTCATCTTTATCGTCCTGAATAGCGCCACCACCAGTTGTATAACGACTGCATCGTCTCGGCTTCCCTGGGATTTTCGATCATGCTTGGCAACTACTGAGCGCCTCTTATTTTCACTGTTATAACCATCAAGACAACGATCACAAGATTGACAGTTCTCATTGTGGCAAGCTGGCTGCTCCGTGATAACTTTACAGGAAAATGACGCATCTTTATCGTCGTGAATAGCGCCACCACCAGCTATATAACGACTGCATCGCCTCGGATTTCCTGGGATATGCGACCACGCGTGGCAACTAGTGAGCGCCTCTTCTTTTCGCTGTTATAGGCATCAGGACCAATACAACACGATTGACAGTTCTTATTGTGGCAAGCTGGCTGCTCCGTGATAACCGCACTGTTAAATGGCGTCATCTTTATCGTCGTGAATAGCGCCACTACGAGCTACATAACGACTGCATCGTCTCGGCTACCCTGGGATTTGCGACCCCGCGTGGCATCTACTGAGCGCCTCTTCTTTTCACTGTTATTGCCATCAAGACAACGATCGCACGATTGACAGTTCTGATTGTGGCAAGCTGGCTGCTCCGTGATAACTTCACAGGAGAATGAAGTATCTTTATCGTCATGAATAGCGCCACCACCAGCTATGTAACGATTGCATCGCCTCGGCTTCACTGAGATTTGCGACCACGCGTGGCAACTACTGAGCGCCTCTTCTTTTTACTGTTATAGCCATCAGGACAAGGACAACACGATTGTCAGTTCTTATTGTGGCAAGCTGGCTGCTCCGTGATAACTGCTCTGGAAAATGGCGTTATCTTTATCGTCGTGAATAGCGCCACCACCAGCTATATAACGATTGCATCGTCTCGGCTTCCCTTGGTTTCGCGACCACGCTTGGCAACTACTGAGCGCCACTTCTTTTCATTGTTATAGCCATCAAAACAACGACAATACGATTGACAGTTCTGATTGTGGCAACCTGGCTGCTCCGTGGTAACTGCACTGAAAAATGACGTCATCTTTATTGTCATGAATAGCGCCACCACCTTATATATAACGACTGCATCGTCTCGGCTTCCCTGGGATTTGCGACCACGCGTGGCAACTAGTGAGCGCCTCTTCTTTTCACTGTTATAGCCATCAGGACAACGACAACACGATTGACAGTCTTATTGTGGCAACCTGGCTGCTCCGTGATAACTGCACTGGAAAACGTCGTCTTCTTTATGGCCGTGAATAGCGCCACCACCAGCTATATAACGACTGCATCGTCTCGGCTTCCCTGGGATTTGCGACCACGCGTGGCAACTACTGAGCGCCTCTTCTTTTCACTGTTATAGCCATCAAGACAACGACCACACGATTGACAGTTCTGATTGTGGCAATCTGGCTGCTCCGTGGTAACTGCACTGAAAAATGACGTCATCTTTATCGTCATGAATAGCGCCACCACCAAATATATAACGACTGCATCGTCTCGGTTTCCCCGGGATTTGCGACCACGCGTGGCAACTAGTGAGCGCCTCTTCTTTTCACTGTTATAGCCATCAGGACAACGACAACACGATTGACAGTTCTTATTGTGGCAAGCTGGCTGCTCCGTGGTAACTGCACTGAAAAATGACGTCATCTTTATCGTCATGAATAGCGCCACCACCAAATATATAACGACTGCATCGTCTCGGTTTCCCCGGGATTTGCGGCCACGCGTGGCAACTAGTGAGCGCCTCTTCTTTTCACTGTTATAGCCATCAGGACAACGACAACACGATTGACAGTTCTTATTGTGGCAAGCTGGCTGCTCCGTGATAACTGCACTGGAAAATGGCGTCATCTTTATAGTTGTGAATAGCGCCGCCACCATATATAACTACTGCATCGCCTCGGCTTCCCTGGGACTTGCGACCACGCGTGACAACTAGTAAGCGCCTCTTCTTTTAACACTTATAGCCATCAAGACAACGACCACACGATTGACAGTTCTGATTGTGGCAAGCTGGCTGCTCCGTGGTAACTGCACTGGAAAATGACGTTATCTTTATCGTCATGAATAGCGCCACCACCCATTATATAACGACTGCATCGTCTCGGCTTCCCTGGGATTTGTGACCACGCGTGGCAACTAGTGAGCGCCTCTTCTTTTCACTGTTATAGCCATCAGGACAACGACAACACGATTGACAGTCTTATTGAGGCAAGCTGGCTGCTCCGTGATAGCTGCACTTTAAAATGGCGTCATCTTTATCGCCGTGAATAGCGCCACCACCAGTTGTATAACGACTGCATCGTCTCGGCTTCCCTGGGATTTGCGATCATGCTTGGCAACTACTGAGCGCCTCTTATTTTCACTGTTATAACCATCAAGACAACGATCACAAGATTGACAGTTCTCATTGTGGCAAGCTGGCTGCTCCGTGATAACTTCACAGGAAAATGACGCATCTTTATCGCCGTGAATAGCGCCACCACCAGCTATATAACGACTGCATCGTGTCGGCTTCCCTGGGATTTGCGCCCACGCGTGGCAACTACTGAGCGCCTCATCTTTTCACTGTTATAGCCATCAAGACAACGATCACACGATTGACGGTTATAATTGTGGCAAGCTGGCTGCTCCGTGGTAACTGCACTAGAAAATGACGTCATCTTTATCGTCCTGAATAGCGCCACCACCAGTTGTATAACGACTGCATCGTCTCGGCTTCCCTGGGATTTTCGATCATGCTTGGCAACTACTGAGCGCCTCTTATTTTCACTGTTATAACCATCAAGACAACGATCACAAGATTGACAGTTCTCATTGTGGCAAGCTGGCTGCTCCGTGATAACTTTACAGGAAAATGACGCATCTTTATCGTCGTGAATAGCACCACCACCAGCTATATAACGACTGCATCGCCTCGGATTTCCTGGGATATGCGACCACGCGTGGCAACTAGTGAGCGCCTCTTCTTTTCGCTGTTATAGGCATCAGGACCAATACAACACGATTGACAGTTCTTATTGTGGCAAGCTGGCTGCTCCGTGATAACTGCACTGGATAATGGCGTCATTTTTATCGTCGTGAATAGCGCCACTACGAGCTACATAACGACTGCATCGTCTCGGCTACCCTGGGATTTGCGACCCCGCGTGGCATCTACTGAGCGCCTCTTCTTTTCACTGTTATTGCCATCAAGACAACGATCGCACGATTGACAGTTCTGATTGTGGCAAGCTGGCTGCTCCGTGATAACTTCACAGGAGAATGAAGTATCTTTATCGTCATGAATAGCGCCACCACCAGCTATGTAACGATTGCATCGCCTCGGCTTCACTGAGATTTGCGACCACGCGTGGCAACTACTGAGCGCCTCTTCTTTTTACTGTTATAGCCATCAGGACAAGGACAACACGATTGTCAGTTCTTATTGTGGCAAGCTGGCTGCTCCGTGATAACTGCTCTGGAAAATGGCGGTATCTTTATCGTCGTGAATAGCGCCACCACCAGCTATATAACGATTGCATCGTCTCGGCTTCCCTTGGTTTCGCGACCACACTTGGCAACTACTGAGCGCCACTTCTTTTCATTGTTATAGCCATCAAAACAACGACAATACGATTGACAGTTCTGATTGTGGCAACCTGGCTGCTCCGTGATAACTGCACTGAAAAATGACGTCATCTTTATCGTCATGAATAGCGCCACCACCCTATATATAACGACTGCATCGTCTCGGCTTCCCTGGGATTTGCGACCACGCGTGGCAACTAGTGAGCGCCTCTTCTTTTCACTGTTATAGCCATCAGGACAACGACAACACGATTGACAGTCTTATTGTGGCAACCTGGCTGCTCCGTGATAACTGCACTGGAAAACGTCGTCTTCTTTATGGCCGTGAATAGCGCCACCACCAGCTATATAACGACTGCATCGTCTCGGCTTCCCTGGGATTTGCGACCACGCGTGGCAACTACTGAGCGCCTCTTCTTTTCACTGTTATAGCCATCAAGACAACGACCACACGATTGACAGTTCTGATTGTGGCAATCTGGCTGCTCCGTGGTAACTGCACTGAAAAATGACGTCATCTTTATCGTCATGAATAGCGCCCCCACCAAATATATAACGACTGCATCGTCTCGGTTTCCCCGGGATTTGCGACCACGCGTGGCAACTAGTGAGCGCCTCTTCTTTTCACTGTTATAGCCATCAGGACAACGACAACACGATTGACAGTCCTTATTGTGGCAAGCTGGCTGCTCCGTGATAACTGCACTGGAAAATGGCGTCATCTTTATCGTCGTGAATAGCGCCAAAACCATTTATATAACGACTGCATCGTCTCGGCTTCCCTGGGATTTGCGACCACGCGTGGCAACTACTGAGCGCCTCTTCTTTTCACTGTTATAGCCATCAAGACAACGATCACACGATTGACAGTTCTGATTGTGGCAAGCTGGCTGCTCCGTGGCATCTGCACTGGGAAATGACGTCATCTTTATAGTCGTGAATAGCGCCACCACCAGCTACATACCGACTGCATCGCCTCGGCTTCCCTGGGATTAGGGAGCACGCGTGGCAATTACTGAGCGCCTCTTCTTTTTACTGTTATAGCCATCAGGACAACGACAACACGATTGACAGTCTTATTGTGGCAAGCTGGCTGCTCCGTGATAACTGCACTTTAAAATGGCGTCATCTTTATCGTCGTGAATAGCGCCACCATCAGTTGTATAACGACTGCATCGTCTCGGCTTCCCTGGGATTCGCGATCATGCTTGGCAACTACTGAGCGCCTCTTATTTTCACTGTTATAACCATCAAGACAACGATCACACGATTTACAGTTCTCATTGTGGCAAGCTGGCTGCTCCGTGATAACTTCACAGGAAAATGACGCATCTTTATCGTCGTGAATAGCGATACCACCAGCTATATAACGACAGCATCGCCTCGGATTTCCAGGGATTTGCGACTACGCGTGGCAACTAGTGAGCGCCTCTTCTTTTCGCTGTTATAGGCATCAGGACAACGACAACACGATTGACAGTTCTTATTGTGGCAAGCTGGCTGCTCCGTGATAACCGCACTGTAAAATGGCGTCATCTTTATCGTCGAGAATAGCGCCACTACGAGCTACATAACGACTGCATCGTCTCGGCTTCCCTGGGATTTGCGACCCCGCGTGGCATCTACTGAGCGCCTCTTCATTTCACTGTTATTGCCATCAAGACAACGATCACACGATTGACAGTTCTGATTGTGGCAAGCTGGCTGCTCCGTGATAACTTCACAGGAGAATGACGTCATCTTTATCGTCGTGAATAGCGCCACCACCAGCTATATAACGACTGCATCGCCTCCGCTTCCCTGCGATTTGCGGCCACGCGTGGCAACTATTGAGCGCCTCTTCGTTTCACTGTTGTAGCCATCAAGACAACGACCACATGATTGACCGTTCTGATTGTGGCAAACTGGCTGCTCCGTAATAACTGCACTGGAAATGACGTCATCTTTATCGTCGTGAATAGCGCCGCCACCATATATAACTACTGCATCGCCTCGGCTTCCCTGGGACTTGCGACCACGCGTGGCAACAAGTAAGCGCCTCTTCATTAACACTTATAGCCATCAAGACCACGACCACACGATTGACAGTTCTGATTGTGGCAAGCTGGCTGCTCCGTGGTAACTGCACTGGAAAATGACGTCATCTTTATCGTCATGAATAGCGCCACCACCCATTATATAACGACTGCATCGTCTCGGCTTCCCTGGGATTTGCGACCACGCGTGGCAACTAGTGAGGGCCTCTTCTTTTCACTGTTATAGCCATCAGGACAACGACCACAAGATTGACAGTTGTGATTGTGGCAAACTGGCTGCTCCGTAATAACTGCACTGTAAATGACGTCATCTTCATCGTCATGAATAGCGCCACCACCCTATATATAACGACTGCATCGTCTCGGCTTCCCTGGGATTTGCGACCACGCGTGGCAACTAGTGAGCGCCTCTTCTTTTCACTGTTATAGCCATCAGGACAAGGACAACACAATTGACAGTTCATATTGTGGCAAGCTGGCTGCTCCGTGATAACTGCTCTGGAAAATGGCGTTATCTTTATCGTCGTGAATAGCGCCACCACCAGCTATATAACGATTGCATCGTCTCGGCTTCCCTTGGTTTCGCGACCACGCTTGGCAACTACTGAGCGCCTCTTCTTTTCACTGTTATAGCCATCAAAACAACGACAACACGATTGACAGTTCTGATTGTGGCAACCTGGCTGCTCCATGATAACTGCACTGGAAAATGGCGTCATCTTTATTGTCGTGAATAGCGCCACCACAAGATATATAACGACTGCATCGCCTCGGATTCCCTGGAACATGCGACCACGCGTGGCAACTACTGAGCCCCTTTTCTTTTCACTGTTATAGCCATCAAGACAACGACCACACTATTGACAGTTCTATTTGTGGAATCCTGGCTGCTCCGTGATAACTGCACTGGAAAAGCGACGTCATCTTTATCGCCGTGAATAGCGCCACAACCAGCTATATAACGACTGCATCGCCTCGGATTCCGTGGGATTTGCGACCACGCGTGGCAAATGGTGAGCGCCTGTTCGTTTCACTGTTATAGTCATCAAGACAACGGCAACATGATTGACAGTTCTGATTGTGGCAACCTGGCTGCTCCGTGATAACTGCACTACAAAATGGCGTCATCTTTATCGTCATGAATAGCGCCACCACCAGATATATAACGACTGCATCGTCTCGGCTTCCCTGGGATTTGCGACCACGCGTGGCAACTACTGAGCGCCTCTTCTTCTCACTGTTAGAGCTATCAAGACAACGACCACACGATTGAGACCTCTGATTGTGGCAACCTGGCTGCTCCGTGATAACTGCACTGGAAAACAACGTCATCTTTATCGCCGTGAATAGCGCCACCACCAGCTATATAACGACTGCATCGTGTCGGCTTCCCTGGGATTTGCGGCCACGCGTGGCAACTATTGAGCGCCTCTTCGTTTCACTGTTGTAGCCATCAAGACAACGACCACACGATTGACCGTTCTGATTGTGGCAAACTGGCTGCTCCGTAATAACTGCACTGGAAATGACGTCATCTTTATCGTCGTGAATAGCGCCGCCACCATATATATCTACTGCATCGCCTCGGCTTCCCTGGGACTTGCGACCACGCGTGGCAACTAGTGAGCGCCTCTTCTTTTAACACTTATAGCCATCAAGGCAACGACAACACAATTGACAGTTGTGATTGTGGCAAACTGGCTGCTCCTTAATACCTGCACTGGAAATGACGTCATCTTTATCGTCATGAATAGCGCCACCACCCAATATATAACGAATGCATCGTCTCGGCTTCCCTGGGATTTGCGACCACGCTTGGCAACTAGTGAGCGCCTCTTCTTTTCATTGTTATAGCCATCAGGGCAACGACAACACGATTGGCAGGTCTTATTGTGGCAAGCTGGCTGCTCCGTGATAACTGCAGTGGAAAATGGTGTCATCTTTATTATTTATTTATTTATTATTTTATTATTTATTTATTAATACTACAATCCCAGGAAGGGATTTTCGCAGGGTGAGCATACAGAAAATAGGTAAGTACAAATATTAAGAAAAAAGTACAAAGTCCACAAATTAATAATAAGCAACAAAACACAAAAGCAAAAATGAAAGGCTCAATGACGTAACACAACAAAAAGTACACTAAGGTTTGGGGCATATAAATACACTACTATCAAGTCATCAGTGAACATGGTCAACAGGGAATTATTTAAATGAAGAAAGAGCACCAAAACGATCACAATATTAAATTCAGTTCAAAAATGGGAACCGGGAATGCATGACAGAGGACATTATTGTGCACTAAGGTTGCCGATAAATGATGTTACAGATAGCTGTAAGACTTCGTCGTTAGTAAGTTGATTCCACTCCGTTACTGTTCGCGGAAAAAAGAATATTTAAAGCAGTTATTATGCTGGGTGAAAGGGGTGATTGTAAGATTGTGACGTTGTCTTGTAGAATAACCTGAAGAGAAAGATATTAGTCCATCAATGTTAATTTTAAAATGACCCTTGACCAATTGGTATAAGAACTTTAGTCGAGAAACGCGATTCCTTTCGGTTATAGATATTAAAGCAGCCCTGTTTAAGAGGTCACTTACTGATGTGCGTCCATAGCTATTGTAAACAAAACGTACTGCTTTCTTTTGTATTTTTTCAATTTTATTTACGTTTGTTTTGGTGAATGGATCCCAAATTATTGCCGCATAATCTAATATTGGAAGGACAATCGATTTATACGCTAGAAGCCGAAATCGTCGTGAATAGCGCCACCACCAGCTAAATAACGACTGCATCGTCTCGGCTTCCCTGTGATTTGCGACCACGCTTGGCAACTACTGAGCGCCTCTCATTTTCACTGTTATAGCCATCAGGACAACGACAACACGATTGACAGTTCTCAATATGGCAAGCTGGCTACTCCGTGATAACTGCACTGGAAAATGACGTCATCTTTATCGTCCTGAATAGCGCCACCACCAGCTATATAACGACTGCATCGCCTCGGCTTCTCTGCGATTTGCGGCCACGCGTGGCAAATAGTGAGAGCCTCTTCTTTTCGCTGTTATAGCCATCAGGACAACGAAAACACGATTGACAATTCTTAATGTTGCAAGCTGGCTACTCCGTCATAACTGCACTGGAAAATGGCGTCATCTTTATCGCCGTGAATAGCGCCACCACCAGCTATATAACGACTGCATCGTGTCTGGTTCCCTGGGATTTGCGACCACGCGTGGAAACTATTGAGCGCCTCTTCTTTTCACTGTTATAGCCATCAAGACAACGATCACACGATTGACAGTTCTGACTGTGGCAAGCTGGCTGCTCCGTGATAACTGCGGTGGAAATTACGTCGTCTTTATTCTCGTGAATAGCGCCACCACAAGCTATATAACGACTGCACCGCCTCGGCTTCCCTGGGACTTGAACCACGCGTGGCAACTACTGAGTGCCTCTTCTTTTCACTATTATAGCCATCAAGACAACGACCACACGATTGACAGTGGTGATTGTGGCAACCTGGCTGCTCCCTGATAACTGCGCTGGAAAATGACGTCATCTTTATTGTCATGAATAGCGCCACCAACCAATATATAACGACTGCATCGTCTCGGCTTCCCTGAGATTTGCGACCACGCGTGGCAACAAGTGAGCGCCTCTTCTTTTCACTGTTATAGCCATCAGGACAACGACAACACGATTGACAGTTCTGATTGTGGCAAACTGGCTGCTCCGTAATAACTGCACTGTAAATGACGTCATCTTTATCGTCATGAATAGCGCCACCACCAGCTATATAACGACTGCATCGACTCGGATTTCCTGGGATTTGCGACCACGCGTGGCAACTAGTGAGCGCCTCTTCTTTTCGCTGTTATAGCCATCAGGACAACGACAACACGATTGACAGTTCTTATTGTGGCAAGCTGGCTGCTCCGTGATAACTGCTCTGGAAAATGGCGTCATCTTTATCGTCGTGAATAGCGCCACTACGAGCTACATAACGACTGCATCGTCTCGACTTCCCTGGGATTTGCGACCACGCGTGGCAACTACTGAGCGCCTCTTCTTTTCACTGTTATAGCCATCAAGACAACGACCACACGATTGACAGTTCTGATTGTGGCAATCTGGCTGCTCCGTGGTAACTGCACTGAAAAATGACGTCATCTTTATCGTCATGAATAGCGCCACCACCAAATATATAACGACTGCATCGTCTCGGTTTCCCCGGGATTTGCGACCACGCGTGGCAACTAGTAAGCGCCTCTTCTTTTAACACTTATAGCCATCAAGACAACGACCACACGATTGACAGTTCTGATTGTGGCAAGCTGGCTGCTCCGTGGTAACTGCACTGGAAAATGACGTCATCTTTATCGTCATGAATAGCGCCACCACCCATTATATAACGACTGCATCGTCTCGGCTTCCTGGGATTTGTGACCACGCGTGGCAACTAGTGAGCGCCTCTTCTTTTCACTGTTATAGCCATCAGGACAACGACAACACGACTGACAGTCTTATTGAGGCAAGCTGGCTGCTCCGTGATAGCTGCACTTTAAAATGGCGTCATCTATATCGTCGTGAATAGCGCCACCACCAGTTGTATAACGACTGCATCGTCTCGGCTTCCCTGGGATTTGCGATAATGCTTGGCAACTACTGAGCGCCTCTTATTTTCACTGTTATAACCATCAAGACAACGATCACAAGATTGACAGTTCTCATTGTGGCAAGCTGGCTGCTCCGTGATAACTTCACAGGAAAATGACGCATCTTTATCGCCGTGAATAGCGCCACCACCAGCTATATAACGACTGCATCGTGTCGGCTTCCCTGGGATTTGCGCCCACGCGTGGCAACTACTGAGCGCCTCTTCTTTTCACTGTTATAGCCATCAAGACAACGATCACACGATTGACGGTTATAATTGTGGCAAGCTGGCTGCTCCGTGGTAACTGCACTAGAAAATGACGTCATCTTTATCGTCCTGAATAGCGCCACCACCAGTTGTATAACGACTGCATCGTCTCGGCTTCCCTGGGATTTTCGATCATGCTTGGCAACTACTGAGCGCCTCTTATTTTCACTGTTATAACCATCAAGACAACGATCACAAGATTGACAGTTCTCATTGTGGCAAGCTGGCTGCTCCGTGATAACTTTACAGGAAAATGACGCATCTTTATCGTCGTGAATAGCGCCACCACCAGCTATATAACGACTGCATCGCCTCGGATTTCCTGGGATATGCGACCACGCGTGGCAACTAGTGAGCGCCTCTTCTTTTCGCTGTTATAGGCATCAGGACCAATACAACACGATTGACAGTTCTTATTGTGGCAAGCTGGCTGCTCCGTGATAACTGCACTGGAAAATGGCGTCATTTTTATCGTCGTGAATAGCGCCACTACGAGCTACATAACGACTGCATCGTCTCGGCTACCCTGGGATTTGCGACCCCGCGTGGCATCTACTGAGCGCCTCTTCTTTTCACTGTTATTGCCATCAAGACAACGATCGCACGATTGACAGTTCTGATTGTGGCAAGCTGGCTGCTCCGTGATAACTTCACAGGAGAATGAAGTATCTTTATCGTCATGAATAGCGCCACCACCAGCTATGTAACGATTGCATCGCCTCGGCTTCACTGAGATTTGCGACCACGCGTGGCAACTACTGAGCGCCTCTTCTTTTTACTGTTATAGCCATCAGGACAAGGACAACACGATTGTCAGTTCTTATTGTGGCAAGCTGGCTGCTCCGTGATAACTGCTCTGGAAAATGGCGTTATCTTTATCGTCGTGAATAGCGCCACCACCAGCTATATAACGATTGCATCGCCTCGGCTTCCCTTGGTTTCGCGACCACGCTAGGCAACTACTGAGCGCCACTTCTTTTCATTGTTATAGCCATCAAAACAACGACAATACGATTGACAGTTCTGATTGTGGCAACCTGGCTGCTCCGTGGTAACTGCACTGAAAAATGACGTCATCTTTATCGTCATGAATAGCGCCACCACCCTATATATAACGACTGCATCGTCTCGGCTTCCCTGGGATTTGCGACCACGCGTGGCAACTAGTGAGCGCCTCTTCTTTTCACTGTTATAGCCATCAGGACAACGACAACACGATTGACAGTCTTATTGTGGCAACCTGGCTGCTCCGTGATAACTGCACTGGAAAACGTCGTCTTCTTTATGGCCGTGAATAGCGCCACCACCAGCTATATAACGACTGCATCGTCTCGGCTTCCCTGGGATTTGCGACCACGCGTGGCAACTACTGAGCGCCTCTTCTTTTCACTGTTATAGCCATCAAGACAACGACCACACGATTGACAGTTCTGATTGTGGCAATCTGGCTGCTCCGTGGTAACTGCACTGAAAAATGACGTCATCTTTATCGTCATGAATAGCGCCACCACCAAATATATAACGACTGCATCGTCTCGGTTTCCCCGGGATTTGCGACCACGCGTGGCAACTAGTGAGCGCCTCTTCTTTTCACTGTTATAGCCATCAGGACAACGACAACACGATTGACAGTTCTTATTGTGGCAAGCTGGCTGCTCCGTGATAACTGCACTGGAAAATGGCGTCATCTTTATCGTCGTGAATAGCGCCAAAACCATTTATATAACGACTGCATCGTCTCGGCTTCCCTGGGATTTGCGACCACGCGTGGCAACTACTGAGCGCCTCTTCTTTTCACTGTTATAGCCATCAAGACAACGATCACACGATTGACAGTTCTGATTGTGGCAAGCTGGCTGCTCCGTGGCATCTGCACTGGGAAATGACGTCATCTTTATAGTCGTGAATAGCGCCACCACCAGCTACATACCGACTGCATCGCCTCGGCTTCCCTGGGATTAGGGAGCACGCGTGGCAATTACTGAGCGCCTCTTCTTTTTACTGTTATAGCCATCAGGACAAGGACAACACGATTGACAGTTCTTATTGTGGCAAGCTGGCTGCTCCGTGATAACTGCTCTGGAAAATGGCGTTATCTTTATCGTCGTGAATAGCGCCACCACCAGCTATATAACGATTGCATCGTCTCGGCTTCCCTTGGTTTCGCGACCACGCTTGGCAACTACTGAGCGCCACTTCTTTTCATTGTTATAGCCATCAAAACAACGACAATACGATTGACAGTTCTGATTGTGGCAACCTGGCTGCTCCGTGGTAACTGCACTGGAAAATGACGCCATCTTTATCGTCATGAATAGCGCCACCACCCTATATATAACGACTGCATCGTCTCGGCTTCCCTGGGATTTGCGACCACGCGTCGCAACTAGTGAGCGCCTCTTCTTTTCACTGTTATAGCCATCAGGACAACGACAACACGATTGACAGTCTTATTGTGGCAAGCTGGCTGCTCCGTGATAACTGCACTTTAAAATGGCGTCATCTTTATCGTCGTGAATAGCGCCACCACCAGTTGTATAACGACTGCATCGTCTCGGCTTCCCTGGGATTCGCGATCATGCTTGGCAACTACTGAGCGCCTCTTATTTTCACTGTTATAACCATCAAGACAACGATCACACGATTTACAGTTCTCATTGTGGCAAGCTGGCTGCTCCGTGATAACTTCACAGGAAAATGACGCATCTTTATCGCCGTGAATAGCGCCACAACCAGCTATATAACGACTGCATCGCCTCGGATTCCGTGGGATTTGCGACCACGCGTGGCAAATGGTGAGCGCCTGTTCGTTTCACTGTTATAGTCATCAAGACAACGGCAACATGATTGACAGTTCTGATTGTGGCAACCTGGCTGCTCCGTGATAACTGCACTGGAAAACAACGTCATCTTTATCGCCGTGAATAGCGCCACCACCAGCTATATAACGACTGCATCGTGTCGGCTTCCCTGGGATTTGCGGCCACGCGTGGCAACTACTGAGCGCCTCTTCTTTTCACAGTTATAACCATCAAGACAACGATCACACGATTGACAGTTATGATTGTGGCAAGCTGGCTGCTCCGTAGTAACTGCACTGGAAAATGACGTCATCTTTATCTTCCTGAATAGCGCCACCACCAGCTATATAAAGACTGCATCGCCTCGGCTTCCCTGGGACTTGCGACCACGCGTGGCAACTAGTGAGCGCCTCTTCTTTTAACACATATAGCCATCAAGGCAACGACAACACGATTGACAGTTGTGATTGTGGCAAACTGGCTGCTCCTTAATAACTGCACTGGAAATGACGTCATCTTTATCGTCATGAATAGCGCCACCACCCAATATATAACGAATGCATCGTCTCGGCTTCCCTGGGATTTGCGACCACGCTTGGCAACTAGTGAGCGCCTCTTCTTTTCATTGTTATAGCCATCAGGGCAACGACAACACGATTGGCAGGTCTTATTGTGGCAAGCTGGCTGCTCCGTGATAACTGCAGTGGAAAATGGTGTCATCTTTATTATTTATTTATTTATTATTTTATTATTTATTTATTAATACTACAATCCCAGGAAGGGATTTTCGCAGGGTGAGCATACAGAAAATAGGTAAGTACAAATATTAAGAAAAAAGTACAAAGTCCACAAATTAATAATAAGCAACAAAACACAACAGCAAAATTGAAAGGCTCAATGACGTAACACAACAAAAAAGTACACTAAGCTTTGGGGCATATAAATACACTACTATCAAGTCATCAGTGAACATGGTCAACAGGGAATTAATTAAATGAAGAAAGAGCACCAAAACGATCACAATATTAAATTCAGTTCAAAAATGGGAACCGGGAATGCATGACAGAGGACATTATTGTGCACTAAGGTTGCCGATAAATGATGTTACAGATAGCTGTAAGACTTCGTCGTTAGTAAGTTGATTCCACTCCGTTACTGTTCGCGGAAAAAAGAATATTTAAAGCAGTTATTATGCTGGGTGAAAGGGGTGATTGTAAGATTGTGACGTTGTCTTGTAGAATAACCTGAAGAGAAAGATATTAGTCCATCAATGTTAATTTTAAAATGACCCTTGACCAATTGGTATAAGAACTTAAGTCGAGAAACGCGATTCCTTTCGGTTATAGATATTAAAGCAGCCCTGTTTAAGAGGTCACTTACTGATGTGCGTCCATAGCTATTGTAAACAAAACGTACTGCTTTCTTTTGTATTTTTTCAATTTTATTTACGTTTGTTTTGGTGAATGGATCCCAAATTATTGCCGCATAATCTAATATTGGAAGGACAATCGATTTATACGCTAGAAGCCGAAATCGTCGTGAATAGCGCCACCACCAGCTATATAACGACTGCATCGTCTCGGCTTCCCTGTGATTTGCGACCACGCTTGGCAACTACTGCGCGCCTCTTATTTTCACTGTTATAGCCATCAGGACAACGACAACACGATTGACAGTTCTCAATATGGCAAGCTGGCTACTCCGTGATAACTGCACTGGAAAATGACGTCATCTTTATCGTCCTGAATAGCGCCACCACCAGCTATATAACGACTGCATCGCCTCGGCTTCTCTGCGATTTGCGGCCACGCGTGGCAAATAGTGAGCGCCTCTTCTTTTCGCTGTTATAGCCATCAGGACAACGAAAACACGATTGACAATTCTTAATGTTGCAAGCTGGCTACTCCGTCATAACTGCACTGGAAAATGGCGTCATCTTTATCGCCGTGAATAGCGCCACCACCAGCTATATAACGACTGCATCGTGTCTGGTTCCCTGGGATTTGCGACCACGCGTGGAAACTATTGAGCGCCTCTTCTTTTCACTGTTATAGCCATCAAGACAACGATCACACGATTGACAGTTCTGACTGTGGCAAGCTGGCTGCTCCGTGATAACTGCGGTGGAAATTACGTCGTCTTTATTCTCGTGAATAGCGCCACCACAAGCTATATAACGACTGCACCGCCTCGGCTTCCCTGGGACTTGCGACCACGCGTGGCAACTACTGAGTGCCTCTTCTTTTCACTATTATAGCCATCAAGACAACGACCACACGATTGACAGTGGTGATTGTGGCAACCTGGCTGCTCCCTGATAACTGCGCTGGAAAATGACGTCATCTTTATTGTCATGAATAGCGCCACCAACCAATATATAACGACTGCATCGTCTCGGCTTCCCTGAGATTTGCGACCACGCGTGGCAACAAGTGAGCGCCTCTTCTTTTCACTGTTATAGCCATCAGGACAACGACAACACGATTGACAGTTCTGATTGTGGCAAACTGGCTGCTCCGTAATAACTGCACTGTAAATGACGTCATCTTTATCGTCATGAATAGCGCCACCACCAGCTATATAACGACTGCATCGACTCGGATTTCCTGGGATTTGCGACCACGCGTAGCAACTAGTGAGCGCCTCTTCTTTTCGCTGTTATAGCCATCAGGACAACGACAACACGATTGACAGTTCTTATTGTGGCAAGCTGGCTGCTCCGTGATAACTGCTCTGGAAAATGGCGTCATCTTTATCGTCGTGAATAGCGCCACTACGAGCTACATAACGACTGCATCGTCTCGACTTCCCTGGGATTTGCGACCACGCGTGGCAACTACTGAGCGCCTCTTCTTTTCACTGTTATAGCCATCAAGACAACGATCACACGATTGACAGTTCTGATTGTGGAATCCTGGCTGCTCCGTGATAACTGCACTGGAAAACGACGTCATCTTTATCGCCGTGAATAGCGCCACAACCAGCTATATAACGACTGCATCGCCCCGGATTCCGTGGGATTTTCGACCACGCGTGGCAACTAGTGAGCGCCTGTTCTTTTCACTGTTATAGCCATCAAGACAACGACCACACGATTGACAGTTCTGATTGTGGCAAGCTGGCTGCTCCGTGGCAACTGCACTGGGAAATGACGGCATCTTTATCGTCGTGAACAGCGCCACCACCAGCTATATAACGACTGCATCGCCTCGGCTTCCCTGCGTTTTGCGGCCACGCGTGGCAACTATTGAGCGCCTCTTCGTTTCACTGTTGTAGCCATCAAGACAACGACCACACGATTGACAGTTCCGATTGTGGCAAGCTGGCTGCTCCGCGATAACTGCTCTTTCAATGACGTCATCTTTATCGTCGTGAATAGCGCCACCACCATTTATATAACGACTGCATAGCTTCAGCTTCCCTGGGAGTTGCGACCACGCGTCGCAACTGCTGAGCGCCTCTTCTTTTCACTGTTATAGCCATCAGGACAACGGCAACACGATTGACAGTTCTTATTGTGGCAAGCTAGTTGCTCCGTGATAACTGCGCTGGAAAATGGCGTCATCTTTATCGCCGTGAATAGCGCCACCACCAGATATATAACGACTGCATCGTCTCGGCTTCCTTGGGATTTGCGACGACGCGTGGCAACTACTGAGCGCCTCTTCTTCTCACTGTTAGAGCTATCAAGACAACGACGACAGGATTGAGACCTCTGATTGTGGCAACCTGGCTGCTCCGTGATAACTGCACTGGAAAACAACGTCATCTTTATCGCCGTGAATAGCGCCACCACCAGCTATATAACGACTGCATCGTGTCGGCTTCCCTGGAATTTGCGGCCACGCGTGGCAACTACTGAGCGCCTCTTCTTTTCACTGTTATAGCCATCAACACAACGACCACACTATTGACAGTTCTGATTGTGGAATCCTGGCTGCTCCGTGAAAACTGCACTGGAAAACGACGTCATCTTTATCGCCGTGATTAGCGCCACAACCAGCTATATAACGATTGCATCGCCTCGGATTCCGTGGGATTTGCGACCACGCGTGGCAACTAGTGAGCGCCTGTTCTTTTCACTGTTATAGCCATCAAGACAACGACAACATGATTGACAGTTCTGATTGTGGCAACCTGGCTGCTCCGTGATAACTGCACTAGAAAATGGCGTCATCTTTATCGTCGTAAATAGCGCCACCACCAGCTCTATAACGACTGCATCGCCTCGGCTTCCCTGGGATTTGCGACCACGCGTGGCAACAACTGAGCGCCTCTTCTTTCACTCTTATAGCCATCAAGACAGCGACCACACGATTGACAGTTCTGATTGTGGCAACCTGGCTGCTCCTTGATAACTGCACTAGAACATGGCGTCATCTTTATCGTCATGAATAGCGCAACCATAAGCTATATAACGACTGCACCGCCGCGGCTTCCCTGGGACTTGCGACCACGCGTGGCAACTAGTGAGCGCCTCTTCTTTTCACTGTTGTAGCCATCAAAACAACGACAACACGATTGACAGTTCTGATTGTGGCAACCTGGCTGCTCCGTGATAACTGCACTGGCAAATGGCGTCATCTTTATCGTCGTGAATAGCGCCACCACAAGATATATAACGACTGCATCGCCTCGGATTCCCTGGGATATGCGACCACGCGTGGCAACTACTGAGCGCCTCTTCTTTTCACTGTTATAGCCATCAAGACAACGACCACACTATTGACAGTTCTGATTGTGGAATCCTGGCTGCTCCGTGATAACTGCACTGGAAAACGACGTCATCTTTATCGCCGTGATTAGCGCCACAACCAGCTATATAACGACTGCATCGCCTCGGATTCCGTGGGATTTGCGACTACGCGTGGCAACTAGTGAGCGCCTGTTCTTTTCACTGTTATAGCCATCAAGACAACGACAACATGATTGAAAGTTCTGATTGTGGCAACCTCGCTGCTCCGTGATAACTGCACTAGAAAATGGCGTCATCTTTATCGTCGTAAATAGCGCCACCACCAGCTCTATAACGACTGCATCGCCTCGGCTTCCCTGGGATTTGCGACCACGCGTGGCAACTAGTGAGCGCCTCTTCTTTTCACTGTTGTAGCCATCAAGACAACGACCACACGATTGACCGTTCTGATTGTGGCAAGCTGGCTGCTCCGCGATAACTGCACTGGAAATGACCTGATCTTTATCGTCGTGAATAGCGCCACCACCATTTATATAACGACTGCACCGCTTCAGCTTCCCTGGGACTTGCGACCACGCGTCGCAACTACTGAGAGCCTCTTCTTTTCACTGTAAATGCCATCAGGACAACGGCAACACGATTGACAGTTCTTATTGTGGCAAGCTAGTTGCTCCGTGATAACTGCGCTGGAAAATGGCGTCATCTTTATCGCCATGAATAGCGCCACCACCAGATATATAACGACTGCATCGTCTCGGCTTCCTTGGGATTTGCGACGACGCGTGGCAACTACTGAGCGCCTCTTCTTCTCACTGTTAGAGCTATCAAGACAACGACGACAGGATTGAGACCTCTGATTGTGGCAACCTGGCTGCTCCGTGATAACTGCACTGGAAAACAACGTCATCTTTATCGCCGTGAATAGCGCCACCACCAGCTATATAACGACTGCATCGTGTCGGCTTCCCTGGGATTTGCGGCCACGCGTGGCAACTACTGAGCGCCTCTTCTTTTCACTGTTATAGCCATCAAGACAACGATCACACGATTGACAGTTATGATTGTGGCAAGCTGGCTGCTCCGTAGTAACTGCACTGGAAAATGACGTCATCTTTATCTTCCTGAATAGCGCCACCACCACCTATATAACGACCGCATCGCCTCGGCTTCCCTGCGATTTGCGGCCACTCGTGGCAACTATTGAGCGCCTCTTCTTTTCACTGTTATTGCCATCAAGACAACGATCACACGATTGACAGTTATGATTGTGGCAAGCTGGCTGCTCCGTAGTAACTGCACTGGAAAATGACGTCATCTTTATCTTCCTGAATAGCGCCACCACCAGCTATATAACGACTGCATCGCCTCGGCTTTTCTGCGATTTGCGGCCACTCGTGGCAACTATTGAGCGCCTCTTCGTTTCACTGTTGTAGCCATCAAGACAACGACCACACGATTGACCGTTCTGATTGTGGCAAACTGGCTGCTCCGTAATAACTGCAGTGGAAAATGGTGTCATCTTTATTATTTATTTATTTATTATTTTATTATTTATTTATTAATACTGCAATCCCAGGAAGGGATTTTCGCAGGGTGAGCATACAGAAAATAGGTAAGTACAAATATGAAGAAAAAAAGTACAAAGTCCACAAATTAATAATAAGCAACAAAACACAACAGCAAAATTGAAAGGCTCAATGACGTAACACAACAAAAAAGTACACTAAGCTTTGGGGCATATAAATACACTACTATCAAGTCATCAGTGAACATGGTCAACAGGGAATTAATTAAATGAAGAAAGAGCACCAAAACGATCACAATATTAGATTCAGTTCAAAAATGGGAACCGGGAATGCATGACAGAGGACATTATTCTGCACTAAGGTTGCCGATGAGTGATGTTACAGATAGCTGTAAGACTTCGTCGTTAGTAAGTTGATTCCACTCCGTTACTGTTCGCGGAAAAAAGAATATTTAAAGCAGTTATTACGCTGGGTGAAAGGGGTGATTGTAAGATTGTGACGTTGTCTTGTAGAATAACCTGAAGAGAAAGATATTAGTCCATCAATGTTAATTTTAAAATGACCCTTGACCAATTGGTATAAGAACTTAAGTCGAGAAGAGCGATTCCTTTCGGTTATAAATATTAAAGCAGCCCTGTTTAAGAGGTCACTTACTGATGTGCGTCCATAGCTATTGTAAACAAAACGTACTGCTTTCTTTTGTATTTTTTCAATTTTATTTACGTTTGTTTTGGTGAATGGATCCCAAATTATTGCCGCATAATGTAATATTGGAAGGACAATCGATTTATACGCTAGAAGCCGAAAGCGTCGTGAATAGCGCCACCACCAGCTATATAACGACTGCATCGTCTCGGCTTCCCTGTGATTTGCGACCACGCTTGGCAACTAGTGAGCGCCTCTTTTTTTCGCTGTTATAGCCATCAGGACAACGAAAACACGATTGACGGTTCTTATTGTGGCAAGCTGGCTGCTCCGTGATAACTGCACTGGAAAATGGCGTCATCTTTATCGTCGTGAATAGCGCCACTACGAGCTACATAACGACTGCATCGTCTCGACTTCCCTGGGATTTGCGACCACGCGTGGCAACTACTGAGCGCCTCTTCTTTTCACTGTTATAGCCATCAAGACAACGACCACACGATTGACAGTTCTGATTGTGGCAACCTGGCTGCTCCGTGATAACTGCGCTGGAAAATGATGTCATCTTTATCATCATGAGTAGCGCCACCACCCAATATATAACAACTGCATCGTCTCGGCTTCCCTGGGATTTGCGACCACGTGTGGCAACTACTGAGCGCCTCTTCTTTTGACTGTTATAGCCATCAAGACAACGATCACACGATTGACAGTTCTGATTGTGGCAAGCTGGCTGCTCCGTGGCATCTGCACTGGGACATTACGTCATCTTTATAGTCGTGAATAGCGCCACCACCAGCTACATACCGATTGCATCGCCTCGGCTTCCCTGGGATTTGCGAGCACGCGTGGCAATTACTGAGCGCCTCTTCTTTTTACTGTTATAGCCATCAGGACAAGGACAACACGATTGACAGTTCTTATTGTGGCAAGCTGGCTGCTCCGTGATAACTGCTCTGGAAAATGGCGTTATCTTTACCGTCGTGAATAGCGCCACCACCAGCTATATAACGATTGCATCGTCTCGGCTTCCCTTGGTTTCGCGACCACGCTTGGCAACTACTGAGCGCCTCTTCTTTTCAGTGTTATAGCCATCAAAACAACGACCACACGATTGACAGTTCTGATTGTGGCAACCTGGCTGCTCCGTGATAACTGCACTGGCAAATGGCGTCATCTTTATCGTCGTGAATAGCGCCACCACAAGATATATAACGACTGCATCGCCTCGGATTCCCTGGGATATGCGACCACGCGTGGCAACTACTGAGCGCCTCTTCTTTTCACTGTTGTGGCCATCAAGACAACGACCACACTATTGACAGTTCTGATTGTGGCAAGCTGGCTGCTCTGTGGCAACTGCACTGGAAAATGACGGCATCTTTATCGTCGTGAATAGCGCCACCACCAGATATATAACGACTGCATCGCCTCGGCTTCCCTGCGATTTGCGGCCACGCGTGGCAACTATTGAGCGCCTCTTCGTTTCACTGTTGTAGCCATCAAGACAACGACGACACGATTGACCGTTCTGATTGTGGCAAGCTAGTTGCTCCGTGATAACTGCGCTGGAAAATGGCGTCATCTTTATCGTCATGAATAGCGCCACCACCAGATATATAGCGACTGCATCGTCTCGGCTTCCCTGGGATTTGCGACCACGCGTGGCAACTACTGAGCGCCTCTTCTGCTCACTGTTGGAGCTATACAGACAACGACCACGCGATTGAGACTTCTGATTGTGGCAACCTGGCTGCTCCGTGATAACTGCACTGGAAAACAACGTCATCTTTATCGCCGTGAATAGCGCCACCACCAGCTATATAACGACTGCTTCGTCTCGGCTACCCTTGGTTTCGCGACCACGCATGGCAACTACTGAGCGCCTCTTCTTTTCACTGTTATAGCCATCAAAACAACGACAACACGATTGACAGTTCTGATTGTGGCAACCTGGCTGCTCCGTGATAACTGCACTGGCAAATGGCGTCATCTTTATCGTCGTGAATAGCGCCACCACCAGCTATATAACGACTGCATCGCCTCGGCTTCCCTTGGTTTCGCGACCACGCTTGGCAACTACTGAGCGCCTCTTCTTTTCACTGTTATAGCCATCAAAACAACGACAACACAATTGACAGTTCTGATTGTGGAATCCTGGCTGCTCCGTGATAACTGCACTGGAAAACAACGTCATCTTTATCGCCGTGATTAGCGCCACAACCAGCTATATAACAACTGCATCGCCTCGGCTTCCCTGGGACTTGCGACCACGCGTATCAACTAGTGGGCGCCTTTTTTAACACTTATAGCCATCAAGACAACGACCACACGATTGACAGTTCTTATTGTGGCAAGCTAGTTGCTCCGTGATAACTGCGCTGGAAAATGGCGTCATCTTTATCGTCATGAATAGCGCCACCACCAGATATATAGCGACTGCATCGTCTCGGCTTCCCTGGGATTTGCGACCACGCGTGGCAACTACTGAGCGCCTCTTCTTCTCACTTTTAGAGCTATCAAGACAACGACCACGCGATTGAGACTTCTGAATGTGGCAACCTGGCTACTCCGTGATAACTTCACTGGAAAACAACGTCATCTTTATCGCCGTGAATAGCGCCACCACCAGCTATATAACGACTGCATCGTCTCGGCTTCCCTGAGATTTGCGGCCACGCGTGGCAACTACTGAGCGCCTCTTCTTTTCACTCTTATAGCCATCACGACAACGATCACACGATTGGCAGTTATGATTGTGGCAAGCTGGCTGCTCCGTGGTAACTGCACTAGAAAATGACGTCATCTTTATCGTCCTGAATAGCGCCACCACCAGCTATATAACGACTGCATCGCCTCGGCTTCCCTGCGATTTGCGGCCACGCGTGGCAACTATTGAGCGCCCCTTCGTTTCACTCTTGTAGCCATCAAGACAACGACCACACGATTGACCGTTCTGATTGTGGCAAACTGGCTGCTCCGTAATAACTGCACTGGAAATGACGTCGTATTTATCGTCGTAAATAGCGCCACCACCATATATAACGACTGCATCGCCTCGGCTTCCCTGGGATTTGCGACCACGCGTGGCAACTAGTGAGCGCCTCTTCTTTTCACTGTTATAGCCATCAGGACAACGACAACACGATTGACAGGTCTTATTGTGGCAAGCTGGCTGCTCCGTGATAACTGCAGTGGAAAATGGTGTCATCTTTATCGTCGTGAATAGCGCCACAACCAGCTATATAACGACTGCATCGTCTCGGCTTCCCTGTGATTTGCGACCACGCTTGGCAACTACTGAGCGCCTCTTATTTTCACTGTTATAGCCATCAGGACAACGACAACACGATTGACATTTCTCATTGAGGCAACCTGGCTGCTCCGTGATAACTGCACTGGAAAACAACGTCATCTTTATCGCCGTGAATAGCGCCACCACCAGCTATATAACGACTGCATCGTGTCGGCTTCCCTGGGATTTGCGGCCACGCGTGGCAACTACTGAGCGCCTCTTCTTTTCACTGTTATAGCCATCAAGACAACGATCACACGATTGACAGTTATGATTGTGGCAAGCTGGCTGCTCCGTAGTAACTGCACTGGAAAATGACGTCATCTTTATCTTCCTGAATAGCGCCACCACCAGCTATATAACGACCGCATCGCCTCGGCTTCCCTGCGATTTGCGGCCACTCGTGGCAACTATTGAGCGCCTCTTCTTTTCACTGTTATTGCCATCAAGACAACGATCACACGATTGACAGTTATGATTGTGGCAAGCTGGCTGCTCCGTAGTAACTGCACTGGAAAATGACGTCATCTTTATCTTCCTGAATAGCGCCACCACCAGCTATATAACGACTGCATCGCCTCGGCTTTTCTGCGATTTGCGGCCACTCGTGGCAACTATTGAGCGCCTCTTCGTTTCACTGTTGTAGCCATCAAGACAACGACCACACGATTGACCGTTCTGATTGTGGCAAACTGGCTGCTCCGTAATAACTGCAGTGGAAAATGGTGTCATCTTTATTATTTATTTATTTATTATTTTATTATTTATTTATTAATACTGCAATCCCAGGAAGGGATTTTCGCACGGTGAGCATACAGAAAATAGGTAAGTACAAATATGAAGAAAAAAAGTACAAAGTTCACAAATTAATAATAAGCAACAAAACACAACAGCAAAATTGAAAGGCTCAATGACGTAACACAACAAAAAAGTACACTAAGCTTTGGGGCATATAAATACACTACTATCAAGTCATCAGTGAACATGGTCAACAGGGAATTAATTAAATGAAGAAAGAGCACCAAAACGATCACAATATTAAATTCAGTTCAAAAATGGGAACCGGGAATGCATGAAAGAGGACATTATTCTGCACTAAGGTTGCCGATGAGTGATGTTACAGATAGCTGTAAGACTTCGTCGTTAGTAAGTTGATTCCACTCCGTTACTGTTCACGGAAAAAAGAATATTTAAAGCAGTTATTACGCTGGGTGAAAGGGGTGATTGTAAGATTGTGACGTTGTCTTGTAGAATAACCTGAAGAGAAAGATATTAGTCCATCAATTTTAATTTTAAAATGACCCTTGACCAATTGGTATAAGAACTTAAGTCGAGAAGAGCGATTCCTTTCGGTTATAGATATTAAAGCAGCCCTGTTTAAGAGGTCACTTACTGATGTGCGTCCATAGCTATTGTAAACAAAACGTACTGCTTTCTTTTGTATTTTTTCAATTTTATTTACGTTTGTTTTGGTGAATGGATCCCAAATTATTGCCGCATAATCTAATATTGGAAGGACAATCGATTTATACGCTAGAAGCCGAAATCGTCGTGAATAGCGCCACCACCAGCTATATAACGACTGCATCGTCTCGCCTTCCCTGTGATTTGCGACCACGCTTGGCAACTACTGAGCGCCTCTTATTTTCACTGTTATAGCCATCAGGACAACGACAACACGATTGACAGTTCTCAATGTGGCAAGCTGGCTACTCCGTGATAACTGCACTGGAAAATGACGTCATCTTTATCGTCCTGAATAGCGCCACCACCAGCTATATAACGACTGCATCGCCTCGCCTTCTCTGCGATTTGCGGCCACGCGTGGCAACTAGTGAGCGCCTCTTTTTTTCGCTGTTATAGCCATCAGGACAACGAAAACACGATTGACGGTTCTTATTGTGGCAAGCTGGCTGCTCCGTGATAACTGCACTGGAAAATGGCGTCATCTTTATCGTCGTGAATAGCGCCACTACGAGCTACATAACGACTGCATCGTCTCGACTTCCCTGGGATTTGCGACCACGCGTGGCAACTACTGAGCGCCTCTTCTTTTCACTGTTATAGCCATCAAGACAACGACCACACGATTGACAGTTCTGATTGTGGCAACCTGGCTGCTCCGTGATAACTGCGCTGGAAAATGATGTCATCTTTATCATCATGAGTAGCGCCACCACCCAATATATAACGACTGCATCGTCTCGGCTTCCCTGGGATTTGCGACCACGTGTGGCAACTACTGAGCGCCTCTTCTTTTCACTGTTATAGCCATCAAGACAACGATCACACGATTGACAGTTCTGATTGTGGCAAGCTGGCTGCTCCGTGGCATCTGCACTGGGACATTACGTCATCTTTATAGTCGTGAATAGCGCCACCACCAGCTACATACCGATTGCATCGCCTCGGCTTCCCTGGGATTTGCGAGCACGCGTGGCAATTACTGAGCGCCTCTTCTTTTTACTGTTATAGCCATCAGGACAAGGACAACACGATTGACAGTTCTTATTGTGGCAAGCTGGCTGCTCCGTGATAACTGCTCTGGAAAATGGCGTTATCTTTACCGTCGTGAATAGCGCCACCACCAGCTATATAACGATTGCATCGTCTCGGCTTCCCTTGGTTTCGCGACCACGCTTGGCAACTACTGAGCGCCTCTTCTTTTCAGTGTTATAGCCATCAAAACAACGACAACACGATTGACAGTTCTGATTGTGGCAACCTGGCTGCTCCGTGATAACTGCACTGGCAAATGGCGTCATCTTTATCGTCGTGAATAGCGCCACCACAAGATATATAACGACTGCATCGCCTCGGATTCCCTGGGATATGCGACCACGCGTGGCAACTACTGAGCGCCTCTTCTTTTCACTGTTGTGGCCATCAAGACAACGACCACACTATTGACAGTTCTGATTGTGGCAAGCTGGCTGCTCTGTGGCAACTGCACTGGGAAATGACGGCATCTTTATCGTCGTGAATAGCGCCACCACCAGCTATATAACGACTGCATCGCCTCGGCTTCCCTGCGATTTGCGGCCACGCGTGGCAACTATTGAGCGCCTCTTCGTTTCACTGTTGTAGCCATCAAGACAACGACGACACGATTGACCGTTCTGATTGTGGCAAGCTAGTTGCTCCGTGATAACTGCGCTGGAAAATGGCGTCATCTTTATCGTCATGAATAGCGCCACCACCAGATATATAGCGACTGCATCGTCTCGGCTTCCCTGGGATTTGCGACCACGCGTGGCAACTACTGAGCGCCTCTTCTGCTCACTGTTGGAGCTATACAGACAACGACCACGCGATTGAGACTTCTGATTGTGGCAACCTGGCTGCTCCGTGATAACTGCACTGGAAAACAACGTCATCTTTATCGCCGTGAATAGCGCCACCACCAGCTATATAACGACTGCTTCGTCTCGGCTACCCTTGGTTTCGCGACCACGCTTGGCAACTACTGAGCGCCTCTTCTTTTCACTGTTATAGCCATCAAAACAACGACAACACGATTGACAGTTCTGATTGTGGCAACCTGGCTGCTCCGTGATAACTGCACTGGCAAATGGCGTCATCTTTATCGTCGTGAATAGCGCCACCACCAGCTATATAACGACTGCATCGCCTCGGCTTCCCTTGGTTTCGCGACCACGCTTGGCAACTACTGAGCGCCTCTTCTTTTCACTGTTATAGCCATCAAAACAACGACAACACAATTGACAGTTCTGATTGTGGAATCCTGGCTGCTCCGTGATAACTGCACTGGAAAACAACGTCATCTTTATCGCCGTGATTAGCGCCACAACCAGCTATATAACAACTGCATCGCCTCGGCTTCCCTGGGACTTGCGACCACGCGTATCAACTAGTGGGCGCCTTTTTTAACACTTATAGCCATCAAGACAACGACCACACGATTGACAGTTCTTATTGTGGCAAGCTAGTTGCTCCGTGATAACTGCGCTGGAAAATGGCGTCATCTTTATCGTCATGAATAGCGCCACCACCAGATATATAGCGACTGCATCGTCTCGGCTTCCCTGGGATTTGCGACCACGCGTGGCAACTACTGAGCGCCTCTTCTTCTCACTTTTAGAGCTATCAAGACAACGACCACGCGATTGAGACTTCTGAATGTGGCAACCTGGCTACTCCGTGATAACTGCACTGGAAAACAACGTCATCTTTATCGCCGTGAATAGCGCCACCACCAGCTATATAACGACTGCATCGTCTCGGCTTCCCTGAGATTTGCGGCCACGCGTGGCAACTACTGAGCGCCTCTTCTTTTCACTCTTATAGCCATCACGACAACGATCACACGATTGGCAGTTATGATTGTGGCAAGCTGGCTGCTCCGTGGTAACTGCACTAGAAAATGACGTCATCTTTATCGTCCTGAATAGCGCCACCACCAGCTATATAACGACTGCATCGCCTCGGCTTCCCTGCGATTTGCGGCCACGCGTGGCAACTATTGAGCGCCCCTTCGTTTCACTGTTGTAGCCATCAAGACAACGACCACACGATTGACCGTTCTGATTGTGGCAAACTGGCTGCTCCGTAATAACTGCACTGGAAATGACGTCATATTTATCGTCGTAAATAGCGCCACCACCATATATAACGACTGCATCGCCTCGGCTTCCCTGGGACTTGCGACCACGCGTGGCAACTAGTGAGCGCCTCTTCTTTTCACTGTTATAGCCATCAGGACAACGACAACACGATTGACAGGTCTTATTGTGGCAAGCTGGCTGCTCCGTGATAACTGCAGTGGAAAATGGTGTCATCTTTATCGTCGTGAATAGCGCCACAACCAGCTATATAACGACTGCATCGTCTCGGCTTCCCTGTGATTTGCGACCACGCTTGGCAACTACTGAGCGCCTCTTATTTTCACTGTTATAGCCATCAGGACAACGACAACACGATTGACATTTCTCATTGTGGCAAGCTGGCTGCTCCGTGATAACTTCACAGGAAAATGACGCATCTTTATCATCGTGAATAGCGCCACCACCAGCTATATAACGACTGCATCGCCGCGGCTTCCCTGGGACTTAAGACCACGCGTGGCAACTACTTAGCGCCTCTTCTTTTCACTATTATAGCGATCAAGACAACGATCACACGATTGACAGTTCTGATTGTGGCAAGCTGGCTGCTCCGTGATAACTGCACTGGAAAATGGCGTCATCTTTATCGTCGTGAATAGCGCCACCACCAGCTATATAACGATTGCATCGTCTCGGCTTCCCTTGGTTTCGCGACCACGCTTGGCAACTACTGAGCGCCTCTTCTTTTCACTGTTATAGCCATCAAAACAACGACAACACGATTGACAGTTCTGATTGTGGCAACCTCGCTGCTCCGTGATAACTGCACTGGAAAATGGCGTCATCTTTATCGTCGTGAATAGCGCCACAACCAGCTATATACCGACTGCATCGCCTCAGATTCCCTGGGATTTGCGACCACGCGTGGCAACTAGTGAGCGCCTCTTCTTTTCACTGTTATAGCCATCAGGACAACGACAACACGATTGACAGTGCTGATTGTGGAAAACTGGCTGCTCCGTAATAACTGCACTGTAAATGGCGTCATCGTTATCGTCGTGAATAGCGCCACTACGAGCTACATAACGACTGCATCGTCTCGACTTCCCTGGGATTTGCGACCACGCGTGGCAACTACTGAGCGCCTCTTCTCTTCACTGTTATAGGCATCAAGACAACGATCACACGATTGACAGTTCTGATTGTGGCAAGCTGGCTGCTCAGTGATAACTTCACAGGAAAATGACGTCATCTTTATTGTCATGAATAGCGCCACCACCAGCTATGTAACGACTGCATCGCCTCGGCTTCACTGGGATTTGCGACCACGCGTGGCAACTATTGAGCGCCTCTTCTTTTCACTCTTATAGCCACCAAGACAACGACCACACGATTGACAGTTCTGATTGTGGCAACCTGGCTGCTCCGTGATAACTGCGCTGGGAAATGATGTCATCTTTATCGTCATGAATAGCGCCACCACCCAATATATAACGACTGCATCCTCTCGGCTTCCCTGGGATTTGCGACCACGTGTGGCAACTTGTGAGCGCCTCTTCTTTTCACTGTTATAGCCATCAGAACAACGACAACACGATTGACAGTTCTTATTGTGGCAAGCTGGCTGCTCCGTGATAACTGCACTGGAAAATGGCGTCATCTTTATCGTTGTGAATAGCGCCAAAACCATTTATATAACGACTGCATCGTCTCGGCTTCCCTGGGATTTGCGACCACGCGTGGCAACTACTGAGCGCCTCTTCTTTTCACTGTTGTAGCCATCGAGACAACGACCACACGATTGACCGTTCTGATTGTGGCAAGCTGGCTGCTCCGCGATAACTGCACTGGCAATGACGTCATCTTTATCGTCGTGAATAGCGCCACCACCATTTATATAACGACTGCATCGCTTCAGCTTCCCTGGGACTTGCGACCGCGCGTCGCAACTACTGATCGCCTCTTCTTTTCACTGTTATAGCCATCAGGACAACGGCAACACGATTGACAGTTCTTATTGTGGCAAGCTAGTTGCTCCGTGATAACTGCGCTGGAAAATGGCGTCATCTTTATCGTCATGAATAGCGCCACCACCAGATATATAGCGACTGCATCGTCCCGGCTTCCCTGGGATTTGCGACCACGCGTGGCAACTACTGAGCGCCTCTTCTTCTCACTGTTAGAGCTATCCAGACAACGACCACGCGATTGAGACTTCTGATTGTGGCAACCTGGCTGCTCCGTGATAACTGCACTGGAAAACAACGTCATCTTTGTCGCCGTGAATAGCGCTACCACCAGCTATATAACGACTGCATCGTCTCGGCTTCCCTTGGTTTCGCGACCACGCTTGGCAACTACTGAGCGCCTCTTCTTTTCACTGCTATAGCCATCAAAACAACGACAACACGATTGACAGTTCTGATTGTGGCAACCTGGCTGCTCCGTGATAACTGCACTGGCAAATGGCGTCATCTTTATCGTCGTGAATAGCGCCACCAAAAGATATATAACGACTGCATCGCCTCGGATTCCCTGGGATATGCGACCACGCGTGGCAACTACTGAGCGCCTCTTCTTTTCACTGTTATAGCCATCAGGACAACGGCAACACGATTGACAGTTCTTATTGTGGCAAGCTAGTTGCTCCGTGATAACTGCGCTGGAAAATGGCGTCATCTTTATCGTCATGAATAGCGCCACCACCAGATATATAGCGACTGCATCGTCTCGGCTTCCCTGGGATTTGCGACCACGCGTGGCAACTACTGAGCGCCTCTTCTTCTCACTGTTGGAGCTATACAGACAACGACCACGCGATTGAGACTTCTGATTGTGGCAACCTGGCTGCTCCGTGATAACTGCACTGGAAAACGACGTCATCTTTATCGCCGTGATTAGCGCCACAACCAGCTATATAACGACTGCATCGCCTCGGATTCCGTGGGATTTGCGACCACGCGTGGCAACTAGAGAGCGCCTGTTCTTTTCACTGTTATAGCCATCAAGACAACGACAACATGATTGACAGTTCTGATTGTGGCAACCTGGCTGCTCCGTGATAACTGCACTAGAAAATGGCGTCATCTTTATTGTCGTGAATAGCGCCACCACCAGCTCTATAACGACTGAATCGCCTCGGCTTCCCTGGGATTTGCGACCACGCGTGGCAACAACTGAGCGCCTCTTCTTTCACTCTTATAGCCATCAAGACAACGACCAAACGATTGACAGTTCTGATTGTGGCAAGCTGGCTGCTCCGTGGCAACTGCTCTGGGAAATGACGTCATCTTTATTGTCGCGAATAGCGCCACCACCAGCTATATAACGACTGCATCGCCTCGGCTTCCCTGCGATTTGCGGCCACGCGTGGCAACTATTGAGCGCCTCTTCGTTTCACTGTTGTAGCCATCAAGACAACGACCACACGATTGACCGTTCTGATTGTGGCAAGCTGGCTGCTCCGCGATAACTGCTCTGGCAATAACGTCATCTTTATCGTCGTGAATAGCGCCACCACCATTTATATAACAACTGAATCGCCTCAGCTTCCCTGGGACTTGAGACCACGCGTCGCAACTACTGAGCGCCTCTTCTTTTCACTGTTATAGCCATCAGGACAACGGCAACACGATTGACAGTTCTAATTGTGGCAAGCTAGTTGCTCCGTGATAACTGTGCTGGAAAATGGCGTCATCTTTATCGTCATGAATAGCGCCACCACCAGATATATAGCGATTGCATCGTCTCGGCTTCCCTGGGATTTGCGACCACGCGTGGCAACTACTGAGCGCCTCTTCTTTTCCCTGTTATAGCCACCAAGACAACGATCACACGATTGACAGTTATGATTGTGGCAAGCTGGCTGCTCTGTGGTAACTGCACTGGAAAATGACGTCATCTTTATCGTCCTGAATAGCGCCACCACCAGCTATATAACGACTGCATCGCCTCGGCTTCCCTGCGATTTGCGGCCACGCGTGGCAACTAGTGAGCGCCTCTTCTTTTAACACTTATAGCCATCAAGACACCGACCACACGATTGACAGTTCTGAATGTGGCAAGCTGGCTGCTCCGTGGTAACTGCACTGGAAAATGACGTCATCTTTATCGTCATGAATAGCGCCATCACCCAATATATAACGACTGCATCGTCTCGGCTTCCCTGGGATTTGCGACCACGCGTGGCAACTAGTGAGCGCCTCTTCTTTTCACTGTTATAGCCATCAGGACAACGACAACACGATTGACAGTTCTGATTGTGGCAAACTGGCTGCTCAGTTATAACTGCACTGGAAATGACGTCATCTTTATCGTCATGAATAGCGCCACCACCCAATATATACCGACTAAATCGTCTCGGCTTCCCTGGGATTTGCGACCACGCGTGGCAACTAGTGAGCGCCTCTTCTTTTCACTGTTATAGCCATCAGGACAACGACAACACGATTGACAGGTCCTATTGTGGTAAGCTGGCTGCTCCGTGATAACTGCAGTGGAAAATGGTGTCATCTTTATCGTCGTGAATAGCGCCACAACCAGCTATATAATGACTGCATCGTCTCGGCTTCCCTGTGATTTGCGACCACGCTTGGCAACAACTGAGCGCCTCTTATTTTCACTGTTATAGCCATCAGGACAACGACAACACGATTGACAGTTCTCATTGTGGCAAGCTGGCTGCTCCGTGATAACTTCACAGGAAAATGACGCATCTTTATCATCGTGAATAGCGCCACCACCAGCTATATAACGACTGCATCGCCTCGGATTTCCTGGGATTTGCGACCACGCGTGGCAACTAGTGAGCGCCTCTTCTTTTCGCTGTTATAGCCATCAGGACAACGAAAACACGATTGACAATTCTTATTGTGGCAAGCTGGCTACTCCGTGATAACTGCACTGAAAAATGGCGTCATCTTTATCGTCGTGAATAGCGCCACCACCAGCTATATAACGACTGCATCGTGTCTGCTTCCCTGGGATTTGCGACCACGCGTGGCAACTATTGAGCGCCTCTTCTTTTCACTGTTATAGCCATCAAGACAACGATCACACGATTCACAGTTCTGACTGTGGCAAGCTGGCTGCTCCGTGATAACTGCGCTGGAAATTACGTCATCTTTATTGTCGTGAATAGCGCCACCAGCAGCTACATACCGACTGCATCGCCTCGGCTTCCCTGGGATTAGCGAGCACGCGTGGCATATACTGAGCGCCTCTTCTTTTTACTGTTATAGCCATCAGGACAAGGACAACACGATTGACAGTTCTTATTGTGGCAAGCTGGCTGCTCCGTGATAACTGCTCTGGAAAATGGCGTTATCTTTATCGTCGTGAATAGCGCCACCACAAGATATATAACGACTGCATCGCCTCGGATTCCCTGGGATATGCGACCACGCGTGGCAACTACTGAGCGCCTCTTCTTTTCACTGTTATAGCCATCAGGACAACGAAAACACGATTGACAATTCTTAATGTTGCACGCTGGCTTCTCCGTGATAACTGCACTGGAAAATGGCGTCATCTTTATCGTCGTGAATAGCGCCACCATCAGCTATATAACGACTGCATCGTGTCTGGTTCCCTGGGATTTGCGACCACGCGTGGCAACTATTGAGTGCCTCTTCTTTTCACTGTTATAGCCAACAAGACAACGATCACACGATTGACAGTTCTGAATGTGGCAAGCTGGCTGCTCCGTGATAACTGCGCTGGAAATTACGTCATCTTTATTGTCGTGAATAGCGCCACCACAAGCTATATAACGACTGCACCGCCTCGGCTTCCCTGGGACTTGCGACCACGCGTGGCAACTACTGAGTGCCTCTTCTTTTCACTATTATAGCCATCAAGACAACGACCACACGATTGACAGTGGTGATTGTGGCAACCTCGCTGCTCCCTGATAATTGCGCTGGAAAATGACGTCATCTTTATTTTCATGAATAGCGCCACCACCCAATATATAACGACTGCATCGTCTCGGCTTCCCTGGGATTTGCGACCACGCGTGGCAACTAGTGAGCGCCTCTTCTTTTCACTGTTATAGCCATCAGGACAACGACAACACGATTGACAGTTCTGATTGTGGCAAACTGGCTGCTCCCTAATAACTGCACTGTAAATGACGTCATCTTTATCGTCGTGAATAGAGCCACCACCAGTTATATAACGACTTCATCGTCTCGGCTTCCCTGGGATTTGCGACCACGCTTGGAAACTACTGAGCGCCTCTTATTTTCACTGTTATAGCCATCAAGACAACGATCACTCGATTGACAGTTCTTATTGTGGCAAGCTGGCTGCTCCGTGTTAACTGGACTGGAAAACGACGTCATCTTTATCGTCGTGAATAGCGCCACCACCAGCTATATAACGACTGCATCGTCTCGGCTTCCCTGGGATTTGCGACCACGCGTGGCAACTACTGAGCGCCTCTTCTTTTCACTGTTATAGCCATCGAGACCACGATCACACGATTGACAGTTCTGATTGTGGCAAGCTGGCTGCTCCGTGAAAACTTCACAGGAAAATGACGTCATCTTTATCGTCATGAATAGCGCCACCACCAGCTATGTAACGACTGCATCGCCTCGGCTTCACTGGGATTTGCGACCACGCGTGGCAACTATTGAGCGCCTCTTCTTTTCACTGTTATAGCTGTCAAGACAACGACCACACAATTGACAGTTCTGATTGTGGCAACCTGGCTGCTCCGTGATAACTGCGCTGGAAAATGATGTCATCTTTATCGTCATGAATAGCGCTACCACCCAATATATTACGACTGCATCGTCTCGGCTTCCCTGGGATTTGCGACCACGCGTGGCAACTACTAAGCGCCTCTTCCTTACACTGTTATAGCCATCAAGACAACGACCACACGATTGACAGTTCTGATTGTGGCAACCTGGCTGCTCCGTAATAACTGCACTGGAAATTACGTCATCTTTATTGTCGTGAAGAGCGCCATGATCAGCTATATAACGACTGCACCGCCTCGGCTTCCCTGCGACTTGCGACCACGCGTGGCAACTACTGAGCGCCTCTTCTTTTCACTGTTATAGCCATCAAGACAACGACAACACGATTGATAGTTCTGATCGTGGCAACCTGGCTGCTCCGTAATAACTGCGCTCGAAAACGACGTCATCTTTATCGTCATGAATAGCGCCACCACCTGATATATAAAGACTGCATAGTCTCGGCTTCCCTGGTATTTCCGACCACGCGTGGCAACTACTAAGCGCCTCTTCCTTACACTGTTATAGCCATCAAGACAACGACCACACGATTGACAGTTCTGATTGTGGCAACCTGGCTGCTCCGTAATAACTGCACTGGAAATGACGTCATCTTTATCGTCATGAATAGCGCCTCCACCCAATATATAACGATTGCATCGTCTCGGCATCCGTTGGGTTCGCGACCACGCGTGGCAACTACTGAGCGCCTCTTATTTTCACTGTTATAGCAATCAAAACAACGAAAACACGATTGACAGTTCTGATTGTGGCAACCTGGCTGCTCCGTGATAACTGCACTGGAAAAATGGCGTAATCTTTATTGTCGTGAATAGCGCCACTACAAGATATATAACGACTGCATCGCCTCGGATTCCCTGGGATATGCGACCACGCGTGGCAACTACTGAGCGCCTCTTCTTTTCACTGTTATGGCCATCAAGACAACGACCACCCTATTGACAGTTCTGATTGTGGAATCCTGGCTGCTCCGTGATAACTGCACTGGAAAACGACGTCATCTTTATCGCCGTGATTAGCGCCACAACCAGCTATATAACGACTGCATCGCCACGGATTCCGTGGGATTTGCGACCACGCGTGGCAACTAGAGAACGCCTGTTCTTTTCACTGTTATAGCCATCAAGACAACGACAACATGATTGACAGTTCTGATTGTGGCAACCTGGCTGCTCCGTGATAACTGCACTAGAAAATGGCGTCATCTTTATCGTCGTGAATAGCGCCACCACCAGCTATATAACGACTGCATCGCTTCAGCTTCCCTGCGACTTGCGACCACGCGTGGCAACTACTGAGCGCCTCTTCTTTTCACTGTTATAGCCATCAGGACAACGGCAACACGATTGACAGTTCTTATTGTGGCAACCTGGCTGCTACGTAATAACTGCACTGGAAATGACGTCATCTTTATCGTCATGAATAGCGCCACCACAAGATATATAACGACTGCATCGCCTCGGCTTCCCTGGGATTTGCGACCACGCGTGGCAACTAGTGAGCGCCTCTTCTTTCACTCTTATAGCCATCAAGACAACGACCACACGATTGACAGTTCTGATTGTGGCAAGCTGGCTGCTCCGTGGCAACTGCACTGGGAAATGACGTCATCTTTATCGTCGTGAATAGCGCCACCACCAGCTATATAACGACTGCATCGTCTCGGCTTCCCTGAGATTTGCGGCCACGCGTGGCAACTACTGACCGCCTCTTCTTTTTCCTGTTATAGCCATCAAGACAACGATCACACGATTGACAGTTATGATTGTGGCAAGCTGGCTGCTCTGTGGTAACTGCACTGGAAAATGACGTCATCTTTATCGTCATGAATAGCGCCACCACCCAATATATAACGACTGCATCGTCTCGGCTTCCCTGGGATTTGCGACCACGCGTGGCAACTAGTGAGCGCCTCTTCTTTTCACTGTTATAGCCATCAGGACAACGACAACACGATTGACAGTTCTGATTGTGGCAAACTGGCTGCTCAGTTATAACTGCACTGGAAATGACGTCATCTTTATCGTCATGAATAGCGCCACCACCCAATATATACCGACTAAATCGTCTCGGCTTCCCTGGGATTTGCGACCACGCGTGGCAACTAGTGAGCGCCTCTTCTTTTCACTGTTATAGCCATCAGGACAACGACAACACGATTGACAGGTCTTATTGTGGCAAGCTGGCTGCTCCATGATAACTGCAGTGGAAAATGGTGTCATATTTATCGTCGTGAATAGCGCCACAACCAGCTATATAACGACTGCATCGTCTCGGCTTCCCTGTGATTTGCGACCACGCTTGGCAACTACTGAGCGCCTCTTATTTTCACTGTTATAGCCATCAGGACAACGACAACACGATTGACAGTTCTCATTGTGGCAAGCTGGCTGCTCCGTGATAACTTCACAGGAAAATGACGCATCTTTATCATCGTGAATAGCGCCACCACCAGCTATATAACGACTGCATCGCCTCGGATTTCCTGGGATTTGCGACCACGCGTGGCAACTAGTGAGCGCCTCTTCTTTTCGCTGTTATAGCCATCAGGACAACGAAAACACGATTGACAATTCTTATTGTCTCAAGCTGGCTACTCCGTGATAACTGCACTGAAAAATGGCGTCATCTTTATCGTCGTGAATAGCGCCACCACCAGCTATATAACGACTGCATCGTGTCTGCTTCCCTGGGATTTGCGACCACGCGTGGCAACTATTGAGCGCCTCTTCTTTTCACTGTTATAGCCATCAAGACAACGATCACACGATTCACAGTTCTGACTGTGGCAAGCTGGCTGCTCCGTGATAACTGCGCTGGAAATTACGTCATCTTTATTGTCGTGAATAGCGCCACCAGCAGCTACATACCGACTGCATCGCCTCGGCTTCCCTGGGATTAGCGAGCACGCGTGGCAATTACTGAGCGCCTCTTCTTTTTACTGTTATAGCCATCAGGACAAGGACAACACGATTGACAGTTCTTATTGTGGCAAGCTGGCTGCTCCGTGATAACTGCTCTGGAAAATGGCGTTATCTTTATCGTTGTGAATAGCGCCACCACAAGATATATAACGACTGCATCGCCTCGGATTCCCTGGTATATGCGACCACGCGTGGCAACTACTGAGCGCCTCTTCTTTTCACTGTTATAGCCATCAGGACAACGAAAACACGATTGACAATTCTTAATGTTGCACGCTGGCTTCTCCGTGATAACTGCACTGGAAAATGGCGTCATCTTTATCGTCGTGAATAGCGCCACCACCAGCTATATAACGACTGCATCGTGTCTGGTTCCCTGGGATTTGCGACCACGCGTGGCAACTATTGAGCGCCTCTTCTTTTCACTGTTATAGCCAACAAGACAACGATCACACGATTGACAGTTCTGAATGTGGCAAGCTGGCTGCTCCGTGATAACTTCGCTGGAAATTACGTCATCTTTATTGTCGTGAATAGCGCCACCACAAGCTATATAACGACTGCACCGGCTCGGCTTCTCTGGGACTTGCGACCACGCGTGGCAACTACTGAGTGCCTCTTCTTTTCACTATTATAGCCATCAAGACAACGACCACACGATTGACAGTGGTGATTGTGGCAACCTCGCTGCTCCCTGATAACTGCGCTGGAAAATGACGTCATCTTTATTGTCATGAATAGCGCCACCACCCAATATATAACGACTGCATCGTCTCGGCTTCCCTGGGATTTGCGACCACGCGTGGCAACTAGTGAGCGCCTCTTCTTTTCACTGTTATAGCCATCAGGACAACGACAACACGATTGACAGTTCTGATTGTGGCAAGCTGGCTGCTCCGTTATAACTTCACAGGAAAATGACATCATCTTTATCGTCATGAATAGCGCCACCACCAGCTATGTAACGACTGCATCGCCTCGGATTCCGTGGGATTTGCGACCACGCGTGGCAATTACTGAGCGCCTCTTCTTTTCACTGTTATAGCCATCAAAACAACGACAACACGATTGACAGTTCTGATTGTGGCAACCTGGCTGCTCCGTGATAACTGCACTGGCAAATGGCGTCATCTTTATTGTCGTGAATAGCGCCACCACAAGATATATAACGACTGCATCGCCTCGGATTCCGTGGGATTTGCGACCACACGTGGCAACTAGTGAGCGCCTCTTATTTTCACTGTTATAGCCATCAAGACAACGACAACATGATTGACAGTTCTGATTGTGGCAACCTAGCTGCTCCTTGATAACTGCACTAGAACATGGCGTCATCTTTATCGTCATGAATAGCGCAACCATAAGCTATATAACGACTGCACCGCCGCGGCTTCCCTGGGACTTGCGACCACGCGTGGCAACTATTGAGCGCCTCTTCTTTTCACTATTATAGCCATCAAGACAACGACCACACGATTGACAGTGGTGATTGTGGCAACCTGGCTGCTCCCTGATAACTGCGCTGGAAAATGACGTCATCTTTATCGTCATGAATAGCGCCACCACCCAATATATAACGACTACATCGTCTCGGCTTCCCTGGGATTTGCGACCACGCGTGGCAACTAGTGAGCGCCTCTTCTTTTCACTGTTATAGCCATCAGGACAACGACAACACGATTGACAGTTCTGATTGTGGCAAACTGGCTGCTCCGTAGTAACTGCACTTGAAATGACGTCATCTTTATCGTCATGAATAGCGCCACCACCCAATATATAACGACTGCATCGTCTCGGCTTCCCTTGGATTTGCGACCACGCGTGAAAACTAGTGAGCGCCTCTTCTTTTCACTGGTATAGCCATCAGGACAACGACAACACCATTGACAGTCTTATTGTGGCAAGCTGGCTGCTCCGTGATAACTGCTCGTTAAAATGGCGTCATCTTCATCGTCGTGAATAGCGCCACCACCAGTTATATAACGACTTCATCGTCTCGGCTTCCCTGGGATTTGCGACCACGCTTGGAAACTACTGAGCGCCTCTTATTTTCACTGTTATAGCCATCAAGACAACGATCACTCGATTGACAGTTCTTATTGTGGCAAGCTGGCTGCTCCGTGTTAACTGGACTGGAAAACGACGTCATCTTTATCGTCGTGAATAGCGCCACCACCAGTTATATAACGACTGCATCGTCTCGGCTTCCCTGGGATTTGCGACCACGCGTGGCAACTACTGAGCGCCTCTTCTTTTCACTGTTATAGCCATCGAGACCACGATCACACGATTGACAGTTCTGATTGTGGCAAGCTGGCTGCTCCGTGAAAACTTCACAGGAAAATGACGTCATCTTTATCGTCATGAATAGCGCCACCACCAGCTATGTAACGACTGCATCGCCTCGGCTTCACTTGGATTTGCGACCACGCGTGGCAACTATTGAGCGCCTCTTCTTTTCACTGTTATAGCTATCAAGACAACGACCACACAATTGACAGTTCTGATTGTGGCAACCTGGCTGCTCCGTGATAACTGCGCTGGAAAATGATGTCATCTTTATCGTCATGAATAGCGCTACCACCCAATATATTACGACTGCATCGTCTCGGCTTCCCTGGGATTTGCGACCACGCGTGGCAACTAGTGAGCGCCTCTTCTTTTCACTGTTATAGCCATCAGAACAACGACAACACGATTGACAGTTCTTATTGTGGCAAGCTGGCTGCTCCGTGATAACTGCGCTGGAAATTAAGTCATCTTTATTGTCGTGAAGAGCGGCATGATCAGCTATATAACGACTGCATCGCCTCGGCTTCCCTGGGATTTGCGACCACGCGTGGCAACTAGTGAGCGCCTCTTCTTTCACTCTTATAGCCATCAAGACAACGACCACACGATTGACAGTTCTGATTGTGGCAAGCTGGCTGCTCAGTGGCAACTGCACTGGGAAATGACGTCTTCTTTATCGTCGTGAATAGCGCCACCACCAGCTATATAACGACTGCATCCCTTCAGCTTCCCTGGGACTTGCGACCACGCGTGGCAACTACTGAGCGCCTCTTTTTTTCACTGTTATAGCCATCAGGACAACGGCAACACGATTGACAGTTCTTATTGTGGCAAGCTAGTTGCTCCGTGATAACTGCGCTGGAAAATGACGTCATCTTTATCGTCATGAATAGCGCCACCACCAGATATATAACGACTGCATCGTCTCGGCTTCCCTGGGATTTGCGACCACGCGTGGCAACTACTGAGCGCCTCTTCTTCTCACTGTTAGAGCTATCAAGACAACGACCACACGATTGAGAGTTCTGATTGTGGCAACCTGGCTGCTCCGTGATAACTGCACTGGAAAACAACGTCATCTTTATGGCCGTGAATAGCGCCACCACCAGCTATATAACGACTGCATCGTCTCGGCTTCCCTGGGATTTGCGGCCACGCGTGGCAACTACTGTGCGCCTCTTCTTTTCACTGTTATAGCCATTAAGACAACGATCACACGATTGACAGTTATGATTGTGGCAAGCTGGCTGCTCCGTGGTAACTGCACTGGAAAATGACGTCATCTTTATCATCCTGAATAGCGAAACCACCAGCTATATAACGACTGCATCGCCTCGGCTTCCCTGCGATTTGCGGCCACGCGTGGCAACTATTGAGCGCCTCTTCGTTTCACTGTTGTAGCCATCAAGACAACGACCACACGATTGACAATTCTTATTGTGGCAAGCTGGCTGCTCCGTGGTAACTGCACTGGAAAATGACGTCATCTTTATCGTCATGAATAGCGCCACCACCCAATATATAACGACTGCATCGTCTCGGCTTCCCTGGGATTTGCGACCACGCGTGGCAACTAGTGAGCGCCTCTTCTTTTCACTCTTATAGCCATCACGACAACGACAACATGATTGACAGGTCTTATTGTGGCAAGCTGGCTGCTCCGTGATAACTGCACTGGAAAATGGTGTCATCTTTATCGTGTTGAATAGCGCCACCACCAGCTATATAACGACTGCATCTTCTCGGCTTCCCTGGGATTTGCGACCACGCTTGGCAACTACTGAGCGCCTCTTATTTTCACTGTTATAGCCATCAAGACGATCACACGATTGACAGTTCTCATTGTGGCAAGCTGGCTGCTTCCTGATAACTTCACAGGAAAATGACGCATCTTTATCATCGTGAATAGCGCCACCACTAGCTATATAACGACTGCATCGCCTCGAATTTCCTGGGATTTGCGACCACGCGTGGCAACTAGTGAGCGCCTCTTCTTTTCGCTCTTATAGCCATCAGGACAACGAAAACACGATTGACAGTTATGATTGTGGCAAGCTGGCTGCTCCGTGGTAACTGCACTGGAAAATGACGTCATCTTTATCATCCTGAATAGCGAAACCACCAGCTATATAACGACTGCATCGCCTCGGCTTCCCTGCGATTTGCGGCCACGCGTGGCAACTATTGAGCGCCTCTTCGTTTCACAGTTGTAGCCATCAAGACAACGACCACACGATTGACCGTTCTGATTGTGGCAAACTGCCTGCTCCGTAATAACTGCACTCGAAATGACGTCATCTTTATCGTCGCGAATAGCGCCACCACCATTTATAAAACGACTGCATCGCTTCGGCTTCCCTGGGACTTGCGACCACGCGTGGCAACTAGTCAGCGCCTCTTCTTCTAACACTTATAGCCATCAAGACAACGACCACACGATTGACAGTTCTTATTGTGGCAAGCTGGCTACTCCGTGATAACTGCACTGGAAAATGGCGTCGTCTTTATCGTCGTGAATAGCGCCACCACCCAATATATAACAACTGCATCGTCTCGGCTTCCCTGGGATTTGCGACCACGCGTGGCAACTAGTGAGCGCCTCTTTTTTTCACTGTTATAGCCATCAAGACAACGATCACACGATTGACAGTTCTGACTGTGGCAATCTGGCTGCTCCGTGATAACTACGCTGGAAATTACGTCATCTTTATTGTCATGAATAGCGCCACCATCAGCTTTATAACGACTGCACCGCCTCGGCTTCCCTGGGACTTGCGACCACGCGTGGCAACTACTGAGCGCCTCTACTTCACTTCACTTCACTTTAATACCTTAAAGACCCTCGTTAGAGGGTATTACATAAGGGGTGGGGCACACAGAAATGAAAAACAGAAAGACTAACAGATAAGTTGAAAGTTATACAAATATAAGTTTATCACTAAGCAAGTACACGCGTGATTTCTTCGACGAACAATGATTGGCATGTGATAGCAGCAAGTTCACGGGGAAGGCCGTTCCAGTCGTTCGCGGTCCGGGGGAAGAATGATGAAGAAAATGTAGTCGTGCGGGCTCGAGGTCGTGACACTTGCTGCTGATGGCCGGTGCGGAGGGAGATGCGTGGTGGTGGTGCGCAGATGTAGGGTTCCTGTCGTAGCTCAGAGTAAAAAAACTTGTGAAACAAACATAAACTAGCAATGTAGCGCGATGAGCAAGGGTAGGTAGGCTAGACTGTGATTTGAGGGATGATATGCTGATATCAAAAGAATACGATGAATGAATGAATAGTTGCTCGGTTTTGAACTGCTTCAATTGAATTACAGAGATATGCTTGCTTTGGAGACCAGATGGGAGATGCGTATTCTAATTTTGATCGGACTAATGATTTGTATGCGAGGAGCTTGACATGCTGAGGTGCAGAGCGTAGGTGACGCTTTAAGAATCCTAGTGTTCTGTTGGCGGATGATATGAATTTTGAAATATGCGTATTCCATGTAAGATCATGACAAATATGAACACCAAGGTATTTGTATGATTGGACAAGATCGAGAGGAACGTTAGATATGCTGTATTGGTACAGAAGAGGGTAATGGCGACGATGGAACGACATATATTTGCATTTACTTGTGTTAAGTGTCATTAGCCATTTGCTGCACCAGTCTTGTACCTGAGTTAAATTATTTTGAAGGGATTGTTGGTCAAAGGTGTTAGTGACTGTTCTGTAAATAACACAATCATCAGCAAACATCCGAATATGGCAATCTAATTTCTCAGGTAGGTCGTTAATATAAATTAGAAACAAAAGTGGCCCAAGGACGGATCCTTGGGGCACGCCTGAGGAGACTGGTAGGAGGTCAGACATTTGGTTATTGACTACGACTGATTGGAAGCGGTGAGTTAAGAATTTTTTTATCCGTGCTAGTATGTCGGGATGCAAGTTTAGGCGAGAGAGTTTCAGAAATAAGTGGTTATGAGGTACCTTGTCAAATGCTTTAGCGAATTCGAGAAAAATTGCGTCAGTTTGGAGGTTAGCATCAAGATTGACATGCAAGTCATGAACGTAAAGTGCTAGTTGACTTTCACATGAGTATCCTTTGCGGGTATCCGTGCTGCGATGAGTGAAAAAGTTATTTGAATCCAGAAAATGCATTGTTAAAGAATAAATGACGTGTTCCATGAGTTTACATGGTATGCTGGTGAGTGATATGGGTCGATAATTAAGTGGTGAATCTTTGTTACCCGACTTGTGGACCGGAACGACCTTCCCCACTTTCCAGTCATGGGGTATGACACCTGTAGAAAGAGACTGTGAGAACAGCAGGCATAAAAATTTGGCAGAAGTATGGTTAACGTTTTTTAGTACCTTGGTGTTGATTTCGTCAAAGCCGGCAGATGATGACAGTTTTAGTTTATCTATGAGACATGATATGCCGGCCTCAGAGAAAGTAACGGCTGGCAATAAACTTCTTTGGTCATTTGCTGTCATGAGGGGGGCGGGCGGTTCCTGTTCATGAGTGAATACAGATGCGAAAGCAGAATTAAATATGTTAGCACACTCGACATCAGAAACAGCACGCCCGGAATCATCAGTTAAGGTAATAGTGCGTATAGATTGCGGATTTAAAAGCTGCCAGAATTTAGTCGAGTTATCTTTAAGTATGTTGGGAAGGTCAGTATGATAAAATGAGCGTTTAGCGTTTTTTACTGCGACCAGGTATATCTTTTCGGCAGCGTAATATTTTTCCCATGCGTAGTCATTTCCAGTCTGTTTAGCACTGCGGAACAAACGTTTCTTTTTGTTTTCTAGTCTTCCTAGAGCCTTGGTAAACCATGGTTTCTGTTTGGTTGCGCGGAAGCTGCATTTGGGAATATATTTGTTAGTAAGTTCGTTGATTTTATGAATAAACATCGACCAATTTTCGTGGATGGTTTGTTCCGGGAAAGAGTGCTGAAAAGATGGGAAATAAGCTTCCAACGCCCTGTTTATAGCCTCATAGTTACCTTTGTTATAAAGGGTGATTGTTTTTTTGGAAGTTTCTTTTATTGTTGGAGTGAAGGTAAAAGACGCATGGATGTCTTTGTGATCACTAATTTCCCGGAGATAAGTAATGGAGTTGAGGCATTCGGGGTGGCTAGATAGTATAAGGTCAAGAATGTTTGCGGTGTCTCCGGCGATGCGTGTAGGCTGGGTTACTAATTGAGTAAGATTAAAATTTAAGCACACATCCACAAACTCCTATGATTCATGCTGTCTAAAAATAGGCTGATGAGGATAATTCCAATCTATGTCAGGATGGTTAAAATCTCCAAAAAGGAGCACGTGTGCATTAGGGTGTTTTGTTGTAAGTTGGTTCAGAATGTTGTGCAGCTTTCGAGGGAATTCGGGGTTATTGTGGGGGGCCTATAGCAAACACCAATTAGTATAGACACTGGTGTGGCGCGACAAAGCAGCCATAATATTTCGAGGTCAGATTGGATGTTAACGTGGGAACACTGTAGTTGATTGATGGTAGCGATAAGGACGCCTCCTCCTCGGGGGATTTTGCGATCGGCACGGAAAAGGTTAAAATTAGGTAAGTTGCACAGAACTTCAGTGTCGCCCACATTATCGGTCAGCCAAGTCTCTGTCAGCACAAGCAGGTTAGAGCCTGTTGAAGATACAAGGCTGGATACACTATCGCACTTTGAAAGCAGACTGCGTATATTAGTATAGATAACCGAAAAAGAAATATTCTGTCGAGAGGAGGTATGGCGTGGATTAGATAAGTGACGATTGTGCGGTGAGCGCTATGCTATTTCTTTCACCATTTCGGTGGCAGCATCAAAAGTGTAGCGTTTTTTGCCGAGAAATAGGGTCTTGTACCGCAAAGAAAACGGTCCGGTTTCTGCTCTTGCAAATGCGACAAGATGTTTGCGGGCTTTTTGAACAGAGCGGGTAAAAACTTCTCCAATGCTATAGTTCGTGTCCTTCAGCATAGGACCATTGGAAAAGATAGTTTCTTTGGTTTTGAAGGAGAAGAATTTTGCTATAATTGGCCGTTGGCGGTCCTCGTTATGGCGTCCCAAGCGATGGGCACGCTCTATCTGACTAGGCTCTAAGGTTAACTTTAACTTATTCTGACAGTGCTTAATTATTATTTCCTCAGATTCGATGAATGATTCGCGGGGATTGGAGTCTGGAAGGCCATGGAATATCAGGTTGTTGCGGCGTGATCTGTTTTCTGTGTCGTCTATTCGGGCCTCAAGGTTAGTAACAAGAGCTGCCGTCCCGGCGTCAATGGAATTGACGGATTCTAGATCAGATTTTAGGGTAGCAACGTCCTGAAAGAGGCTTTCCAGGTCTGCTAGGCGTTTGCTCAGGTCGGAAATAGTTTGGTCGACAGAACGCATCTGACCTTTAAGGTCCTGTACATCCGCGATTATTTGGCCTTGACCGGCTGACAACTTCTTGAGTTCAGCAAGAACACTATCAAGTTTGTCCGGACCAGGGTTCATCTCAACATCTCTGGACAAAAGAAGAAGATATTTTACAACAGAAAAGCATTCACCAGCAATAGAAATGCAACACTGCAGGCTCGGAAGCTGTACCAGGCAACGGTCACTACATTTTTTAGAAAAGAGGCAGTATGATGGACTATGGAAAGTCGCTTTGTCGGAAGATAGCGCCTGTGTTGTGTCTGTCTTTCTCTGTCCCTTTGTCCCGTTTTGCGCTACTCTCACTTTCCATGGATCACCGTTACCGACTCGCCCAAGTTTCTACCCTTATGATGGACTAACCTGCGTAGCGAAAACCAGTGGATGAGGAGGCTGCGACATGGCACAGCTACCGAGCCCACAGAGCGCGGGCGGAAGGCGGTGCTCTTTATATGTTGACAGGGTCGATGTTGTCGCTGGCGGTTGCGCTGTTTCACTGTTATAGCCATCAAGACAACGACCACACGATTGACAGTTCTGATTAAGGCAAGCTGGCTGCTCCGTGGTAACGTACCTGGAAAATGGCGTCATCTTTATCGTCGTGAATAGCGCCACCACCAGTTATATAACGACTGCATCGCCTCGGATTCCCGGGGATTTGCGACCACGCGTGGCAATTAGTGAGCGCCTCTTTTCACTGTCATAGCCATCAGGACAACGACAACACGATTGACAGTTCTGATTGTGGCAAACTGGCTGCTCCATAATAACTGCACTGCAAATGACGTCATCTTTATCGTCATGAACAGCGCCAACACCCAATATATAACGACTGCATCGTCTCGGCTTCCCTGGGATTTGCGACCACGCGTGGCAACTAGTGAGCGCCTCTTCTTTTCACTGTTATAGCCATCAGGACAACGACAACACGATTGACAGTCTTATTGTGGAAAGCTGGCTGCTCCGTGATTACTGCACTTTAAAATGGCGTCATCTTTATCGTAATGAATAGCGCCACCACGAGCTACATAACGACTGCATCGTCTCGGCTTCCCTGGGATTTGCGACCACGCGTGGCAACTAGTGAGCGCCTCTTCTTTTCACTGTTATAGCCATCAGGACAACGACAACACGATTGACAGTTCTGATTGTGGCAAACTGGCTGCTCAGTTATAACTGCACTGGAAATGACGTCATCTTTATCGTCATGAATAGCGCCAACACCCAATATATAACGACTGCATCGTCTCGGCTTTCCTGGGATTTGCGATCACGCTTGGCAACTAATGAGCGCCTCTTCTTTTCACTGTTATAACCATCAAGACAACGACCACACGATTGACAGTTCTGATTGTGGCAACCTGGCTGCTCCGTGATAACTGCACTGGAAAACGTCGTCTTCTTTATGGCCGTGAATAGCGCCACCACCAGCTATATAACGACTGCATCGTCTCGGCTTCCCTGGGATTTGCGACCACGCGTGGCAACTACTGAGCGCCTCTTCTTTTCACTGTTATAGCCATCAAGACAACGACCACACGATTGACAGTTCTGATTGTGGCAAGCTGGCTGCTCCGTGGTAACAGCACTGGAAAATGACGTCATCTTTATCGTCATGAATAGCGCCACCACCCAATATATAACGACTGCATCGTCTCGGGTTCCCTGGTATTTGCGAGCACGCGTGGCAATTACTGAGCGCCTCTTCTTTTTATTGTTATAGCCATCAGGACACGGACAACACGATTGACAGTTCTGATTGTGGCAACCTGGCGGCTCCGTGATAACTGCACTGGAAAATGGCGTCATCTTTATCGTCGTGAATAGCGCCACCACAAGATATATAACGACTGCATTGCCTCGGATTCCCTGGGATATGCGACCACGCGTGGCAACTAGTGAGCGCCTGTTCTTTTCACTGTTATAGCCATCAAGACAACGACAACATGATTGACAGTTCTGATTGTGGCAACCTGGCTGCTCCGTGATAACTGCACTAGAAAATGGCGTCATCTTTATCGTCGTGAATAGCGCCACCACCAGCTATATAACGACTGCATCGCTTCAGATTCCCTGGGATTTGCGACCACGCGTGGGAACTAGAGAGCGCCTCCTTTTTTCACTGTTATTGCCATCATGACGACGACCACACGATTGACCGTTCTAATTGTGGCAACTTGGCTGCTCCGGGATAACTGCACTGGAAAACAACGTCATCTTTGTCGCCGTGAATAGCGCCACCACCAGCTATATAACGACTGCATCGTCTCGGCTTCCCTGAGATTTGCGGCCACGCGTGGCAAGTACTGAGCGCCTCTTCTTTTCACTGTTATAGCCATCAAGACAACGATCACGCGATTGACAGTTATGATTGTGGCAAGCTGGCTGCTCCGTGGTAACTGCACTGGAAAATGACGTCATCTTTATCGTCCTGAATAGCGCCACCACCAGCTATATAACGACTGCATCGCCTCGGCTTGCCTGCGATTTGCGACCACGCGTGGCAACAACTGAGCGCCTCTTCTTTCACTCTTATAGCCATCAAGACAACGACCAAACGATTGACAGTTCTGATTGTGGCAAGCTGGCTGCTCCGTGGCAACTGCTCTGGGAAATGACGTCATCTTTATTGTCGCGAATAGCGCCACCACCAGCTATATAACGACTGCATCGCCTCGGCTTCCCTGCGATTTGCGGCCACGCGTGGCAACTATTGAGCGCCTCTTCGTTTCACTGTTGTAGCCATCAAGACAACGACCACACGATTGACCGTTCTGATTGTGGCAAGCTGGCTGCTCCGCGATAACTGCTCTGGCAATAACGTCATCTTTATCGTCGTGAATAGCGCCACCACCATTTATATAACAACTGAATCGCCTCAGCTTCCCTGGGACTTGAGACCACGCGTCGCAACTACTGAGCGCCTCTTCTTTTCACTGTTATAGCCATCAGGACAACGGCAACACGATTGACAGTTCTAATTGTGGCAAGCTAGTTGCTCCGTGATAACTGTGCTGGAAAATGGCGTCATCTTTATCGTCATGAATAGCGCCACCACCAGATATATAGCGATTGCATCGTCTCGGCTTCCCTGGGATTTGCGACCACGCGTGGCAACTACTGAGCGCCTCTTCTTTTCCCTGTTATAGCCACCAAGACAACGATCACACGATTGACAGTTATGATTGTGGCAAGCTGGCTGCTCTGTGGTAACTGCACTGGAAAATGACGTCATCTTTATCGTCCTGAATAGCGCCACCACCAGCTATATAACGACTGCATCGCCTCGGCTTCCCTGCGATTTGCGGCCACGCGTGGCAACTAGTGAGCGCCTCTTCTTTTAACACTTATAGCCATCAAGACACCGACCCCACGATTGACAGTTCTGAATGTGGCAAGCTGGCTGCTCCGTGGTAACTGCACTGGAAAATGACGTCATCTTTATCGTCATGAATAGCGCCATCACCCAATATATAACGACTGCATCGTCTCGGCTTCCCTGGGATTTGCGACCACGCGTGGAAACTAGTGAGCGCCTCTTCTTTTCACTGTTATAGCCATCAGGACAACGACAACACGATTGACAGTTCTGATTGTGGCAAACTGGCTGCTCAGTTATAACTGCACTGGAAATGACGTCATCTTTATCGTCATGAATAGCGCCACCACCCAATATATACCAACTAAATCGTCTCGGCTTCCCTGGGATTTGCGACCACGCGTGGCAACTAGTGAGCGCCTCTTCTTTTCACTGTTATAGCCATCAGGACAACGACAACACGATTGACAGGTCCTATTGTGGTAAGCTGGCTGCTCCGTGATAACTGCAGTGGAAAATGGTGTCATCTTTATCGTCGTGAATAGCGCCACAACCAGCTATATAATGACTGCATCGTCTCGGCTTCCCTGTGATTTGCGACCACGCTTGGCAACAACTGAGCGCCTCTTATTTTCACTGTTATAGCCATCAGGACAACGACAACACGATTGACAGTTCTCATTGTGGCAAGCTGGCTGCTCCGTGATAACTTCACAGGAAAATGACGCATCTTTATCATCGTGAATAGCGCCACCACCAGCTATATAACGACTGCATCGCCTCGGATTTCCTGGGATTTGCGACCACGCGTGGCAACTAGTGAGCGCCTCTTCTTTTCGCTGTTATAGCCATCAGGACAACGAAAACACGATTGACAATTCTTATTGTGGCAAGCTGGCTACTCCGTGATAACTGCACTGAAAAATGGCGTCATCTTTATCGTCGTGAATAGCGCCACCACCAGCTATATAACGACTGCATCGTGTCTGCTTCCCTGGGATTTGCGACCACGCGTGGCAACTATTGAGCGCCTCTTCTTTTCACTGTTATAGCCATCAAGACAACGATCACACGATTCACAGTTCTGACTGTGGCAAGCTGGCTGCTCCGTGATAACTGCGCTGGAAATTACGTCATCTTTATTGTCGTGAATAGCGCCACCAGCAGCTACATACCGACTGCATCGCCTCGGCTTCCCTGGGATTAGCGAGCACGCGTGGCAATTACTGAGCGCCTCTTCTTTTTACTGTTATAGCCATCAGGACAAGGACAACACGATTGACAGTTCTTATTGTGGCAAGCTGGCTGCTCCGTGATAACTGCTCTGGAAAATGGCGTTATCTTTATCGTCGTGAATAGCGCCACCACAAGATATATAACGACTGCATCGCCTCGGATTCCCTGGGATATGCGACCACGCGTGGCAACTACTGAGCGCCTCTTCTTTTCACTGTTATAGCCATCAGGACAACGAAAACACGATTGACAATTCTTAATGTTGCACGCTGGCTTCTCCGTGATAACTGCACTGGAAAATGGCGTCATCTTTATCGTCGTGAATAGCGCCACCACCAGCTATATAACGACTGCATCGTGTCTGGTTCCCTGGGATTTGCGACCACGCGTGGCAACTATTGAGCGCCTCTTCTTTTCACTGTTATAGCCAACAAGACAACGATCACACGATTGACAGTTCTGAATGTGGCAAGCTGGCTGCTCCGTGATAACTGCGCTGGAAATTACGTCATCTTTATTGTCGTGAATAGCGCCACCACAAGCTATATAACGACTGCACCGCCTCGGCTTCCCTGGGACTTGCGACCACGCGTGGCAACTACTGAGTGCCTCTTCTTTTCACTATTATAGCCATCAAGACAACGACCACACGATTGACAGTGGTGATTGTGGCAACCTCGCTGCTCCGTGATAATTGCGCTGGAAAATGACGTCATCTTTATTGTCATGAATAGCGCCACCACCCAATATATAACGACTGCATCGTCTCGGCTTCCCTGGGATTTGCGACCACGCGTGGCAACTAGTGAGCGCCTCTTCTTTTCACTGTTATAGCCATCAGGACAACGACAACACGATTGACAGTTCTGATTGTGGCAAACTGGCTTCTCCGTAATAACTGCACTGTAAATGACGTCATCTTTATCGTCGTGAATAGAGCCACCACCAGTTATATAACGACTTCATCGTCTCGGCTTCCCTGGGATTTGCGACCACGCTTGGAAACTACTGAGCGCCTCTTATTTTCACTGTTATAGCCATCAAGACAACGATCACTCGATTGACAGTTCTTATTGTGGCAAGCTGGCTGCTCCGTGTTAACTGGACTGGAAAACGACGTCATCTTTATCGTCGTGAATAGCGCCACCACCAGCTATATAACGACTGCATCGTCTCGGCTTCCCTGGGATTTGCGACCACGCGTGGCAACTACTGAGCGCCTCTTCTTTTCACTGTTATAGCCATCGAGACCACGATCACACGATTGACAGTTCTGATTGTGGCAAGCTGGCTGCTCCGTGAAAACTTCACACGAAAATGACGTCATCTTTATCGTCATGAATAGCGCCACCACCAGCTATGTAACGACTGCATCGCCTCGGCTTCACTGGGATTTGCGACCACGCGTGGCAACTATTGAGCGCCTCTTCTTTTCACTGTTATAGCTGTCAAGACAACGACCACACAATTGACAGTTCTGATTGTGGCAACCTGGCTGCTCCGTGATAACTGCGCTGGAAAATGATGTCATCTTTATCGTCATGAATAGCGCTACCACCCAATATATTACGACTGCATCGTCTCGGCTTCCCTGGGATTTGCGACCACGCGTGGCAACTACTAAGCGCCTCTTCCTTACACTGTTATAGCCATCAAGACAACGACCACACGATTGACAGTTCTGATTGTGGCAACCTGGCTGCTCTGTAATAACTGCACTGGAAATTACGTCATCTTTATTGTCGTGAAGAGCGCCATGATCAGCTATATAACGACTGCACCGCCTCGGCTTCCCTGCGACTTGCGACCACGCGTGGCAACTACTGAGCGCCTCTTCTTTTCACTGTTATAGCCATCAAGACAACGACAACACGATTGATAGTTCTGATCGTGGCAACCTGGCTGCTCCGTAATAACTGCGCTGGAAAATGATGTCATCTTTATCGTCATGAATAGCGCTACCACCCAATATATTACGACTGCATCGTCTCGGCTTCCCTGGGATTTGCGACCACGCGTGGCAACTACTAAGCGCCTCTTCCTTACACTGTTATAGCCATCAAGACAACGACCACACGATTGACAGTTCTGATTGTGGCAACCTGGCTGCTCTGTAATAACTGCACTGGAAATTACGTCATCTTTATTGTCGTGAAGAGCGCCATGATCAGCTATATAACGACTGCACCGCCTCGGCTTCCCTGCGACTTGCGACCACGCGTGGCAACTACTGAGCGCCTCTTCTTTTCACTGTTATAGCCATCAGGACAACGGCAACACGATTGACAGTTCTTATTGTGGCAACCTGGCTGCTACGTAATAACTGCACTGGAAATGACGTCATCTTTATCGTCATGAATAGCGCCACCACAAGATATATAACGACTGCATCGCCTCGGCTTCCCTGGGATTTGCGACCACGCGTGGCAACTACTGACCGCCTCTTCTTTTCCCTGTTATAGCCATCAAGACAACGATCACACGATTGACAGTTATGATTGTGGCAAGCTGGCTGCTCTGTGGTAACTGCACTGGAAAATGACGTCATCTTTATCGTCATGAATAGCGCCACCACCCAATATATAACGACTGCATCGTCTCGGCTTCCCTGGGATTTGCGACCACGCGTGGCAACTAGTGAGCGCCTCTTCTTTTCACTGTTATAGCCATCAGGACAACGACAACACGATTGACAGTTCTGATTGTGGCAAACTGGCTGCTCAGTTATAACTGCACTGGAAATGACGTCATCTTTATCGTCATGAATAGCGCCACCACCCAATATATACCGACTAAATCGTCTCGGCTTCCCTGGGATTTGCGACCACGCGTGGCAACTAGTGAGCGCCTCTTCTTTTCACTGTTATAGCCATCAGGACAACGACAACACGATTGACAGGTCCTATTGTGGCAAGCTGGCTGCTCCATGATAACTGCAGTGGAAAATGGTGTCATCTTTATCGTCGTGAATAGCGCCACAACCAGCTATATAACGACTGCATCGTCTCGGCTTCCCTGTGATTTGCGACCACGCTTGGCAACTACTGAGCGCCTCTTATTTTCACTGTTATAGCCATCAGGACAACGACAACACGATTGACAGTTCTCATTGTGGCAAGCTGGCTGCTCCGTGATAACTTCACAGGAAAATGACGCATCTTTATCATCGTGAATAGCGCCACCACCAGCTATATAACGACTGCATCGCCTCGGATTTCCTGGGATTTGCGACCACGCGTGGCAACTAGTGAGCGCCTCTTCTTTTCGCTGTTATAGCCATCAGGACAACGAAAACACGATTGACAATTCTTATTGTCTCAAGCTGGCTACTCCGTGATAACTGCACTGAAAAATGGCGTCATCTTTATCGTCGTGAATAGCGCCACCACCAGCTATATAACGACTGCATCGTGTCTGCTTCCCTGGGATTTGCGACCACGCGTGGCAACTATTGAGCGCCTCTTCTTTTCACTGTTATAGCCATCAAGACAACGATCACACGATTCACAGTTCTGACTGTGGCAAGCTGGCTGCTCCGTGATAACTGCGCTGGAAATTACGTCATCTTTATTGTCGTGAATAGCGCCACCAGCAGCTACATACCGACTGCATCGCCTCGGCTTCCCTGGGATTAGCGAGCACGCGTGGCAATTACTGAGCGCCTCTTCTTTTTACTGTTATAGCCATCAGGACAAGGACAACACGATTGACAGTTCTTATTGTGGCAAGCTGGCTGCTCCGTGATAACTGCTCTGGAAAATGGCGTTATCTTTATCGTTGTGAATAGCGCCACCACAAGATATATAACGACTGCATCGCCTCGGATTCCCTGGGATATGCGACCACGCGTGGCAACTACTGAGCGCCTCTTCTTTTCACTGTTATAGCCATCAGGACAACGAAAACACGATTGACAATTCTTAATGTTGCACGCTGGCTTCTCCGTGATAACTGCACTGGAAAATGGCGTCATCTTTATCGTCGTGAATAGCGCCACCACCAGCTATATAACGACTGCATCGTGTCTGGTTCCCTGGGATTTGCGACCACGCGTGGCAACTATTGAGCGCCTCTTCTTTTCACTGTTATAGCCAACAAGACAACGATCACACGATTGACAGTTCTGAATGTGGCAAGCTGGCTGCTCCGTGATAACTTCGCTGGAAATTACGTCATCTTTATTGTCGTGAATAGCGCCACCACAAGCTATATAACGACTGCACCGGCTCGGCTTCTCTGGGACTTGCGACCACGCGTGGCAACTACTGAGTGCCTCTTCTTTTCACTATTATAGCCATCAAGACAACGACCACACGATTGACAGTGGTGATTGTGGCAACCTCGCTGCTCCCTGATAACTGCGCTGGAAAATGACGTCATCTTTATTGTCATGAATAGCGCCACCACCCAATATATAACGACTGCATCGTCTCGGCTTCCCTGGGATTTGCGACCACGCGTGGCAACTAGTGAGCGCCTCTTCTTTTCACTGTTATAGCCATCAGGACAACGACAACACGATTGACAGTTCTGATTGTGGCAAGCTGGCTGCTCCGTTATAACTTCACAGGAAAATGACATCATCTTTATCGTCATGAATAGCGCCACCACCAGCTATGTAACGACTGCATCGCCTCGGATTCCGTGGGATTTGCGACCACGCGTGGCAATTACTGAGCGCCTCTTCTTTTCACTGTTATAGCCATCAAAACAACGACAACACGATTGACAGTTCTGATTGTGGCAACCTGGCTGCTCCGTGATAACTGCACTGGCAAATGGCGTCATCTTTATTGTCGTGAATAGCGCCACCACAAGATATATAACGACTGCATCGCCTCGGATTCCGTGGGATTTGCGACCACACGTGGCAACTAGTGAGCGCCTCTTATTTTCACTGTTATAGCCATCAAGACAACGACAACATGATTGACAGTTCTGATTGTGGCAACCTAGCTGCTCCTTGATAACTGCACTAGAACATGGCGTCATCTTTATCGTCATGAATAGCGCAACCATAAGCTATATAACGACTGCACCGCCGCGGCTTCCCTGGGACTTGCGACCACGCGTGGCAACTATTGAGCGCCTCTTCTTTTCACTATTATAGCCATCAAGACAACGACCACACGATTGACAGTGGTGATTGTGGCAACCTGGCTGCTCCCTGATAACTGCGCTGGAAAATGACGTCATCTTTATCGTCATGAATAGCGCCACCACCCAATATATAACGACTACATCGTCTCGGCTTCCCTGGGATTTGCGACCACGCGTGGCAACTAGTGAGCGCCTCTTCTTTTCACTGTTATAGCCATCAGGACAACGACAACACGATTGACAGTTCTGATTGTGGCAAACTGGCTGCTCCGTAGTAACTGCACTTGAAATGACGTCATCTTTATCGTCATGAATAGCGCCACCACCCAATATATAACGACTGCATCGTCTCGGCTTCCCTTGGATTTGCGACCACGCGTGAAAACTAGTGAGCGCCTCTTCTTTTCACTGTTATAGCCATCAGGACAACGACAACACCATTGACAGTCTTATTGTGGCAAGCTGGCTGCTCCGTGATAACTGCTCGTTAAAATGGCGTCATCTTCATCGTCGTGAATAGCGCCACCACCAGTTATATAACGACTTCATCGTCTCGGCTTCCCTGGGATTTGCGACCACGCTTGGAAACTACTGAGCGCCTCTTATTTTCACTGTTATAGCCATCAAGACAACGATCACTCGATTGACAGTTCTTATTGTGGCAAGCTGGCTGCTCCGTGTTAACTGGACTGGAAAACGACGTCATCTTTATCGTCGTGAATAGCGCCACCACCAGTTATATAACGACTGCATCGTCTCGGCTTCCCTGGGATTTGCGACCACGCGTGGCAACTACTGAGCGCCTCTTCTTTTCACTGTTATAGCCATCGAGACCACGATCACACGATTGACAGTTCTGATTGTGGCAAGCTGGCTGCTCCGTGAAAACTTCACAGGAAAATGACGTCATCTTTATCGTCATGAATAGCGCCACCACCAGCTATGTAACGACTGCATCGCCTCGGCTTCACTTGGATTTGCGACCACGCGTGGCAACTATTGAGCGCCTCTTCTTTTCACTGTTATAGCTATCAAGACAACGACCACACAATTGACAGTTCTGATTGTGGCAACCTGGCTGCTCCGTGATAACTGCGCTGGAAAATGATGTCATCTTTATCGTCATGAATAGCGCTACCACCCAATATATTACGACTGCATCGTCTCGGCTTCCCTGGGATTTGCGACCACGCGTGGCAACTAGTGAGCGCCTCTTCTTTTCACTGTTATAGCCGTCAGAACAACGACAACACGATTGACAGTTCTTATTGTGGCAAGCTGGCTGCTCCGTGATAACTGCGCTGGAAATTACGTCATCTTTATTGTCGTGAAGAGCGGCATGATCAGCTATATAACGACTGCACCGCCTCGGCTTCCCTGCGACTTGCGACAACGCGTGGCAACTACTGAGCGCCTCTTCTTTTCACTGTTATAGCCATCAAGACAACGACAACACGATTGATAGTTCTGATCGTGGCAACCTGGCTGCTCCGTGATAACTGCACTGGAAAAATGGCGTAATCTTTATTGTCGTGAATAGCGCCACCACAAGATATATAACGACTGCATCGCCTCGGATTCCCTGGGATATGCGACCACGCGTGGCAACTATTGAGCGCCTCTTCTTTTCACTGCTATAGCCATCAAGACAACGACCACAGTATTGACAGTTCTGATTGTGGAATACTGGCTGCTCCGTGATAACTGCACTGGAAAACGACGTCATCTTTATCGCCGTGAATAGCGCCACCACCAGCTATATAACGACTGCATCGCTTCAGCTTCCCTGGGACTTGCGACCACGCGTGGCAACTACTGAGCGCCTCTTCTTTTCACTGTTATAGCCATCAGGACAACGGCAACACGATTGACAGTTCTCATTGTGGCAACCTGGCTGCTACGTAATAACTGCACTGGAAATGACGTCATCTTTATCGTCATGAATAGCGCCACCACAAGATATATAACGACTGCATCGCCTCGGCTTCCCTGGGATTTGCGACCACGCGTGGCAACTAGTGAGCGCCTCTTCTTTCACTCTTATAGCCATCAAGACAACGACCACACGATTGACAGTTCTGATTGTGGCAAGCTGGCTGCTCAGTGGCAACTGCACTGGGAAATGACGTCTTCTTTATCGTCGTGAATAGCGCCACCACCAGCTATATAACGACTACATCCCTTCAGCTTCCCTGGGACTTGCGACCACGCGTGGCAACTACTGAGCGCCTCTTTTTTTCACTGTTATAGCCATCAGGACAACGGCAACACGATTGACAGTTCTTATTGTGGAAAGCTAGTTGCTCCGTGATAACTGCGCTGGAAAATGACGTCATCTTTATCGTCATGAATAGCGCCACCACCAGATATATAACGACTGCATCGTCTCGGCTTCCCTGGGATTTGCGACCACGCGTGGCAACTACTGAGCGCCTCTTCTTCTCACTGTTAGAGCTATCAAGACAACGACCACACGATTGAGAGTTCTGATTGTGGCAACCTGGCTGCTCCGTGATAACTGCACTGGAAAACAACGTCATCTTTATGGCCGTGAATAGCGCCACCACCAGCTATATAACGACTGCATCGTCTCGGCTTCCCTGGGATTTGCGGCCACGCGTGGCAACTACTGTGCGCCTCTTCTTTTCACTGTTATAGCCATTAAGACAACGATCACACGATTGACAGTTACGATTGTGGCAAGCTGGCTGCTCCGTGGTAACTGCACTGGAAAATGACGTCATCTTTATCATCCTGAATAGCGAAACCACCAGCTATATAACGACTGCATCGCCTCGGCTTCCCTGCGATTTGCGGCCACGCGTGGCAACTATTGAGCGCCTCTTCGTTTCACTGTTGTAGCCATCAAGACAACGACCACACGATTGACCGTTCTGATTGTGGCAAACTGGCTGCTCCGTAATAACTGCACTGGAAATGACGTCATCTTTATCGTCGTGAATAGCGCCACCACCATTTATAAAACGACTGCATCGCTTCGGCTTCCCTGGGACTTGCGACCACGCGTGGCAACTAGTCAGCGCCTCTTCTTTTAACACTTATAGCCATCAAGACAACGACCACACGATTGACAATTCTTATTGTGGCAAGCTGGCTGCTCCGTGGTAACTGCACTGGAAAATGACGTCAACTTTATCGTCATGAATAGCGCCACCACCCAATATATAACGACTGCATCGTCTCGGCTTCCCTGGGATTTGCGACCACGCGTGGCAACTAGTGAGCGCCTCTTCTTTTCACTCTTATAGCCATCACGACAACGACAACATGATTGACAGGTCTTATTGTGGCAAGCTGGCTGCTCCGTGATAACTGCACTGGAAAATGGTGTCATCTTTATCGTGTTGAATAGCGCCACCACCAGCTATATAACGACTGCATCTTCTCGGCTTCCCTGGGATTTGCGAACACGCTTGGCAACTACTGAGCGCCTCTTATTTTCACTGTTATAGCCATCAAGACGATCACACGATTGACAGTTCTCATTGTGGCAAGCTGGCTGCTTCCTGATAACTTCACAAGAAAATGACGCATCTTTATCATCGTGAATAGCGCCACCACTAGCTATATAACGACTGCATCGCCTCGAATTTCCTGGGATTTGCGACCACGCGTGGCAACTAGTGAGCGCCTCTTCTTTTCGCTCTTATAGCCATCAGGACAACGAAAACACGATTGACAGTTATGATTGTGGCAAGCTGGCTGCTCCGTGGTAACTGCACTGGAAAATGACGTCATCTTTATCATCCTGAATAGCGAAACCACCAGCTATATAACGACTGCATCGCCTCGGCTTCCCTGCGATTTGCGGCCACGCGTGGCAACTATTGAGCGCCTCTTCGTTTCACAGTTGTAGCCATCAAGACAACGACCACACGATTGACCGTTCTGATTGTGGCAAACTGCCTGCTCCGTAATAACTGCACTGGAAATGACGTCATCTTTATCGTCGCGAATAGCGCCACCACCATTTATAAAACGACTGCATCGCTTCGGCTTCCCTGGGACTTGCGACCACGCGTGGCAACTAGTCAGCGCCTCTTCTTCTAACACTTATAGCCATCAAGACAACGACCACACGATTGACAGTTCTTATTGTGGCAAGCTGGCTACTCCGTGATAACTGCACTGGAAAATGGCGTCGTCTTTATCGTCGTGAATAGCGCCACCACCCAATATATAACAACTGCATCGTCTCGGCTTCCCTGGGATTTGCGACCACGCGTGGCAACTAGTGAGCGCCTCTTTTTTTCACTGTTATAGCCATCAAGACAACGATCACACGATTGACAGTTCTGACTGTGGCAATCTGGCTGCTCCGTGATAACTACGCTGGAAATTACGTCATCTTTATTGTCATGAATAGCGCCACCATCAGCTTTATAACGACTGCACCGCCTCGGCTTCCCTGGGACTTGCGACCACGCGTGGCAACTACTGAGCGCCTCTACTTCACTTCACTTCACTTTAATACCTTAAAGACCCTCGTTAGAGGGTATTACATAAGGGGTGGGGCACACAGAAATGAAAAACAGAAAGACTAACAGATAAGTTGAAAGTTATACAAATATAAGTTTATCACTAAGCAAGTACACGCGTGATTTCTTCGACGAACAATGATTGGCATGTGATAGCAGCAAGTTCACGGGGAAGGCCGTTCCAGTCGTTCGCGGTCCGGGGGAAGAATGATGAAGAAAATGTAGTCGTGCGGGCTCGAGGTCGTGACACTTGCTGCTGATGGCCGGTGCGGAGGGAGATGCGTGGTGGTGGTGCGCAGATGTAGGGTTCCTGTCGTAGCTCAGAGTAAAAAAACTTGTGAAACAAACATAAACTAGCAATGTAGCGCGATGAGCAAGGGTAGGTAGGCTAGACTGTGATTTGAGGGATGATATGCTGATATCAAAAGAATACGATGAATAAATGAATAGTTGCTCGGTTTTGAACTGCTTCAATTGAATTACAGAGATATGCTTGCTTTGGAGACCAGATGGGAGATGCGTATTCTAATTTTGATCGGACTAATGATTTGTATGCGAGGAGCTTGACATGCTGAGGTGCAGAGCGTAGGTGACGCTTTAAGAATCCTAGTGTTCTGTTGGCGGATGATATGAATTTTGAAATATGCGTATTCCATGTAAGATCATGACAAATATGAACACCAAGGTATTTGTATGATTGGACAAGATCGAGAGGAACGTTAGATATGCTGTATTGGTACAGAAGAGGGTAATGGCGACGATGGAACGACATATATTTGCATTTACTTGTGTTAAGTGTCATTAGCCATTTGCTGCACCAGTCTTGTACCTGAGTTAAATTATTTTGAAGGGATTGTTGGTCAAAGGTGTTAGTGACTGTTCTGTAAATAACACAATCATCAGCAAACATCCGAATATGGCAATCTAATTTCTCAGGTAGGTCGTTAATATAAATTAGAAACAAAAGTGGCCCAAGGACGGATCCTTGGGGCACGCCTGAGGAGACTGGTAGGAGGTCAGACATTTGGTTATTGACTACGACTGATTGGAAGCGGTGAGTTAAGAATTTTTTTATCCGTGCTAGTATGTCGGGATGCAAGTTTAGGCGAGAGAGTTTCAGAAATAAGTGGTTATGAGGTACCTTGTCAAATGCTTTAGCGAATTCGAGAAAAATTGCGTCAGTTTGGAGGTTAGCATCAAGATTGACATGCAAGTCATGAACGTAAAGTGCTAGTTGACTTTCACATGAGTATCCTTTGCGGGTATCCGTGCTGCGATGAGTGAAAAAGTTATTTGAATCCAGAAAATGCATTGTTAAAGAATAAATGACGTGTTCCATGAGTTTACATGGTATGCTGGTGAGTGATATGGGTCGATAATTAAGTGGTGAATCTTTGTTACCCGACTTGTGGACCGGAACGACCTTCCCCACTTTCCAGTCATGGGGTATGACACCTGTAGAAAGAGACTGTGAGAACAGCAGGCATAAAAATTTGGCAGAAGTATGGTTAACGTTTTTTAGTACCTTGGTGTTGATTTCGTCAAAGCGGCAGATGATGACAGTTTTAGTTTATCTATGAGACATGATATGCCGGCCTCAGAGAAAGTAACGGCTGGCAATAAACTTCTTTGGTCATTTGCTGTCATGAGGGGGGGGGGCGGTTCCTGTTCATGAGTGAATACAGATGCGAAAGCAGAATTAAATATGTTAGCACACTCGACATCAGAAACAGCACGCCCGGAATCATCAGTTAAGGTAATAGTGCGTATAGATTGCGGATTTAAAAGCTGCCAGAATTTAGTCGACTTATCTTTAAGTATGTTGGGAAGGTCAGTATGATAAAATGAGCGTTTAGCGTTTTTTACTGCGACCAGGTATATCTTTTCGGCAGCGTAATATTTTTCCCATGCGTAGTCATTTCCAGTCTGTTTAGCACTGCGGAACAAACGTTTCTTTTTGTTTTCTAATCTTCCTAGAGCCTTGGTAAACCATGGTTTCTGTTTGGTTGCGCGGAAGCTGCATTTGGGAATATATTTGTTAGTAAGTTCGTTGATTTTATGAATAAACATCGACCAATTTTCGTGGATGGTTTGTTCCGGGAAAGAGTGCTGAAAAGATGGGAAATAAGCTTCCAACGCCCTGTTTATAGCCTCATAGTTACCTTTGTTATAAAGGGTGATTGTTTTTTTGGAAGTTTCTTTTATTGTTGGAGTGAAGGTAAAAGACGCATGGATGTCTTTGTGATCACTAATTTCCCGGAGATAAGTAATGGAGTTGAGGCATTCGGGGTGGCTAGATAGTATAAGGTCAAGAATGTTTGCGGTGTCTCCGGCGATGCGTGTAGGCTGGGTTACTAATTGAGTAAGATTAAAATTTAAGCACACATCCACAAACTCCTATGATTCATGCTGTCTAAAAATAGGCTGATGAGGATAATTCCAATCTATGTCAGGATGGTTAAAATCTCCAAAAAGGAGCACGTGTGCATTAGGGTGTTTTGTTGTAAGTTGGTTCAGAATGTTGTGCAGCTTTCGAGGGAATTCGGGGTTATTGTGGGGGGCCTATAGCAAACACCAATTAGTATAGACACTGGCGTGGCGCGACAAAGCAGCCATAATATTTCGAGGTCAGATTGGATGTTAACGTGGGAACACTGTAGTTGATTGATGGTAGCGATAAGGACGCCTCCTCCTCGGGGGATTTTGCGATCGGCACGGAAAAGGTTAAAATTAGGTAAGTTGCACAGAACTTCAGTGTCGCCCACATTATCGGTCAGCCAAGTCTCTGTCAGCACAAGCAGGTTAGAGCCTGTTGAAGATACAAGGCTGGATACACTATCGCACTTTGAAAGCAGACTGCGTATATTAGTATAGATAACCGAAAAAGAAATATTCTGTCGAGAGGAGGTATGGCGTGGATTAGATAAGTGACGATTGTGCGGTGAGCGCTATGCTATTTCTTTCACCATTTCGGTGGCAGCATCAAAAGTGTAGCGTTTTTTGCCGAGAAATAGGGTCTTGTACCGCAAAGAAAACGGTCCGGTTTCTGCTCTTGCAAATGCGAAAAGATGTTTGCGGGCTTTTTGAACAGAGCGGGTAAAAACTTCTCCAATGCTATAGTTCGTGTCCTTCAGCATAGGACCATTGGAAAAGATAGTTTCTTTGGTTTTGAAGGAGACGAATTTTGCTATAATTGGCCGTTGGCGGTCCTCGTTATGGCGTCCCAAGCGATGGGCACGCTCTATCTGACTAGGCTCTAAGGTTAACTTTAACTTATTCTGACAGTGCTTAATTATTATTTCCTCAGATTCGATGAATGATTCGCGGGGATTGGAGTCTGGAAGGCCATGGAATATCAGGTTGTTGCGGCGTGATCTGTTTTCTGTGTCGTCTATTCGGGCCTCAAGGTTAGTAACAAGAGCTGCCGTCCCGGCGTCAATGGAATTGACGGATTCTAGATCAGATTTTAGGGTAGCAACGTCCTGAAAGAGGCTTTCCAGGTCTGCTAGGCGTTTGCTCAGGTCGGAAATAGTTTGGTCGACAGAACGCATCTGACCTTTAAGGTCCTGTACATCCGCGATTATTTGGCCTTGACCGGCTGACAACTTCTTGAGTTCAGCAAGAACACTATCAAGTTTGTCCGGACCAGGGTTCATCTCAACATCTCTGGACAAAAGAAGAAGATATTTTACAACAGAAAAGCATTCACCAGCAATAGAAATGCAACACTGCAGGCTCGGAAGCTGTACCAGGCAACGGTCACTACATTTTTTAGAAAAGAGGCAGTATGATGGACTATGGAAAGTCGCTTTGTCGGAAGTTAGCGCCTGTGTTGTGTCTGTCTTTCTCTGTCCCTTTGTCCCGTTTTGCGCTACTCTCACTTTCCATGGATCACCGTTACCGACTCGCCCAAGTTTCTACCCTTATGATGGACTAACCTGCGTAGCGAAAACCAGTGGATGAGGAGGCTGCGACATGGCACAGCTACCGAGCCCACAGAGCGCGGGCGGAAGGCGGTGCTCTTTATATGTTGACAGGGTCGATGTTGTCGCTGGCGGTTGCGCTGTTTCACTGTTATAGCCATCAAGACAACGACCACACGATTGACAGTTCTGATTAAGGCAAGCTGGCTGCTCCGTGGTAACGTACCTGGAAAATGGCGTCATCTTTATCGTCGTGAATAGCGCCACCACCAGTTATATAACGACTGCATCGCCTCGGATTCCCGGGGATTTGCGACCACGCGTGGCAATTAGTCAGCGCCTCTTTTCACTGTCATAGCCATCAGGACAACGACAACACGATTGACAGTTCTGATTGTGGCAAACTGGCTGCTCCATAATAACTGCACTGCAAATGACGTCATCTTTATCGTCATGAACAGCGCCAACACCCAATATATAACGACTGCATCGTCTCGGCTTCCCTGGGATTTGCGACCACGCGTGGCAACTAGTGAGCGCTCCTTCTTTTCACTGTTATAGCCATCAGGACAACGACAACACGATTGACAGTCTTATTGTGGCAAGCTGGCTGCTCCGTGATAACTGCACTTTAAAATGGCGTCATCTTTATCGTCGTGAATAGCGCCACTACGAGCTACATAACGACTGCATCGTCTCGGCTTCCCTGGGATTTGCGACCACGCGTGGCAACTAGTGAGCGCCTCTTCTTTTCACTGTTATAGCCATCAGGACAACGACAACACGATTGACAGTCTTATTGTGGCAAGCTGGCTGCTGCGTGATTACTGCACTTTAAAATGGCGTCATCTTTATCGTAATGAATAGCGCCACCACGAGCTACATAACGACTGCATCGTCTCGGCTTAACTGGGATTTGCGACCACGCGTGGCAACTAGTGAGCGCCTCTTCTTTTCACTGTTATAGCCATCAGGACAACGACAACACGATTGACAGTTCTGATTGTGGCAAACTGGCTGCTCAGTTATAACTGCACTGGAAATGACGTCATCTTTATCGTCATGAATAGCGCCAACACCCAATATATAACGACTGCATCGTCTCGGCTTTCCTGGGATTTGCGATCACGCTTGGCAACTAATGAGCGCCTCTTCTTTTCACTGTTATACCCATCAAGACAACGACCACACGATTGACAGTTCTGATTGTGGCAACCTGGCTGCTCCGTGATAACTGCACTGGAAAACGTCGTCTTCTTTATGGCCGTGAATAGCGCCACCACCAGCTATATAACGACTGCATCGTCTCGGCTTCCCTGGGATTTGCGACCACGCGTGGCAACTACTGAGCGCCTCTTCTTTTCACTGTTATAGCCATCAAGACAACGACCACACGATTGACAGTTCTGATTGTGGCAAGCTGGCTGCTCCGTGGTAACAGCACTGGAAAATGACGTCATCTTTATCGTCATGAATAGCGCCACCACCCAATATATAACGACTGCATCGTCTCGGGTTCCCTGGTATTTGCGAGCACGCGTGGCAATTACTGAGCGCCTCTTCTTTTTATTGTTATAGCCATCAGGACACGGACAACACGATTGACAGTTCTGATTGTGGCAACCTGGCGGCTCCGTGATAACTGCACTGGAAAATGGCGTCATCTTTATCGTCGTGAATAGCGCCACCACAAGATATATAACGACTGCATTGCCTCGGATTCCCTGGGATATGCGACCACGCGTGGCAACTAGTGAGCGCCTGTTCTTTTCACTGTTATAGCCATCAAGACAACGACAACATGATTGACAGTTCTGATTGTGGCAACCTGGCTGCTCCGTGATAACTGCACTAGAAAATGGCGTCATCTTTATCGTCGTGAATAGCGCCACCACCAGCTATATAACGACTGCATCGCCTCAGATTCCCTGGGATTTGCGACCACGCGTGGGAACTAGAGAGCGCCTCCTTTTTTCACTGTTATTGCCATCATGACGACGACCACACGATTGACCGTTCTAATTGTGGCAACTTGGCTGCTCCGGGATAACTGCACTGGAAAACAACGTCATCTTTGTCGCCGTGAATAGCGCCACCACCAGCTATATAACGACTGCATCGTCTCGGCTTCCCTGAGATTTGCGGCCACGCGTGGCAAGTACTGAGCGCCTCTTCTTTTCACTGTTATAGCCATCAAGACAACGATCACGCGATTGACAGTTATGATTGTGGCAAGCTGGCTGCTCCGTGGTAACTGCACTGGAAAATGACGTCATCTTTATCGTCCTGAATAGCGCCACCACCAGCTATATAACGACTGCATCGCCTCGGCTTGCCTGCGATTTGCGGCCACGCGTGGCAACTATTGAGCGCCTCTTCGTTTCACTGTTATAGCCATCAAGACAACGATCACACGATTGACAGTTCTGACTGTGGCAAGCTGTCTGCTCCGTGATAACTACGCTGGAAATTACGTCATCTTTATTGTCGTGAATAGCGCCACCATCAGCTTTATAACGACTACACCGCCTCGGCTTCCCTGGGACTTGCGACCACGCGTGGGAACTACTGAGCGCATCTTCTTTTCACTGTTATAGCCATCAAGACAACGACAACACGATTGACAGTTCTGATTGTGGCAAACTGGCTGCTCAATAATAACTGCACTGCAAATGACGTCATCTTTATCGTCATGAACAGCGCCACCACCCAATATATAACGACTGTCGTCTCGGCTTCCCTGGGATTTGCGACCACGCGTGGCAACTAGTGAGCGCCTCTTCTTTTCACTGTTATAGCCATCAGGGCAATGACAACCCGATTGACAGGTCTTATTGTGGCAAGCTGGCTGCTCCGTGATAACTGCACTGGAAAATGGTGTCATCTTTATCGTCGTGAATAGCGCCACCACCAGCTATATAACGACTGCATCTTCTCGGCTTCCCTGGGATTTGCGACCACGATTGGCAACTACTGAGCGCCTCTTATTTTCACTGTTATAGCCATCAAGACGACGATCACACGATTGACAGTTCTCACTGTGGCAAGCTGGCTGCTCCGTGATAACTTCACAGGAAAATGACGCATCTTTATCATCGTGAATAGCGCCACCACTAGCTATATAACGACTGCATCGCCTCGGATTTCCTGGGATTTGCGACCACGCGTGGCAACTAGTGAGCGCCTCTTCTTTTCGCTGTTATAGCCATCAGGACAACGAAAACACGATTGACAATTCTTATTGTGGCAAGCTGGCTACTCCGTGATGACTGCACTGGAAAATGGCGTCGTCTTTATCGTCGTGAATAGCGCCACCACAAGCTTTATAACGACTGCACCGCCTCGGCTTCCCTGGGACTTAAGACCACGCGTGGGAACTACTGAGCGCCTCTTCTTTTCACTGTTATAGCCATCAAAACAACGACCACACGATTGACAGTTCTGATTATGGCAAGCTGGCTGCTCCGTGGTAACTGCCCTGGAAAATGACGTCATCTTTATTGTCATGAATAGGGCCACTACCCAATATATAACGCTGCATCGTCTCGGCTTCTCTGGGATTTGCGATCACGCGTGGCAACTAGTGAGCGCATCTTCTTTTCACTGTTGTAGCCATCAAGACAACGACAACACGATTGACAGTTCTGATTGTGGCAAACTGGCTGCTCCGTAATAACTGCTCTGGAAATGACGTCATCTTTATCGTCATGAATAGCGCCACCACCCAATATATAACGACTGCATCGTCTCGGCTTCCCTGGGATTTGCGACCACGCGTGGCAACTAGTGAGCGCCTCTTCTTTTCACTGTTATAGCCATCAGGACAACGACAACCCGATTGACAGTCTTATTATGGCAAGCTGGCTGCTCCGTGATAACTGCACTTTAAAATGGCGTCATCTTTATCGTCGTGAATAACGCCACCACCAGTTATATAACGACTGCATCGTCTCGGATTCCCGGGGATTTGGGACCATGCGTGGCAACTAGTGAGCGCCTCTTCTTTTCACTGTTATAGCCATCAGGACAACGACAGCACGATTGACAGTTCTGATTGTGGCAAGCTGGCTGCTCCGTGGCAACTGCACTGGGAAATGACGTCATCTTTATCGTCGTGAATAGCGCCACCACCAGCTATATAACGACTGCATCGCTTCAGTTTCCTGGGACTTGCGACCACGCGTGGCAACTACTGAGCGCCTCTTCTTTTCACTGTTATAGCCATCAGGACAACGGCAACACGATTGACAGTTCTTATTGTGGCATGCTAGTTGCTCCGTGATAACTGCGCTGGAAAATCACGTCACCTTTATCGTCATGAATAGCGCCACCACCAGATATATAACGACTGCATCGTCTCGGCTTCCCTGGGATTTGCGACCACGCGTGGCAACTACTGAGCGCCTCTTCTTCTCACTGTTAGAGCTATCAAGACAACGACCACACGATTGAGAGTTCTGATTGTGGCAACCTGGCTGCTCCGTGATAACTGCACTGGAAAACAACGTCATCTTTATGGCTGTGAATAGCGCCACCACCAGCTATATAACGACTGCATCGTCTCGGGTTCCCTGGGATTTGCGGCCACGCGTGGCAACTACTGAGCGCCTCTTCTTTTCACTGTTATAGCCATCAAGACAACGATCACACGATTGACAGTTATGATTGTGGAGAGCTGGCTGCTCCGTGGTAACTGCACTGGAAAATGACGTCATCTTTATCGTCCTGAATAGCGCCACCACCAGCTATATAACGACTGCATCGCCTCGGCTTCCCTGCGATTTGCGGCCACGCGTGGCAACTATTGAGCGCCTCTTCGTTTCACTGTTGTAGCCATCAAGACAACGACCCCACGATTGACCATTTTGATTGTGGCAAACTGGCTGCTCCATAATAACTGCACTGGAAATGACGTCATCTTTATCGTCGTGAATAGCGCCACCGCCATTTTTTTAATGACTGCATCGCTTCGGCTTCCCTGGGACTTGCGACCTCGCGTGGCAACTACTCAGCGCCTCTTCTTTTAACACTTATAGCCATCAAGACAACGACAACACGATTGACAGTTCTGATTGTGGCAAACTGGCTGCTCCGTAATAACTGCACTAAAAATGACGTCATCTTTATCGTCATGAATAGCGCCACCACCCAATATATAACGACTGCATCGTCTCGGCTTCCCTGGGATTTGCGACCACGCGTGGCAACTAGTGAGCGCCTCTTCTTTTCACTGTTATAGCCATCAGGACAACGACAACACGATTGACAGGTCTTATTGCGGCAAGCTGGCTGCTCCATGATAACTACGCTTGAAATTACGTCATCTTTATTGTCGTGAATAGCGCCACCATCAGCTTTATAACGACTGCACCGCCTCGGCTTCCCTGGGACTTGCGACCACGCGTGGCAAATACTAAGCGCCTCTTCTTTTCACTGTTATAGCCGTCAAGACAACGACCACACGATTGACAGTTCTGATTATGGCAAGCTGGCTGCTCCGTGGTAACTGCCCTGGAAAATGACGTCATCTTTATTGTCATGAATAGCGCCACCACCCAATATATAACGACTGCATCGTCTCGGCTTCCCTGGGATTTGCGACAACGCGTGGCAACTAGTGAGCGCTCCTTCTTTTCACTGTTATAGCCATCAGGACAACAACAACACGATTGACAGCCTTATTGTGGCAAGCTGGCTGCTCCGTGATAACTGCACTTTAAAATGGCGTCATCTTTATCGTCGTGGATAGCGCCACCACGAGTTATATAACGACTGCATCGTCTCGGCTTTCCTGGGATTTGCGACCACGCGTGGCAACTAGTGAGAGCCTCTTCTTTTCGCTGTTATAGCCATCAGGACAACGACAACACGATTGAGAGTTCTTATTGTGGCAAGCTGGCTGCTCCGTGATAACTGCACTGGAAAATGGCGTCAACTTTATCGTCGTGAATAGCGCCACTACGAGCTACATAACGACTGCATCGTCTCGGCTTCCCTGGGATTTGCGACCACGCGTGGCAACTAGTGAGCGCCTCTTCTTTTCACTGTTATAGCCATCAGGACAACGACAACACGATTGACAGTCTTATTGTGGCAAGCTGGCTGCTCCGTGATAACTGCACTTTAAAATGGCGTCATCTTTATCGTAATGAATAGCGCCGCCACCAGCTATGTAACGACTGCATCGCCTCGGCTTCACTGGGATTTCCGACCACGCGTGGCAACTATTGAGCGCCTCTCCTTTTCACTGTTATAGCCAGCAAGACAACGACCACACGATTGACAGTTCTGATTGTGGCAACCTGGCTGCTCCGTGATAACTGCACTGGAAAACGTCGTCTTCTTTATGGCCGTGAATAGCGCCATTACCAGCTATATAACAACTGCATCGTCTCGGCTTCCCTGGGATTTGCGACCACGCGTGGCAACTACTGAGCGCCTCTTCTTTTCACTGTTATAGCCATCAAGACAACGACCACACGATTGACAGTTCTCATTGTGGCAAGCTGGCTGCTCCGTGATAACTTCACAGGAAAATGACGCATCTTTATCATCGTGAATAGCGCCACCACCAGCTATATAACGACTGCATCGCCTCGGATTTCCTGGGATTTGCGACCACGCGTGGCAACTAGTGAGCGCCTCTTCTTTTCGCTGTTATAGCCATCAGGACAACGAAAACACGATTGACAATTCTTACTGTCTCAAGCTGGCTACTCCGTGATAACTGCACTGAAAAATGGCGCCATCTTTATCGTCGTGAATAGCGCCACCACCAGCTATATAACGACTGCATCGTGTCTGCTTCCCTGGGATTTGCGACCACGCGTGGCAACTATTGAGCGCCTCTTCTTTTCACTGTTATAGCCATCAAGACAACGATCACACGATTCACAGTTCTGACTGTGGCAAGCTGGCTGCTCCGTGATAACTGCGCTGGAAATTACGTCATCCTTATTGTCGTGAATAGCGCCACCAGCAGCTACATACCGACTGCATCGCCTCGGCTTCCCTGGGATTAGCGAGAACGCGTGGCAATTACTGAGCGCCTCTTCTTTTTACTGTTATAGCCATCAGGACAAGGACAACACGATTGACAGTTCTTATTGTGGCAAGCTGGCTGCTCCGTGATAACTGCTCTGGAAAATGGCGTTATCTTTATCGTTGTGAATAGCGCCACCACAAGATATATAACGACTGCATCGCCTCGGATTCCCTGGGATATGCGACCACGCGTGGCAACTACTGAGCGCCTCTTCTTTTCACTGTTATAGCCATCAGGACAACGAAAACACGATTGACAATTCTTAATGTTGCACGCTGGCTTCTCCGTGATAACTGCACTGGAAAATGGCGTCATCTTTATCGTCGTGAATAGCGCCACCACCAGCTATATAACGACTGCATCGTGTCTGGTTCCCTGGGATTTGCGACCACGCGTGGCAACTATTGAGCGCCTCTTCTTTTCACTGTTATAGCCAACAAGACAACGATCACACGATTGACAGTTCTGAATGTGGCAAGCTGGCTGCTCCGTGGTAACTGCGCTGGAAATTACGTCATCTTTATTGTCGTGAATAGCGCCACCACAAGCTATATAACGACTGCACCGCCTCGGCTTCTCTGGGACTTGCGACCAGGCGTGGCAACTACTGAGTGCCTCTTCTTTTCACTATTATAGCCATCAAGACAACGACCACACGATTGACAGTGGTGATTGTGGCAACCTCGCTGCTCCCTGATAACTGCGCTGGAAAATGACGTCATCTTTATTGTCATGAATAGCGCCACCACCCAATATATAACGACTGCATCGTCTCGGCTTCCCTGGGATTTGCGACCACGCGTGGCAACTAGTGAGCGCCTCTTCTTTTCACTGTTATAGCCATCAGGACAACGACAACACGATTGACAGTTCTGATTGTGGCAAGCTGGGTGCTCCGTTATAACTTCACAGGAAAATGACATCATCTTTATCGTCATGAATAGCGCCACCACCAGCTATGTAACGACTGCATCGCCTCGAATTCCGTGGGATTTGCGACCACGCGTGGCAACTAGTGAGCGCCTCTTATTTTCACTGTTATAGCCATCAAGACAACGACAACATGATTGACAGTTCTGATTGTGGCAACCTGGCTGCTCCTTGATAACTGCACTAGAACATGGCGTCATCTTTATCGTCATGAATAGCGCAACCATAAGCTATATAACGACTGCACCGCCGCGGCTTCCCTGGGACTTGCGACCACGCGTGGCAACTAATGAGCGCCTCTTCTTTTCACTATTATAGCCATCAAGACAACGACCACACGATTGACAGCGGTGATTGTGGCAACCTGGCTGCTCCCTGATAACTGCGCTGGAAAATGACGTCATCTTTATCGTCATGAATAGCGCCACCACCCAATATATAACGACTACATCGTCTCGGCTTCCCTGGGATTTGCGACCACGCGTGGCAACTAGTGAGCGCCTCTTCTTTTCACTGTTATAGCCATCAGGACAACGACAACACGATTGACAGTTCTGATTGTGGCAAACTGGCTGCTCCGTAATAACTGCACTTGAAATGACGTCATCTTTATCGTCATGAATAGCGCCACCACCCAATATATAACGACTGCATCGTCTCGGCTTCCCTTGGATTTGCGACCACGCGTGACAACTAGTGAGCGCCTCTTCTTTTCACTGTTATAGCCATCAGGACAACGACAACACCATTGACAGTCTTATTGTGGCAAGCTGGCTGCTCCGTGATAACTGCTCTTTAAAATGGCGTCATCTTCATCGTCGTGAATAGCGCCACCACCAGTTATATAACGACTTCATCGTCTCGGCTTCCCTGAGATTTGCGACCACGCTTGGAAACTACTGAGCGCCTCTTATTTTCACTGTTATAGCCATCAAGACAACGATCACTCGATTGACAGTTCTTATTGTGGCAAGCTGGCTGCTCCGTGTTAACTGGACTGGAAAACGACGTCATCTTTATCGTCGTGAATAGCGCCACCACCAGTTATATAACGACTGCATCGTCTCGGCTTCCCTGGGATTTGCGACCACGCGTGGCAACTACTGAGCGCCTCTTCATTTCACTGTTATAGCCATCGAGACCACGATCACACGATTGACAGTTCTGGTTGTGGCAAGCTGGCTGCTCCGTGAAAACTTCACAGGAAAATGACGTCATCTTTATCATCCTGAATAGCGAAACCACCAGCTATATAACGACTGCATCGCCTCGGCTTCCCTGCGATTTGCGGCCACGCGTGGCAACTATTGAGCGCCTCTTCGTTTCACTGTTGTAGCCATCAAGACAACGACCACACGATTGACCGTTCTGATTGTGGCAAACTGGCTGCTCCGTAATAACTGCACTGGAAATGACGTCATCTTTATCGTCGTGAATAGCGCCACCACCATTTATAAAACGACTGCATCGCTTCGGCTTCCCTGGGACTTGCGACCACGCGTGGCAACTAGTCAGCGCCTCTTCTTTTAACACTTATAGCCATCAAGACAACGACCACACGATTGACAGTTCTTATTGTGGCAAGCTGGCTGCTCCGTGGTAACTGCACTGGAAAATGGTGTCATCTTTATCGTCGTGAATAGCGCCACCACCAGCTATATAACGACTGCATCTTCTCGGCTTCCCTGGGATTTGCGACCACGCTTGGCAACTACTGAGCGCCTCTTATTTTCACTGTTATAGCCATCAAGACGATCACACGATTGACAGTTCTCATTGTGGCAAGCTGGCTGCTTCCTGATAACTTCACAGGAAAATGACGCATCTTTATCATCGTGAAGAGCGCCACCACTAGCTATATAACGACTGCATCGCCTCGAATTTCCTGGGATTTGCGACCACGCGTGGCAACTAGTGAGCGCCTCTTCTTTTCGCTCTTATAGCCATCAGGACAACGAAAACACGATTGACAGTTATGATTGTGGCAAGCTGGCTGCTCCGTGGTAACTGCACTGGAAAATGACGTCATCTTTATCATCCTGAATAGCGAAACCACCAGCTATATAACGACTGCATCGCCTCGGCTTCCCTGCGATTTGCGGCCACGCGTGGCAACTATTGAGCGCCTCTTCGTTTCACTGTTGTAGCCATCAAGACAACGACCACACGATTGACCGTTCTGATTGTGGCAAACTGCCTGCTCCGTAATAACTGCACTGGAAATGACGTCATCTTTATCGTCGCGAATAGCGCCACCACCATTTATAAAACGACTGCATCGCTTCGGCTTCCGTGGGACTTGCGACCACGCGTGGCAACTAATCAGCGCCTCTTCTTCTAACACTTATAGCCATCAAGACAACGACCACACGATTTACAGTTCTTATTGTGGCAAGCTGGCTACTCCGTGATAACTGCACTGGAAAATGGCGTCGTCTTTATCGTCGTGAATAGCGCCACCACCCAATATATAACAACTGCATCGTCTCGGCTTCCCTGGGATTTGCGACCACGCGTGGCAACTAGTGAGCGCCTCTTTTTTTCACTGTTATAGCCATCAAGACAACGATCACACGATTGACAGTTCTGACTGTGGCAATCTGGCTGCTCCGTGATAACTACGCTGGAAATTACGTCATCTTTATTGTCATGAATAGCGCCACCATCAGCTTTATAACGACTGCACCGCCTCGGCTTCCCTGGGACTTGCGACCACGCGTGGCAACTACTGAGCGCCTCTACTTCACTTCACTTCACTTTAATACCTTAAAGACCCTCGTTAGAGGGTATTACATAAGGGGTGGGGCACACAGAAATGAAAAACAGAAAGACTAACAGATAAGTTGAAAGTTATACAAATATAAGATTATCACTAAGCAAGTACACGCGTGATTTCTTCGACGAACAATGATTGGCATGTGATAGCAGCAAGTTCACGGGGAAGGCCGTTCCAGTCGTTCGCGGTCCGGGGGAAGAATGATGAAGAAAATGTAGTGGTGCGGGCTCGAGGTCGTGACACTTGCTGCTGATGGCCGGTGCGGAGGGAGATGCGTGGTGGTGGTGCGCAGATGTAGGGTTCCTGTCGTAGCTCAGAGTAAAAAAACTTGTGAAACAAACATAAACTAGCAATGTAGCGCGATGAGCAAGGGTAGGTAGGCTAGACTGTGATTTGAGGGATGATATGCTGATATCAAAAGAATACGATGAAAGAATGAATAGTTGCTCGGTTTTGAACTGCTTCAATTGAATTACAGATATGCTTGCTTTGGAGACCAGATGGGAGATGCGTATTCTAATTTTGATCGGACTAATGATTTGTATGCGAGGAGCTTGACATGCTGAGGTGCAGAGCGTAGGTGACGCTTTAAGAATCCTAGTGTTCTGTTGGCGGATGATATGAATTTTGAAATATGCGCATTCCATGTAAGATCATGACAAATATGAACACCAAGGTATTTGTATGATTGGACAAGATCGAGAGGAACGTTAGATATGCTGTATTGGAACAGAAGAGGGTAACGGCGACGATGGAACGACATATATTTGCATTATTAGCCATTCACTGCACCAGTCTTGTACATGAGTTAAATTATTTTGAAGGGATTGTTGGTCAAAGGTGTTAGTGACTGTTCTGTAAATAACACAATCATCAGCAAACATCCGAATATGGCAATCTAATTTCTCAGGTAGGTCGTTAATATAAATTAGAAACAAAAGTGGCCCAAGGACGGATCCTTGGGGCACGCCTGAGGAGACTGGTAGGAGGTCAGACATTTGGTTATTGACTACGACTGATTGGAAGCGGTGAGTTAAGAATTTTTTTATCCGTGCTAGTATGTCGGGATGCAAGTTTAGGCGAGAGAGTTTCAGAAATAAGTGGTTATGAGGTACCTTGTCAAATGCTTTAGCGAATTCGAGAAAAATTGCGTCAGTTTGGAGGTTAGCATCAAGATTGACATGCAAGTCATGAACGTAAAGTGCTAGTTGACTTTCACATGAGTATCCTTTGCGGGTATCCGTGCTGCGATGAGTGAAAAAGTTATTTGAATCCAGAAAATGCATTGTTAAAGAATAAATGACGTGTTCCATGAGTTTACATGGTATGCTGGTGAGTGATATGGGTCGATAATTAAGTGGTGAATCTTTGTTACCCGACTTGTGGACCGGAACGACCTTCCCCACTTTCCAGTCATGGGGTATGACACCTGTAGAAAGAGATTGTGAGAACAGCAGGCATAAAAATTTGGCAGAAGTATGGTTAACGTTTTTTAGTACCTTGGTGTTGATTTCGTCAAAGCCGGCAGATGATGACAGTTTTAGTTTATCTATGAGACATGATATGCCGGCCTCAGAGAAAGTAACGGCTGGCAATAAACTTCTTTGGTCATTTGCTGTCATGAGGGGGGGGGGGCGGTTCCTGTTCATGAGTGAATACAGATGCGAAAGCAGAATTAAGTATGTTAGCACACTCGACATCAGAAACAGCACGCCCGGAATCATCAGTTAAGGTAATAGTGCGTATAGATTGCGGATTTAAAAGCTGCCAGAATTTAGTCGAGTTATCTTTAAGTATGTTGGGAAGGTCAGTATGATAAAATGAGCGTTTAGCGTTTTTTACTGCGACCAGGTATGTCTTTTCGGCAGCGTAATATTTTTCCCATGCGTAGTCATTTCCAGTCTGTTTAGCACTGCGGAACAAACGTTTCTTTTTGTTTTCTAGTCTTCCTAGAGCCTTGGTAAACCATGGTTTCTGTTTGGTTGCGCGGAAGCTGCATTTGGGAACATATTTGTTAGTAAGTTCGTTGATTTTATGAATAAACATCGACCAATTTTCGTGGATGGTTTGTTCCGGGAAAGAGTGCTGAAAAGATGGGAAATAAGCTTCCAACGCCCTGTTTATAGCCTCATAGTTACCTTTGTTATAAAGGGTGATTGTTTTTTTGGAAGTTTCTTTTATTGTTGGAGTGAAGGTAAAAGACGCATGGATGTCTTTGTGATCACTAATTTCCCGGAGATAAGTAATGGAGTTGAGGCATTCGGGGTGGCTAGATAGTATAAGGTCAAGAATGTTTGCGGTGTCTCCGGCGATGCGTGTAGGCTGGGTTACTAATTGAGTAAGATTAAAATTTAAGCACACATCCACAAACACCTATGATTCATGCTGTCTAAAAATAGGCTGATGAGGGTTATTCCAATCTATGTCAGGATGGTTAAAATCTCCAAAAAGGAGCACGTGTGCATTAGGGTGTTTTGTTGTAAGTTGGTTCAGAATGTTGTGCAGCTTTCGAGGGAATTCGGGGTTATTGTGGGGGGCCTATAGCAAACACCAATTAGTATAGACACTGGCGTGGCGCGACAAAGCAGCCATAATATTTCGAGGTCAGATTGGATGTTAACGTGGGAACACTGTAGTTGATTGATGGTAGCGATAAGGACGCCTCCTCCTCGGGGGATTTTGCGATCGGCACGGAAAAGGTTAAAATTAGGTAAGTTGCACAGAACTTCAGTGTCGCCCACATTATCGGTCAGCCAAGTCTCTGTCAGCACAAGCAGGTTAGAGCCTGTTGAAGATACAAGGCTGGATACACTATCGCACTTTGAAAGCAGACTGCGTATATTAGTATAGATAACCGAAAAAGAAATATTCTGTCGAGAGGAGGTATGGCGTGGATTAGATAAGTGACGATTGTGCGGTGAGCGCTATGCTATTTCTTTCACCATTTCGGTGGCAGCATCAAAAGTGTAGCGTTTTTTGCCGAGAAATAGGGTCTTGTACCGCAAAGAAAACGGTCCGGTTTCTGCTCTTGCAAATGCGACAAGATGTTTGCGGGCTTTTTGAACAGAGCGGGTAAAAACTTCTCCAATGCTATAGTTCGTGTCCTTCAGCATAGGACCATTGGAAAAGATAGTTTCTTTGGTTTTGAAGGAGACGAATTTTGCTATAATTGGCCGTTGGCGGTCCTCGTTATGGCGTCCCAAGCGATGGGCACGCTCTATCTGACTAGGCTCTAAGGTTAACTTTAACTTATTCTGACAGTGCCTAATTATTATTTCCTCAGATTCGATGAATGATTCGCGGGGATTGGAGTCTGGAAGGCCATGGAATATCAGGTTGTTGCGGCGTGATCTGTTTTCTGTGTCGTCTATTCGGGCCTCAAGGTTAGTAACAAGAGCTGCCGTCCCGGCGTCAATGGAATTGACGGATTCTAGATCAGATTTTAGGGTAGCAACGTCCTGAAAGAGGCTTTCCAGGTCTGCTAGGCGTTTGCTCAGGTCGGAAATAGTTTGGTCGACAGAACGCATCTGACCTTTAAGGTCCTGTACATCCGCGATTATTTGGCCTTGACCGGCTGACAACTTCTTGAGTTCAGCAAGAACACTATCAAGTTTGTCCGGACCAGGGTTCATCTCAACATCTCTGGACAAAAGAAGAAGATATTTTACAACAGAAAAGCATTCACCAGCAATAGAAATGCAACACTGCAGGCTCGGAAGCTGTACCAGGCAACGGTCACTACATTTTTTAGAAAAGAGGCAGTATGATGGACTAACCTGCGTAGCGAAAACCAGTGGATGAGGAGGCTGCGACATGGCACAGCTACCGAGCCCACAGAGCGCGGGCGGAAGGCGGTGCTCTTTATATGTTGACAGGGTCGATGTTGTCGCTGGCGGTTGCGCTGTTTCACTGTTATAGCCATCAAGACAACGACCACACGATTGACAGTTCTGATTATGGCAAGCTGGCTGCTCCGTGGTAACGTACCTGGAAAATGGCGTCATCTTTATCGTCGTGAATAGCGCCACCACCAGTTATATAACGACTGCATCGCCTCGGATTCCCGGGGATTTGCGACCACGCGTGGCAATTAGTGAGCGCCTCTTTTCACTGTCATAGCCATCAGGACAACGACAACACGATTGACAGTTCTGATTGTGGCAAACTGGCTGCTCCATAATAACTGCACTGCAAATGACGTCATCGTTATCGTCATGAACAGCGCCAACACCCAATATATAACGACTGCATCGTCTCGGCTTCCCTGGGATTTGCGACCACGCGTGGCAACTAGTGAGCGCTCCTTCTTTTCACTGTTATAGCCATCAGGACAACGACAACACGATTGACAGTCTTATTGTTGCAAGCTGGCTGCTCCGTGATAACTGCACTTTAAAATGGCGTCATCTTTATCGTCGTGAATAGCGCCACTACGAGCTACATAACGACTGCATCGTCTCGGCTTCCCTGGGATTTGCGACCACGCGTGGCAACTAGTCAGCGCCTCTTCTTTTCACTGTTATAGCCATCAGGACAACGACAACACGATTGACAGTCTTATTGTGGCAAGCTGGCTGCTCCGTGATTACTGCACTTTAAAATGGCGTCATCTTTATCGTAATGAATAGCGCCACCACGAGCTACATAACGACTGCATCGTCTCGGCTTCCCTGGGATTTGCGACCACGCGTGGCAACTAGTGAGCGCCTCTTCTTTTCACTGTTATAGCCATCAGGACAACGACAACACGATTGACAGTCTTATTGTGGCAAACTGGCTGCTCCATAAAAACTGCACTGCAAATGACGTCATCTTTATCGTCATGAACAGCGCCAACACCCAATATATAACGACTGCATCGTCTCGGCTTTCCTGGGATTTGCGATCACGCTTGGCAACTAATGAGCGCCTCTTCTTTTCACTGTTATACCCATCAAGACAACGACCACACGATTGACAGTTCTGATTGTGGCAACCTGGCTGCTCCGTGATAACTGCACTGGAAAACGTCGTCTTCTTTATGGCCGTGAATAGCGCCACCACCAGCTATATAACGACTGCATCGTCTCGGCTTCCCTGGGATTTGCGACCACGCGTGGCAACTACTGAGCGCCTCTTCTTTTCACTGTTATAGCCATCAAGACAACGACCACACGATTGACAGTTCTGATTGTGGCAAGCTGGCTGCTCCGTGGTAACAGCACTGGAAAATGACGTCATCTTTATCGTCATGAATAGCGCCACCACCCAATATATAACGACTGCATCGTCTCGGGTTCCCTGGGATTTGCGACCACGCGTGGCAACTAGTGAGCGCCTCTTCTTTTCACTGTTATAGCCATCAGGACAACGACAACACGATTGACAGTTCTTATTGTGGCAAGCTGGCTGCTCCGTGATAACGCACTGGAAAATGGCGTCATCTTTATCGTCGTGAATAGCGCCAAAACCATTTATATAACGACTGCATCGTCTCGGCTTCCCTGGGATTTGCGACCACGCGTGGCAACTACTGAGCGCCTTTTTTCACTGTTATAGCCATCAAGACAACGATCACACGATTGACAGTTCTGATTGTGGCAAGCTGGCTGCTCCGTGGCATCTGCACTGGGAAATGACGGCATCTTTATAGTCGAGAATAGTGGCACCACCAGCTACATACCGAGTGCATCGCCTCGGCTTCCCTGGTATTTGCGAGCACGCGTGGCAATTACTGAGCGCCTCTTCTTTTTATTGTTATAGCCATCAGGACACGGACAACACGATTGACAGTTCTGATTGTGGCAACCTGGCGGCTCCGTGATAACTGCACTGGAAAATGGCGTCATCTTTATCGTCGTGAATAGCGCCACCACAAGATATATAACGACTGCATCGTCTCGGCTTCCCTGGGATTTGCGACCACGCGTGGCAACTAGTGAGCGCCTCTTCTTTTCACTGTTATAGCCATCAGGACAACGACAACCCGATTGACAGTCTTATTATGGCAAGCTGGCTGCTCCGTGATAACTGCACTTTAAAATGGCGTCATCTTTATCGTCGTGAATAACGCCACCACCAGTTATATAACGACTGCATCGTCTCGGATTCCCGGGGATTTGGGACCATGCGTGGCAACTAGTGAGCGCCTCTTCTTTTCACTGTTATAGCCATCAGGACAACGACAGCACGATTGACAGTTCTGATTGTGGCAAGCTGGCTGCTCCGTGGCAACTGCACTGGGAAATGACGTCATCTTTATCGTCGTGAATAGCGCCACCACCAGCTATATAACGACTGCATCGCTTCAGTTTCCTGGGACTTGCGACCACGCGTGGCAACTACTGAGCGCCTCTTCTTTTCACTGTTATAGCCATCAGGACAACGGCAACACGATTGACAGTTCTTATTGTGGCATGCTAGTTGCTCCGTGATAACTGCGCTGGAAAATCACGTCACCTTTATCGTCATGAATAGCGCCACCACCAGATATATAACGACTGCATCGTCTCGGCTTCCCTGGGATTTGCGACCACGCGTGGCAACTACTGAGCGCCTCTTCTTCTCACTGTTAGAGCTATCAAGACAACGACCACACGATTGAGAGTTCTGATTGTGGCAACCTGGCTGCTCCGTGATAACTGCACTGGAAAACAACGTCATCTTTATGGCTGTGAATAGCGCCACCACCAGCTATATAACGACTGCATCGTCTCGGGTTCCCTGGGATTTGCGGCCACGCGTGGCAACTACTGAGCGCCTCTTCTTTTCACTGTTATAGCCATCAAGACAACGATCACACGATTGACAGTTATGATTGTGGAGAGCTGGCTGCTCCGTGGTAACTGCACTGGAAAATGACGTCATCTTTATCGTCCTGAATAGCGCCACCACCAGCTATATAACGACTGCATCGCCTCGGCTTCCCTGCGATTTGCGGCCACGCGTGGCAACTATTGAGCGCCTCTTCGTTTCACTGTTGTAGCCATCAAGACAACGACCCCACGATTGACCATTTTGATTGTGGCAAACTGGCTGCTCCATAATAACTGCACTGGAAATGACGTCATCTTTATCGTCGTGAATAGCGCCACCGCCATTTTTTTAATGACTGCATCGCTTCGGCTTCCCTGGGACTTGCGACCTCGCGTGGCAACTACTCAGCGCCTCTTCTTTTAACACTTATAGCCATCAAGACAACGACAACACGATTGACAGTTCTGATTGTGGCAAACTGGCTGCTCCGTAATAACTGCACTAAAAATGACGTCATCTTTATCGTCATGAATAGCGCCACCACCCAATATATAACGACTGCATCGTCTCGGCTTCCCTGGGATTTGCGACCACGCGTGGCAACTAGTGAGCGCCTCTTCTTTTCACTGTTATAGCCATCAGGACAACGACAACACGATTGACAGGTCTTATTGCGGCAAGCTGGCTGCTCCATGATAACTACGCTTGAAATTACGTCATCTTTATTGTCGTGAATAGCGCCACCATCAGCTTTATAACGACTGCACCGCCTCGGCTTCCCTGGGACTTGCGACCACGCGTGGCAAATACTAAGCGCCTCTTCTTTTCACTGTTATAGCTGTCAAGACAATGACCACACGATTGACAGTTCTGATTATGGCAAGCTGGCTGCTCCGTGGTAACTGCCCTGGAAAATGACGTCATCTTTATTTATTTATTTATTTATTTATTTATTTATACAAATACCTCACAGGTTCCACACTTGGAACATTGTGTGAGGGGAGGGGTTACAATATTTAGCAGACAAAAGATGGTACAAAGTGGAAAGAACAAAAAATAAACAATAATTAATACATTGTACTGCAAACAATGATTACACCGTACATGAAAAAAAAACCGTAATATACTGACACAGAGGAAAAACAGCAAACAAATAGTGGTACTGCATGGATTTGACAACACATACGAAAACAATTTATGTACGATATCATGGATGCATGAAGGTGGTCAATTCGTTTTTGAAGATTAATGGGTCACGTATGGTAGCAATGCAATCCGGAAGGCCATTCCAACACTTGATAGCACGTGGCAAAGCAGAAGAATTAAACGCGAGTGTTCGGCCGAATAGACGTTGGAAGCTAAGATTATTATGTAGGCGACGTGAAGTGCGCATTGGACGTGTAAGGGGCAGTGTGGACGCGTGACGACTGTATATTAGTTTCTGTAGTAAGCAAAGAAGTGCGATATCCCTACGTGTCTGTAAACTTATTAGCGATAAAGATAACTTGATGCTTGTTACGCTGGAATGACGGTTGTAGTCGTGAGAAATAAAACGCGCTGCACGGTTCTGAATTGCTTCGAGTGAATGAATTAAATAAGCCTGATGTGGTGACCAGATGGCTGATGCATATTCGAGTTGGGGACGGACAAATGTTAAGTATGCTAGCTTGCGGGTAGAAACAGGTGCGCTATGAAGATTTCTTATCAGGTAGCCAAGCGTGCGCGATGCTTTAGCAGTTATGCATTGAATATGTTCATCCCAAGAAAGATTTGAAGTCAGATAAACGCCAAGGTATTTATAGGAAGACGTGCGGGATAGTGTGACACTGTTAAGGGAATAAGTGAATAGCGAGTTTGAATGCTTCCGGCTAACTGTCATGATTTTACATTTGTCAGTATTAAGTGTCATTTGCCATGATGTGCACCAGTGTCATGAATAGCGCCACCACCCAATATATAACGACTGCATCGTCTCGGCTTCCCTGGGATTTGCGACAACGCGTGGCAACTAGTGAGCGCTCCTTCTTTTCACTGTTATAGCCATCAGGACAACAACAACACGATTGACAGTCTTATTGTGGCAAGCTGGCTGCTCCGTGATAACTGCACTTTAAAATGGCGTCATCTTTATCGTCGTGGATAGCGCCACCACGAGTTATATAACGACTGCATCGTCTCGGCTTTCCTGGGATTTGCGACCACGCGTGGCAACTAGTGAGAGCCTCTTCTTTTCGCTGTTATAGCCATCAGGACAACGACAACACGATTGAGAGTTCTTATTGTGGCAAGCTGGCTGCTCCGTGATAACTGCACTGGAAAATGGCGTCAACTTTATCGTCGTGAATAGCGCCACTACGAGCTACATAACGACTGCATCGTCTCGGCTTCCCTGGGATTTGCGACCACGCGTGGCAACTAGTGAGCGCCTCTTCTTTTCACTGTTATAGCCATCAGGACAACGACAACACGATTGACAGTCTTATTGTGGCAAGCTGGCTGCTCCGTGATAACTGCACTTTAAAATGGCGTCATCTTTATCGTAATGAATAGCGCCACCACCAGCTATGTAACGACTGCATCGCCTCGGCTTCACTGGGATTTCCGACCACGCGTGGCAACTATTGAGCGCCTCTCCTTTTCACTGTTATAGCCAGCAAGACAACGACCACACGATTGACAGTTCTGATTGTGGCAACCTGGCTGCTCCGTGATAACTGCACTGGAAAACGTCGTCTTCTTTATGGCCGTGAATAGCGCCATTACCAGCTATATAACAACTGCATCGTCTCGGCTTCCCTGGGATTTGCGACCACGCGTGGCAACTACTGAGCGCCTCTTCTTTTCACTGTTATAGCCATCAAGACAACGACCACACGATTGACAGTTCTCATTGTGGCAAGCTGGCTGCTCCGTGATAACTTCACAGGAAAATGACGCATCTTTATCATCGTGAATAGCGCCACCACCAGCTATATAACGACTGCATCGCCTCGGATTTCCTGGGATTTGCGACCACGCGTGGCAACTAGTGAGCGCCTCTTCTTTTCGCTGTTATAGCCATCAGGACAACGAAAACACGATTGACAATTCTTACTGTCTCAAGCTGGCTACTCCGTGATAACTGCACTGAAAAATGGCGTCATCTTTATCGTCGTGAATAGCGCCACCACCAGCTATATAACGACTGCATCGTGTCTGCTTCCCTGGGATTTGCGACCACGCGTGGCAACTATTGAGCGCCTCTTCTTTTCACTGTTATAGCCATCAAGACAACGATCACACGATTCACAGTTCTGACTGTGGCAAGCTGGCTGCTCCGTGATAACTGCGCTGGAAATTACGTCATCTTTATCGTTGTGAATAGCGCCACCACAAGATATATAACGACTGCATCGCCTCGGATTCCCTGGGATATGCGACCACGCGTGGCAACTACTGAGCGCCTCTTCTTTTCACTGTTATAGCCATCAGGACAACGAAAACACGATTGACAATTCTTAATGTTGCACGCTTGCTTCTCCGTGATAACTGCACTGGAAAATGGCGCCATCTTTATCGTCGTGAATAGCGCCACCACCAGCTATATAACGACTGCATCGTGTCTGGTTCCCTGGGATTTGCGACCACGCGTGGCAACTATTGAGCGCCTCTTCTTTTCACTGTTATAGCCAACAAGACAACGATCACACGATTGACAGTTCTGAATGTGGCAAGCTGGCTGCTCCGTGATAACTGCGCTGGAAATTACGTCATCTTTATTGTCGTGAATAGCGCCACCACAAGCTATATAACGACTGCACCGCCTCGGCTTCTCTGGGACTTGCGACCAGGCGTGGCAACTACTGAGTGCCTCTTCTTTTCACTATTATAGCCATCAAGACAACGACCACACGATTGACAGTGGTGATTGTGGCAACCTCGCTGCTCCCTGATAACTGCGCTGGAAAATGACGTCATCTTTATTGTCATGAATAGCGCCACCACCCAATATATAACGACTGCATCGTCTCGGCTTCCCTGGGATTTGCGACCATGCGTGGCAACTAGTGAGCGCCTCTTCTTTTCACTGTTATAGCCATCAGGACAACGACAACACGATTGACAGTTCTGATTGTGGCAAGCTGGGTGCTCCGTTATAACTTCACAGGAAAATGACATTATCTTTATCGTCATGAATAGCGCCACCACCAGCTATGTAACGACTGCATCGCCTCGGATTCCGTGGGATTTGCGACCACGCGTGGCAACTAGTGAGCGCCTCTTATTTTCACTGTTATAGCCATCAAGACAACGACAACATGATTGACAGTTCTGATTGTGGCAACCTGGCTGCTCCTTGATAACTGCACTAGAACATGGCGTCATCTTTATCGTCATGAATAGCGCAACCATAAGCTATATAACGACTGCACCGCCGCGGCTTCCCTGGGACTTGCGACCACGCGTGGCAACTAATGAGCGCCTCTTCTTTTCACTATTATAGCCATCAAGACAACGACCACACGATTGACAGTGGTGATTGTGGCAACCTGGCTGCTCCCTGATAACTGCGCTGGAAAATGACGTCATCTTTATCGTCATGAATAGCGCCACCACCCAATATATAACGACTACATCGTCTCGGCTTCCCTGGGATTTGCGACCACGCGTGGCAACTAGTGAGCGCCTCTTCTTTTCACTGTTATAGCCATCAGGACAACGACAACACGATTGACAGTTCTGATTGTGGCAAACTGGCTGCTCCGTAATAACTGCACTTGAAATGACGTCATCTTTATCGTCATGAATAGCGCCACCACCCAATATATAACGACTGCATCGTCTCGGCTTCCCTTGGATTTGCGACCACGCGTGACAACTAGTGAGCGCCTCTTCTTTTCACTGTTATAGCCATCAGGACAACGACAACACCATTGACAGTCTTATTGTGGCAAGCTGGCTGCTCCGTGATAACTGCTCTTTAAAATGGCGTCATCTTCATCGTCGTGAATAGCGCCACCACCAGTTATATAACGACTTCATCGTCTCGGCTTCCCTGAGATTTGCGATTACGCTTGGAAACTACTGAGCGCCTCTTATTTTCACTGTTATAGCCATCAAGACAACGATCACTCGATTGACAGTTCTTATTGTGGCAAGCTGGCTGCTCCGTGTTAACTGGACTGGAAAACGACGTCATCTTTATCGTCGTGAATAGCGCCACCACCAGTTATATAACGACTGCATCGTCTCGGCTTCCCTGGGATTTGCGACCACGCGTGGCAACTACTGAGCGCCTCTTCTTTTCACTGTTATAGCCATCGAGACCACGATCACACGATTGACAGTTCTGATTGTGGCAAGCTGGCTGCTCCGTGAAAACTTCACAGGAAAATGACGTCATCTTTATCGTCATGAATAGCGCCACCACCAGCTATGTAACGACTGCATCGCCTCGGCTTCACTTGGATTTGCGACCACGCGTGGCAACTATTGAGCGCCTCTTCTTTTCACTGTTATAGCTATCAAGACAACGACCACACAATTGACAGTTCTGATTGTGGCAACCTGGCTGCTCCGTGATAACTGCGCTGGAAAATGATGTCATCTTTATTGTCATGAATAGCGCTACCACCCAATATATTACGACTGCATCGTCTCGGCTTCCCTGGGATTTGCGACCACGCGTGGCAACTAGTGAGCGCCTCTTCTTTTCACTGTTATAGCCATCAGAACAACGACAACACGATTGACAGTTCTTATTGTGGCAAGCTGGCTGCTCCGTGATAACTGCGCTGGAAATTACGTCATCTTTATTGTCGTGAAGAGCGGCATGATCAGCTATATAACGACTGCACCGCCTCGGCTTCCCTGCGACTTGCGACCACGCGTGGCAACTACTGAGCGCCTCTTCTTTTCACTGTTATAGCCATCAAGACAACGACAACACGATTGATAGTTCTGATCGTGGCAACCTGGCTGCTCCCTGATAACTGCGCTCGAAAACGACGTCATCTTTATCGTCATGAATAGCGCCTCCACCCAATATATAACGATTGCATCGTCTCGGCTTCCGTTGGGTTCGCGACCACGCGTGGCAACTACTGAGCGCCTCTTATTTTCACTGTTATAGCAATCAAAACAACGAAAACACCATTGACAGTTCTGATTGTGGCAACCTGGCTGCTCCGTAATAACTGCACTGGAAAAATGGCGTAATCTTTATTGTCGTGAATAGCGCCACCATAAGATATATAACGACTGCATCGCCTCGGATTCCCTGGGATATGCGACCACGCGTGGCAACTATTGAGCGCCTCTTCTTTTCACTGCTATAGCCATCAAGACAACGACCACAGTATTGACAGTTCTGATTGTGGAATACTGGCTGCTCCGTGATAACTGCACTGGAAAACGACGTCATCTTTATCGCCGTGAATAGCGCCACCACCAGCTATATAACGACTGCATCGCTTCAGCTTCCCTGGGACTTGCGACCACGCGTGGCAACTACTGAGCGCCTCTTCTTTTCACTGTTATAGCCATCAGGACAACGGCAACACGATTGACAGTTCTTATTGTGGCAACCTGGCTGCTACGTAATAACTGCACTGGAAATGACGTCATCTTTATCGTCATGAATAGCGCCACCACAAGATATATAACGACTGCATCGCCTGGGCTTCCCTGGGATTTGCGACCACGCGTGGCAACTAGTGAGCGCCTCTTCTTTCACTCTTATAGCCATCAAGACAACGACCACACGAGTGACAGTTCTGATTGTGGCAAGCTGGCTGCTCCGTGGCAACTGCACTGGGAAATGACGTCATCTTTATCGTCGTGAATAGCGCCACCACCAGCTATATAACGACTGCATCGCTTCAGCTTCCCTGGGACTTGCGACCACACGTGGCAACTACTGAGCGCCTCTTTTTTTCACTGTTATAGCCATCAGGACAAGGGCAACACGATTGACAGTTCTCATTGTGGCAAGCTAGTTGCTCCGTGATAACTGCGCTGGAAAATCACGTCATCTTTATCGTCATGAATAGCGCCACCACCAGATATATAACGACTGCATCGTCTCGGCTTCCCTGGGATTTGCGACCACGCGTGGCAACTACTGAGCGCCTCTTCTTCTCACTGTTAGAGCTATCAAGACAACGACCATACGATTGAGAGTTCTGATTGTGGCAACCTGGCTGCTCCGTGATAACTGCACTGGAAAACAACGTCATCTTTATGGCCGTGAATAGCGCCACCACCAGCTATATAACGACTGCATCGTCTCGGCTTCCCTGGGATTTGCGGCCACGCGTGGCAACTACTGTGCGCCTCTTCTTTTCACTGTTATAGCCATTAAGACAACGATCACACGATTGACAGTTATGATTGTGGCAAGCTGGCTGCTCCGTGGTAACTGCACTGGAAAATGACGTCATCTTTATCATCCTGAATAGCGAAACCACCAGCTATATAACGACTGCATCGCCTCGGCTTCCCTGGGACTTGCGACCACGCGTGGCAACTACTGAGCGCCTCTGCTTCACTTCACTTCACTTTAATACCTTAAAGACCCTCGTTAGAGGGTATTACATAAGGGGTGGGGCACACAGAAATGAAAAACAGAAAGACTAACAGATAAGTTGAAAGTTATACAAATATAAGATTATCACTAAGCAAGTACACGCGTGATTTCTTCGACGAACAATGATTGGCATGTGATAGCAGCAAGTTCACGGGGAAGGCCGTTCCAGTCGTTCGCGGTCCGGGGGAAGAATGATGAAGAAAATGTAGTGGTGCGGGCTCGAGGTCGTGACACTTGCTGCTGATGGCCGGTGCGGAGGGAGATGCGTGGTGGTGGTGCGCAGATGTAGGGTTCCTGTCGTAGCTCAGAGTAAAAAAACTTGTGAAACAAACATAAACTAGCAATGTAGCGCGATGAGCAAGGGTAGGTAGGCTAGACTGTGATTTGAGGGATGATATGCTGATATCAAAAGAATACGATGAATGAATGAATAGTTGCTCGGTTTTGAACTGCTTCAATTGAATTACAGAGATATGCTTGCTTTGGAGACCAGATGGGAGATGCGTATTCTAATTTTGATCGGACTAATGATTTGTATGCGAGGAGCTTGACATGCTGAGGTGCAGAGCGTAGGTGACGCTTTAAGAATCCTAGTGTTCTGTTGGCGGATGATATGAATTTTGAAATATGCGTATTCCATGTAAGATCATGACAAATATGAACACCAAGGTATTTGTATGATTGGACAAGATCGAGAGGAACGTTAGATATGCTGTATTGGTACAGAAGAGGGTAATGGCGACGATGGAACGAAATATATTTGCATTTACTTGTGTTAAGTGTCATTAGCCATTTGCTGCACCAGTCTTGTACCTGAGTTAAATTATTTTGAAGGGATTGTTGGTCAAAGGTGTTAGTGACTGTTCTGTAAATAACACAATCATCAGCAAACATCCGAATATGGCAATCTAATTTCTCAGGTAGGTCGTTAATATAAATTAGAAACAAAAGTGGCCCAAGGACGGATCCTTGGGTCACGCCTGAGGAGACTGGTAGGAGGTCAGACATTTGGTTATTGACTACGACTGATTGGAAGCGGTGAGTTAAGAATTTTTTTATCCGTGCTAGTATGTCGGGATGCAAGTTTAGGCGAGAGAGTTTCAGAAATAAGTGGTTATGAGGTACCTTGTCAAATGCTTTAGCGAATTCGAGAAAAATTGCGTCAGTTTGGAGGTTAGCATCAAGATTGACATGCAAGTCATGAACGTAAAGTGCTAGTTGACTTTCACATGAGTATCCTTTGCGGGTATCCGTGCTGCGATGAGTGAAAAAGTTATTTGAATCCAGAAAATGCATTGTTAAAGAATAAATGACGTGTTCCATGAGTTTACATGGTATGCCGGTGAGTGATATGGGTCGATAATTAAGTGGTGAATCTTTGTTACCCGACTTGTGGACCGGAACGACCTTCCCCACTTTCCAGTCATGGGGTATGACACCTGTAGAAAGAGACTGTGAGAACAGCAGGCATAAAAATTTGGCAGAAGTATGGTTAACGTTTTTTAGTACCTTGGTGTTGATTTCGTCAAAGCCGGCAGATGATGACAGTTTTAGTTTATCTATGAGACATGATATGCCGGCCTCAGAGAAAGTAACGGCTGGCAATAAACTTCTTTGGTCATTTGCTGTCATGAGGGGGGGGGGGCGGTTCCTGTTCATGAGTGAATACAGATGCGAAAGCAGAATTAAGTATGTTAGCACACTCGACATCAGAAACAGCACGCCCGGAATCATCAGTTAAGGTAATAGTGCGTATAGATTGCGGATTTAAAAGCTGCCAGAATTTAGTCGAGTTATCTTTAAGTATGTTGGGAAGGTCAGTATGATAAAATGAGCGTTTAGCGTTTTTTACTGCGACCAGGTATGTCTTTTCGGCAGCGTAATATTTTTCCCATGCGTAGTCATTTCCAGTCTGTTTAGCACTGCGGAACAAACGTTTCTTTTTGTTTTCTAGTCTTCCTAGAGCCTTGGTAAACCATGGTTTCTGTTTGGTTGCGCGGAAGCTGCATTTGGGAACATATTTGTTAGTAAGTTCGTTGATTTTATGAATAAACATCGACCAATTTTCGTGGATGGTTTGTTCCGGGAAAGAGTGCTGAAAAGATGGGAAATAAGCTTCCAACGCCCTGTTTATAGCCTCATAGTTACCTTTGTTATAAAGGGTGATTGTTTTTTTGGAAGTTTCTTTTATTGTTGGAGTGAAGGTAAAAGACGCATGGATGTCTTTGTGATCACTAATTTCCCGGAGATAAGTAATGGAGTTGAGGCATTCGGGGTGGCTAGATAGTATAAGGTCAAGAATGTTTGCGGTGTCTCCGGCGATGCGTGTAGGCTGGGTTACTAATTGAGTAAGATTAAAATTTAAGCACACATCCACAAACTCCTATGATTCATGCTGTCTAAAAATAGGCTGATGAGGGTTATTCCAATCTATGTCAGGATGGTTAAAATCTCCAAAAAGGAGCACGTGTGCATTAGGGTGTTTTGTTGTAAGTTGGTTCAGAATGTTGTGCAGCTTTCGAGGGAATTCGGGGTTATTGTGGGGGGCCTATAGCAAACACCAATTAGTATAGACACTGGCGTGGCGCGACAAAGCAGCCATAATATTTCGAGGTCAGATTGGATGTTAATGTGGGAACACTGTAGTTGATTGATGGTAGCGATAAGGACGCCTCCTCCTCGGGGGATTTTGCGATCGGCACGGAAAAGGTTAAAATTAGGTAAGTTGCACAGAACTTCAGTGTCGCCCACATTATCGGTCAGCCAAGTCTCTGTCAGCACAAGCAGGTTAGAGCCTGTTGAAGATACAAGGCTGGATACACTATCGCACTTTGAAAGCAGACTGCGTATATTAGTATAGATAACCGAAAAAGAAATATTCTGTCGAGGGGAGGTATGGCGTGGATTAGATAATTGACGATTGTGCGGTGAGCGCTATGCTATTTCTTTCACCATTTCGGTGGCAGCATCAAAAGTGTAGCGTTTTTTGCCGAGAAATAGGGTCTTGTACCGCAAAGAAAACGGTCCGGTTTCTGCTCTTGCAAATGCGACAAGATGTTTGCGGGCTTTTTGAACAGAGCGGGTAAAAACTTCTCCAATGCTATAGTTCGTGTCCTTCAGCATAGGACCATTGGAAAGGATAGTTTCTTTGGTTTTGAAGGAGACAAATTTTGCTATAATTGGCCGTTGGCGGTCCTCGTTATGGCGTCCCAAGCGATGGGCACGCTCTATCTGACTAGGCTCTAAGGTTAACTTTAACTTATTCTGACAGTGCTTAATTATTATTTCCTCAGATTCGATGAATGATTCGCGGGGATTGGAGTCTGGAAGGCCATGGAATATCAGGTTGTTGCGGCGTGATCTGTTTTCTGTGTCGTCTATTCGGGCCTCAAGGTTAGTAACAAGAGCTGCCGTCCCGGCGTCAATGGAATTGACGGATTCTAGATCAGATTTTAGGGTAGCAACGTCCTGAAAGAGGCTTTCCAGGTCTGCTAGGCGTTTGCTCAGGTCGGAAATAGTTTCGTCGACAGAACGCATCTGACCTTTAAGGTCCTGTACATCCGCGATTATTTGGCCTTGACCGGCTGACAACTTCTTGAGTTCAGCAAGAACACTATCAAGTTTGTCCGGACCAGGGTTCATCTCAACATCTCTGGACAAAAGAAGAAGATATTTTACAACAGAAAAGCATTCACCAGCAATAGAAATGCAACACTGCAGGCTCGGAAGCTGTACCAGGCAACGGTCACTACATTTTTTAGAAAAGAGGCAGTATGATGGACTAACCTGCGTAGCGAAAACCAGTGGATGAGGAGGCTGCGACATGGCACAGCTACCGAGCCCACAGAGCGCGGGCGGAAGGCGGTGCTCTTTATATGTTGACAGGGTCGATGTTGTCGCTGGCGGTTGCGCTGTTTCACTGTTATAGCCATCAAGACAACGACCACACGATTGACAGTTCTGATTATGGCAAGCTGGCTGCTCCGTGGTAACGTACCTGGAAAATGGCGTCATCTTTATCGTCGTGAATAGCGCCACCACCAGTTATATAACGACTGCATCGCCTCGGATTCCCGGGGATTTGCGACCACGCGTGGCAATTAGTGAGCGCCTCTTTTCACTGTCATAGCCATCAGGACAACGACAACACGATTGACAGTTCTGATTGTGGCAAACTGGCTGCTCCATAATAGCTGCACTGCAAATGACGTCATCTTTATCGTCATGAACAGCGCCAACACCCAATATATAACGACTGCATCGTCTCGGCTTCCCTGGGATTTGCGACCACGCGTGGCAACTAGTGAGCGCTCCTTCTTTTCACTGTTATAGCCATCAGGACAACGACAACACGATTGACAGTCTTATTGTTGCAAGCTGGCTGCTCCGTGATAACTGCACTTTAAAATGGCGTCATCTTTATCGTCGTGAATAGCGCCACTACGAGGTACATAACGACTGCATCGTCTCGGCTTCCCTGGGATTTGCGACCACGCGTGGCAACTAGTCAGCGCCTCTTCTTTTCACTGTTATAGCCATCAGGACAACGACAACACGATTGACAGTCTTATTGTGGCAAGCTGGCTGCTCCGTGATTACTGCACTTTAAAATGGCGTCATCTTTATCGTAATGAATAGCGCCACCACGAGCTACATAACGACTGCATCGTCTCGGCTTCCCTGGGATTTGCGACCACGCGTGGCAACTAGTGAGCGCCTCTTCTTTTCACTGTTATAGCCATCAGGACAACGACAACACGATTGACAGTCTTATTGTGGCAAACTGGCTGCTCCATAATAACTGCACTGCAAATGACGTCATCTTTATCGTCATGAACAGCGCCAACACCCAATATATAACGACTGCATCGTCTCGGCTTTCCTGGGATTTGCGATCACGCTTGGCAACTAATGAGCGCCTCTTCTTTTCACTGTTATACCCATCAAGACAACGACCACACGATTGACAGTTCTGATTGTGGCAACCTGGCTGCTCCGTGATAACTGCACTGGAAAACGTCGTCTTCTTTATGGCCGTGAATAGCGCCACCACCAGCTATATAACGACTGCATCGTCTCGGCTTCCCTGGGATTTGCGACCACGCGTGGCAACTACTGAGCGCCTCTTCTTTTCACTGTTATAGCCATCAAGACAACGACCACACGATTGACAGTTCTGATTGTGGCAAGCTGGCTGCTCCGTGGTAACAGCACTGGAAAATGACGTCATCTTTATCGTCATGAATAGCGCCACCACCCAATATATAACGACTGCATCGTCTCGGGTTCCCTGGGATTTGCGACCACGCGTGGCAACTAGTGTGCGCCTCTTCTTTTCACTGTTATAGCCATCAGGACAACGACAACACGATTGACAGTTCTTATTGTGGCAAGCTGGCTGCTCCGTGATAACGCACTGGAAAATGGCGTCATCTTTATCGTCGTGAATAGCGCCAAAACCATTTATATAACGACTGCATCGTCTCGGCTTCCCTGGTATTTGCGAGCACGCGTGGCAATTACTGAGCGCCTCTTCTTTTTATTGTTATAGCCATCAGGACACGGACAACACGATTGACAGTTCTGATTGTGGCAACCTGGCTGCTCCGTGGCATCTGCACTGGGAAATGACGGCATCTTTATAGTCGAGAATAGTGGCACCAGCAGCTACATACCGAGTGCATCGCCTCGGCTTCCCTGGTATTTGCGAGCACGCGTGGCAATTACTGAGCGCCTCTTCTTTTTATTGTTATAGCCATCAGGACACGGACAACACGATTGACAGTTCTGATTGTGGCAACCTGGCGGCTCCGTGATAACTGCACTGGAAAATGGCGTCATCTTTATCGTCGTGAATAGCGCCACCACAAGATATATAACGACTGCATTGCCTCGGATTCCCTGGGATATGCGACCACGCGTGGCAACTAGTGAGCGCCTGTTCTTTTCACTGTTATAGCCATCAAGACAACGACAACATGATTGACAGTTCTGATTGTGGCAACCTGGCTGCTCCGTGATAACTGCACTAGAAAATGGCGTCATCTTTATCGTCGTGAATAGCGCCACCACCAGCTATATAACGACTGCATCGCCTCAGATTCCCTGGGATTTGCGACCACGCGTGGGAACTAGAGAGCGCCTCCTTTTTTCACTGTTATTGCCATCATGACGACGACCACACGATTGACCGTTCTAATTGTGGCAACTTGGCTGCTCCGGGATAACTGCACTGGAAAACAACGTCATCTTTGTCGCCGTGAATAGCGCCACCACCAGCTATATAACGACTGCATCGTCTCGGCTTCCCTGAGATTTGCGGCCACGCGTGGCAAGTACTGAGCGCCTCTTCGTTTCACTGTTATAGCCATCAAGACAACGATCACACGATTGACAGTTCTGACTGTGGCAAGCTGTCTGCTCCGTGATAACTACGCTGGAAATTACGTCATCTTTATTGGCGTGAATAGCGCCACCATCAGCTTTATAACGACTACACCGCCTCGGCTTCCCTGGGACTTGCGACCACGCGTGGGAACTACTGAGCGCATCTTCTTTTCACTGTTATAGCCATCAAGACAACGACCACACGATTGACAGTTCTGATTATGGCAAGCTGCCTGCTCCGTGGTAACTGCCCTGGAAAATGACGTCATCTTTATTGTCATGAATAGCGCCACCACCCAATATATAACGCTGCATCGTCTCGGCTTCCCTGGGATTTGCGACCACGCGTGGCAACTAGTGAGCGCCTCTTCTTTTCACTGTTATAGCCATCAGGACAACGACAACACGATTGACAGTTCTGATTGTGGCAAACTGGCTGCTCAATAATAACTGCACTGCAAATGACGTCATCTTTATCGTCATGAACAGCGCCACCACCCAATATATAACGACTGTCGTCTCGGCTTCCCTGAGATTTGCGACCACGCGTGGCAACTAGTGAGCGCCTCTTCTTTTCACTGTTATAGCCATCAGGGCAATGACAACCCGATTGACAGGTCTTATTGTGGCAAGCTGGCTGCTCCGTGATAACTGCACTGGAAAATGGTGTCATCTTTATCGTCGTGAATAGCGCCACCACCAGCTATATAACGACTGCATCTTCTCGGCTTCCCTGGGATTTGCGACCACGATTGGCAACTACTGAGCGCCTCTTATTTTCACTGTTATAGCCATCAAGACGACGATCACACGATTGACAGTTCTCATTGTGGCAAGCTGGCTGCTCCGTGATAACTTCACAGGAAAATGACGCATCTTTATCATCGTGAATAGCGCCACCACTAGCTATATAACGACTGCATCGCCTCGGATTTCCTGGGATGTGCGACCACGCGTGGCAACTAGTGAGCGCCTCTTCTTTTCGCTGTTATAGCCATCAGGACAACGAAAACACGATTGACAATTCTTATTGTGGCAAGCTGGCTACTCCGTGATGACTGCACTGGAAAATGGCGTCGTCTTTATCGTCGTGAATAGCGCCACCACAAGCTTTATAACGACTGCAGCGCCTCGGCTTCCCTGGGACTTAAGACCACGCGTGGGAACTACTGAGCGCCTCTTCTTTTCACTGTTATAGCCATCAAAACAACGACCACACGATTGACAGTTCTGATTATGGCAAGCTGGCTGCTCCGTGGTAACTGCCCTGGAAAATGACGTCATCTTTATTGTCATGAATAGGGCCACCACCCAATATATAACGCTGCATCGTCTCGGCTTCCCTGGGATTTGCGATCACGCGTGGCAACTAGTGAGCGCATCTTCTTTTCACTGTTGTAGCCATCAAGACAACGACAACACGATTGACAGTTCTGATTGTGGCAAACTGGCTGCTCCGTAATAACTGCTCTGGAAATGACGTCATCTTTATCGTCATGAATAGCGCCACCACCCAATATATAACGACTGCATCGTCTCGGCTTCCCTGGGATTTGCGACCACGCGTGGCAACTAGTGAGCGCCTCTTCTTTTCACTGTTATAGCCATCAGGACAACGACAACCCGATTGACAGTCTTATTATGGCAAGCTGGCTGCTCCGTGATAACTGCACTTTAAAATGGCGTCATCTTTATCGTCGTGAATAACGCCACCACCAGTTATATAACGACTGCATCGTCTCGGATTCACGGGGATTTGGGACCATGCGTGGCAACTAGTGAGCGCCTCTTCTTTTCACTGTTATAGCCATCAGGACAACGACAACACGATTGACAGTTCTGATTGTGGCAAGCTGGCTGCTCCGTGGCAACTGCACTGGGAAATGACGTCATCTTTATCGTCGTGAATAGCGCCACCACCAGCTATATAACGACTGCATCGCTTCAGTTTCCTGGGACTTGCGACCACGCGTGGCAACTACTGAGCGCCTCTTCTTTTCACTGTTATAGCCATCAGGACAACGGCAACACGATTGACAGTTCTTATTGTGGCATGCTAGTTGCTCCGTGATACCTGCGCTGGAAAATCACGTCACCTTTATCGTCATGAATAGCGCCACCACCAGATATATAACGGCTGCATCGTCTCGGCTTCCCTGGGATTTGCGACCACGCGTGGCAACTACTGAGCGCCTCTTCTTCTCACTGTTAGAGCTAGCAAGACAACGACCACACGATTGAGAGTTCTGATTGTGGCAACCTGGCTGCTCCGTGATAACTGCACTGGAAAACAACGTCATCTTTATGGCTGTGAATAGCGCCACCACCAGCTATATAACGACTGCATCGTCTCGGGTTCCCTGGGATTTGCGGCCACGCGGGGCAACTACTGAGCGCCTCTTCTTTTCACTGTTATAGCCATCAAGACAACGATCACACGATTGACAGTTATGATTGTGGAGAGCTGGCTGCTCCGTGGTAACTGCACTGGAAAATGACGTCATCTTTATCGTCCTGAATAGCGCCACCACCAGCTATATAACGACTGCATCGCCTCGGCTTCCCTGCGATTTGCGGCCACGCGTGGCAACTATTGAGCGCCTCTTCGTTTCACTGTTGTAGCCATCAAGACAACGACCCCACGATTGACCATTCTGATTGTGGCAAACTGGCTGCTCCATAATAACTGCACTGGAAATGACGTCATCTTTATCGTCGTGAATAGCGCCACCGCCATTTTTTTAATGACTGCATCGCTTCGGCTTCCCTGGGACTTGCGACCTCGCGTGGCAACTACTCAGCGCCTCTTCTTTTAACACTTATAGCCATCAAGACAACGACAACACGATTGACAGTTCTGATTGTGGCAAACTGGCTGCTCCGTAATAACTGCACTAAAAATGACGTCATCTTTATCGTCATGAATAGCGCCACCACCCAATATATAACGACTGCATCGTCTCGGCTTCCCTGGGATTTGCGACCACGCGTGGCAACTAGTGAGCGCCTCTTCTTTTCACTGTTATAGCCATCAGGACAACGACAACACGATTGACAGGTCTTATTGCGGCAAGCTGGCTGCTCCGTGATAACTGCACTGGAAAATGGTGTCATCTTTATCGTCGTGAATACCGCCACCACCCAATATATAACGACTGCATCGCCTCGGATTTCCTGGGATTTGCGACCACGCGTGGCAGCTATTGAGCGCCTCTTCTTTTCACTGTTATAGCCATCAAGACAACGATCACACGATTGACAGTTCTGACTGTGGCAAGCTGGCTGCTCGATGATAACTACGCTTGAAATTACGTCATCTTTATTGTCGTGAATAGCGCCACCATCAGCTTTATAACGACTGCACCGCCTCGGCTTCCCTGGGACTTGCGACCACGCGTGGCAAATACTAAGCGCCTCTTCTTTTCACTGTTATAGCCGTCAAGACAACGACCACACGATTGACAGTTCTGATTATGGCAAGCTGGCTGCTCCGTGGTAACTGCCCTGGAAAATGACGTCATCTTTATTGTCATGAATAGCGCCACCACCCAATATATAACGACTGCATCGTCTCGGCTTCCCTGGGATTTTCGACAACGCGTGGCAACTAGTGAGCGCTCCTTCTTTTCACTGTTATAGCCATCAGGACAACGACAACACGATTGACAGTCTTATTGTGGCAAGCTGGCTGCTCCGTGATAACTGCACTTTAAAATGGCGTCATCTTTATCGTCGTGGATAGCGCCACCACGAGTTATATAACGACTGCATCGTCTCGGCTTTCCTGGGATTTGCGATCACGCTTGGCAACTACTGAGCGCCTCTTATTTTCACTGTTAAAGCCATCGAGACAACGATCACACGATTGACAGTTCTTATTGTGGCAAGCTGGCTGCTCCGTGATAACTTCACAGGAAAAAGACGCATCTTTATCGTTGTGAATAGCGCCACCAGCAGCTATATAACGACTGCATTGCCTCGGATATCCTGGGATTTGCGACCACGCGTGGCAACTAGTGAGAGCCTCTTCTTTTCGCTGTTATAGCCATCAGGACAACGACAACACGATTGAGAGTTCTTATTGTGGCAAGCTGGCTGCTCCGTGATAACTGCACTGGAAAATGGCTTCAACTTTATCGTCGTGAATAGCGCCACTACGAGCTACATAACGACTGCATCGTCTCGGCTTCCCTGGGATTTGCGACCACGCGTGGCAACTAGTGAGCGCCTCTTCTTTTCACTGTTATAGCCAGCAAGACAACGACCACACGATTGACAGTTCTGATTGTGGCAACCTGGCTGCTCCGTGATAACTGCACTGGAAAACGTCGTCTTCTTTATGGCCGTGAATAGCGCCATTAGCTGCTATATAACAACTGCATCGTCTCGGCTTCCCTGGGATTTGCGACCACGCGTGGCAACTACTGAGCGCCTCTTCTTTTCACTGTTATAGCCATCAAGACAACGACCACACGATTGACAGTTCTGATTGTGGCAAGCTGGCTGCTCCGTGGTAACAGCACTGGAAAATGACGTCATCTTTATCGTCATGAATAGCGCCACCACCCAATATATAACGACTGCATCGTCTCGGGTTCCCTGGGATTTGCAACCACGCGTGGCAACTAGTGAGCGCCTCTTCTTTTCACTGTTATAGCCATCAAGACAACGATCACACGATTGACAGTTCTTATTGTGGCAAGCTGGCTGCTCCGTGATAACGCACTGGAAAATGGCGTCATCTTTATCGTCGTGAATAGCGCCAAAACAATTTATATAACGACTGCATCGTCTCGGCTTCCCTGGGATTTGCGACCACGCGTGACAACTACTGAGCGCCTCTTTTCACTGTTATAGCCATCAAGACAACGATCACACGATTGACAGTTCTGATTGTGGCAAGCTGGCTGCTCCGTGATAACTGCACTTTAAAATGGCGTCATCTTTATAGTCGTGAATAGCGCCACCACCAGTTATATAACGACTGCATCGTCTCGGATTCCCGGGGATTTGCGACCACGCGTGGCAACTAGTGAGCGCCTCTTCTTTTCACTGTTATAGCCATCAGGACAACGACAACACGATTGAGAGTTCTGATTGTGGCAAACTCGCTGCTCCATAATAACTGCACTGCAAATGTCGTCATCTTTATCGTCATGAACAGCGCCCCCACCCAATATATAACGACTGCATCGTCTGGGCTTCCCTCTAATTTGCGACCACGCGTGGCAACTATTGAGCGCCTCTTCGTTTCACTGTTATAGCCATCAGGACAACGACAACACGATTGACAGTGTCATTGTGGCAAGCTGGCTGCTCCGTCATAACTGCACTTTAAAATGGCGTCATCTTTATCGTCGTGAATAGCTTCACCACCAGTTATATAACGACTGCATCGTCTCGGCTTTCCTGGGATTTGCGATCACGCTTGGCAACTACTGAGCGCCTCTTATTTTCACTGTTATAGCCATCAAGACAACGACAACACGATTGACAGTTCTGATTGTGGCAAACTGGCTGCTCCGTAATAACTGCACTAAAAATGACGTCATCTTTATCGTCATGAATAGCGCCACCACCCAATATATAACGACTGCATCGTCTCGGCTTCCCTGGGATTTGCGACCACGCGTGGCAACTAGTGAGCGCCTCTTCTTTTCACTGTTATAGCCATCAGGACAACGACAACACGATTGACAGGTCTTATTGCGGCAAGCTGGCTGCTCCGTGATAACTGCACTGGAAAATGGTGTCATCTTTATCGTCGTGAATACCGCCACCACCCAATATATAACGACTGCATCGCCTCGGATTTCCTGGGATTTGCGACCACGCGTGGCAGCTATTGAGCGCCTCTTCTTTTCACTGTTATAGCCATCAAGACAACGATCACACGATTGACAGTTCTGACTGTGGCAAGCTGGCTGCTCCATGATAACTACGCTTGAAATTACGTCATCTTTATTGTCGTGAATAGCGCCACCATCAGCTTTATAACGACTGCACCGCCTCGGCTTCCCTGGGACTTGCGACCACGCGTGGCAAATACTAAGCGCCTCTTCTTTTCACTGTTATAGCCGTCAAGACAACGACCACACGATTGACAGTTCTGATTATGGCAAGCTGGCTGCTCCGTGGTAACTGCCCTGGAAAATGACGTCATCTTTATTGTCATGAATAGCGCCACCACCCAATATATAACGACTGCATCGTCTCGGCTTCCCTGGGATTTGCGACAACGCGTGGCAACTAGTGAGCGCTCCTTCTTTTCACTGTTATAGCCATCAGGACAACGACAACACGATTGACAGTCTTATTGTGGCAAGCTGGCTGCTCCGTGATAACTGCACTTTAAAATGGCGTCATCTTTATCGTCGTGGATAGCGCCACCACGAGTTATATAACGACTGCATCGTCTCGGCTTTCCTGGGATTTGCGATCACGCTTGGCAACTACTGAGCGCCTCTTATTTTCACTGTTAAAGCCATCGAGACAACGATCACACGATTGACAGTTCTTATTGTGGCAAGCTGGCTGCTCCGTGATAACTTCACAGGAAAAAGACGCATCTTTATCGTTGTGAATAGCGCCACCAGCAGCTATATAACGACTGCATTGCCTCGGATATCCTGGGATTTGCGACCACGCGTGGCAACTAGTGAGAGCCTCTTCTTTTCGCTGTTATAGCCATCAGGACAACGACAACACGATTGAGAGTTCTTATTGTGGCAAGCTGGCTGCTCCGTGATAACTGCACTGGAAAATGGCGTCAACTTTATCGTCGTGAATAGCGCCACTACGAGCTACATAACGACTGCATCGTCTCGGCTTCCCTGGGATTTGCGACCACGCGTGGCAACTAGTGAGCGCCTCTTCTTTTCACTGTTATAGCCAGCAAGACAACGACCACACGATTGACAGTTCTGATTGTGGCAACCTGGCTGCTCCGTGATAACTGCACTGGAAAACGTCGTCTTCTTTATGGCCGTGAATAGCGCCATTACCAGCTATATAACAACTGCATCGTCTCGGCTTCCCTGGGATTTGCGACCACGCGTGGCAACTACTGAGCGCCTCTTCTTTTCACTGTTATAGCCATCAAGACAACGACCACACGATTGACAGTTCTGATTGTGGCAAGCTGGCTGCTCCGTGGTAACAGCACTGGAAAATGACGTCATCTTTATCGTCATGAATAGCGCCACCACCCAATATATAACGACTGCATCGTCTCGGGTTCCCTGGGATTTGCAACCACGCGTGGCAACTAGTGAGCGCCTCTTCTTTTCACTGTTATAGCCATCAAGACAACGATCACACGATTGACAGTTCTTATTGTGGCAAGCTGGCTGCTCCGTGATAACGCACTGGAAAATGGCGTCATCTTTATCGTCGTGAATAGCGCCAAAACAATTTATATAACGACTGCATCGTCTCGGCTTCCCTGGGATTTGCGACCACGCGTGACAACTACTGAGCGCCTCTTTTCACTGTTATAGCCATCAAGACAACGATCACACGATTGACAGTTCTGATTGTGGCAAGCTAGCTGCTCCGTGATAACTGCACTTTAAAATGGCGTCATCTTTATAGTCGTGAATAGCGCCACCACCAGTTATATAACGACTGCATCGTCTCGGATTCCCGGGGATTTGCGACCACGCGTGGCAACTAGTGAGCGCCTCTTCTTTTCACTGTTATAGCCATCAGGACAACGACAACACGATTGAGAGTTCTGATTGTGGCAAACTCGCTGCTCCATAATAACTGCACTGCAAATGTCGTCATCTTTATCGTCATGAACAGCGCCCCCACCCAATATATAACGACTGCATCGTCTGGGCTTCCCTCTAATTTGCGACCACGCGTGGCAACTATTGAGCGCCTCTTCGTTTCACTGTTATAGCCATCAGGACAACGACAACACGATTGACAGTGTCATTGTGGCAAGCTGGCTGCTCCGTCATAACTGCACTTTAAAATGGCGTCATCTTTATCGTCGTGAATAGCTTCACCACCAGTTATATAACGACTGCATCGTCTCGGCTTTCCTGGGATTTGCGATCACGCTTGGCAACTACTGAGCGCCTCTTATTTTCACTGTTATAGCCATCAAGACAACGATCACACGATTGACAGTTCTCATTGTGGCAAGCTGGCTGCTCCGTGGTAACTTCACAGGAAAATGACGCATCTTTATCGTCCTGAATAGCGCCACCACCAGCTATATAACGACTGCATCGCCTTGGATTTCCTGGGATTTGCGACCACGCGTGGCAACTAGTGAGCGCCTCTTCTTTTCGCTGTTATAGCCATCAGGACAACGACAACACGATTGACAGTCTTATTGTGGCAAGCTGGCTGCTCCGTGATAACTGCACTTTAAAATGGCGTCATCTTTATCGTAATGAATAGCGCCACCACCAGCTATGTAACGACTGCATCGCCTCGGCTTCACTGGGATTTCCGACCACGCGTGGCAACTATTGAGCGCCTCTCCTTTTCACTGTTATAGCCATCAAGACAACGACCACACGATTGACACTTCTGATTGTGGCCACCTGGCTGCTCCGTGATAACTGCGCTGGAAAATGATGTCATCGTTATCGTCATGAATAGCGCCACCACCAGCTATATAACGACTGCATCGTCTCGGCTTCCCAGGGATTTGCGACCACGCGTGGCAACTACTGAGCGCCTCTTTTTTTCACTGGTATAGCCATCAAAACAACGACCACACGATTGACAGTTCTTATTGTGGCAAACTGGCTGCTCCGTGATAACGCACTGGAAAATGGCGTCATCTTTATCGTCGTGAATAGCGCCAAAACCATTTATATAACGACTGCATCGTCTCGGCTTCCCTGGGATTTGCGACCACGCGTGGCAACTACTGAGCGCCTCTTCTTTTCACTGTTATAGCCATCAAGAGAACGATCACACGATTGACAGTTCTGATTGTGGCAAGCTGGCTGCTCCGTGGAATGTGCACTGGGAAATGACGGCATCTTAATAGTCGTGAATAGTGGCACCACCAGCTACATACCGACTGCGTCGCCTCGGCTTCCCTGGGATTTGCGAGCACGCGTGGCAATTACTGAGCGCCTCTTCATTTTATTGTTATAGCCATCAGGAGATGGACAACACTATTGACAGTTCTTATTGTGGCAAGCTGGCTGCTCCGTGATAACTGCTCTGGAAAATGGCGTTATCTTTGTCGTCGTGAATAGCGCCACCACCAGCTATATAACGATTGCATCGTCTCGGCTTCCCTTGGTTTCGCCACCACGCTTGGCAACTACTTAGCGCCTCTTCTTTTCACTGTTATAGCCATAAAAACAACGACAACACGATTGACAGTTCTGACTGTGGCAACCTGGCTGCTCCGTGATAACTGCACTGGCAAATGGCGCCATCTTTATCGTCGTGAATAGCGCCACCACAAGATATATAACGACTGCATCGCCTCGGATTCCCTGGGATATGCGACCACGCGTGGCAACTACTGAGCGCCTCTTCTTTTCACTGTTGTAGCCATCAAGACAACGACCACGCGATTGACCGTTCTGATTGGGGCAAACTGGCTGCTCCGTAATAACTGCACTGGAAATGACGTCATCTTTATCGTCATGAATAGCGCCGCCACCCAATTTATAACGACTGCATCGTCTCGGCTTCCCTGGTATTTGCGACCACGCGTGGCAACTAGTGTGCGCCTCTTCTTTTCACTGTTATAGCCATCAGGACAACGACAACACGATTGACAGGTCTTATTGTGGCAAGCTGGCTGCTCCGTGATAACTGCACTGGAAAATGGTGTCATCTTTATCGTCGTGAATAGCGCCACCACAAGCTATATAACGACTGCATCGTGTCGGCTTCCCTGGGATTTGCGACCACGCGTGGCAACTATTGAGCGCCTCTTCTTTTCACTGTTATAGCCATCAAGACAACGATCACACGATTGACAGTTCTGACTGTGGCAAGCTGGCTGCTCCGTGATAACTACGCTGGAAATTACGTCATCTTTATTGTCGTGAATAGCGCCACCATCAGCTTTATAAAGACTGCATCGTCTCGGCTTCCCTAGGATTTGCGACCACGCGTGGCAACTAGTGAGCGCCTCTTCTTTTCACTGTTATAGCCATCAGGTCAACGACAACACGATTGACAGTTCTGATTGTGGCAAACTGGCTGCTCCGTAATAACTGCACTGGAAATGACGTCATCTTTATCGTCATGAATAGCGCCACCACCCAATATATAACGACTGCATCGTCTCGGCTTCCCTGGGATTTGCGACCACGCGTGGCAACTAGTGAGCGCCTCTTCTTTTCACTGTTATAGCCATCAGTACAACGACAACACGATTGACAGTTCTGATTGTGGCAAACTGGCTGATCCGTAATAACTGCACTGGAAATGACGTCACCCACATTAGAACCATTTGCTCCGACACTTCACGCACACTTGGCTACCTGAGAAGGAATCTGAAATCTGCATCCCCTAACATAAAACAACTCGCGTATGAAACATTTGTGCGGCCAAAATTAGAGATGCATCATCCATCTGGCACCCATGGCAATCGTATCTCACCATCGAAATGGAATCAATTCAAAATCGTGCAGCTCGGTTCATCACTTCATGTTACTCAAGAGAAGCCAGTGTCACCGCCCTCAAGCAGTCCCTCCGTCTCTCAACACTGGAATCACGCCGCGTCGTTTCCCGCCTATGCTTACTTCATACATTTTATCATAACACAAGACCACGGCACGCTCTATTAACCGCCCCACTACGAACGTCCTCCCGGCTTAGTCACGGTAACCCGATAGCACGCATCAGTGGCCACACGTCAGCTTACAACTCATTTTTCCCCAACGCAATAGCACTATGGAATTCACTGCCTAACGACATCGCTGCATGCACTGATCACAAAACATTCCGCGAGAAAATAAAAATTCACCTCACATAAATCTTGATCACTTCTGCGCACTTTTGTAGCGAGTATTGCTTGACATATCTTTGTTAAATGATGTATCACTTGCTGGAAAACCCTGATATGACTACAACCCCTTTTATGTTTGCTTGTATGTTTGTTCTTTTTATTGTTATGCATGTTCCCATCATCGCCGTTGGAAACCAATATGCCCCCCCCTTATGTAATGCCTTCGGGCCTTTAAGGGATCAATAAATGAAATAAATGAAATGAAATGAATAGCGCCACCACCCAATATATAACGACTGCATCGTCTCGGCTTCCCTGGGATTTGCGACCACGCGTGGCAACTAGTGAGCGCCTCTTCTTTTCACTGTTATAGCCATCAGGACAACGACAACACGATTGACAGGTCTTATTGTGGCAAGCTGGCTGCTCCGTGATAACTGCACTGAAAAATGGTGTCATCTTTATCGTCGTGAATAGCGCCACCACCAGCTATATAACGGCTGCATTTTCTCGGCTTCCCTGGGATTTGCGACCACGCTTGGCAACTACTGAGCGCCTGTTATTTTCACTGTTATAGCCATCAGGACAACGAAAACACGATTGACAATTCTTATTGTGGCAAGCTGGCTGCTCCGTGATAACTGCACTGGAAGATGGCGTCGTCTTTATCGTCGTGAATTGCGCCACCACAAGCTATATAACGACTGCATCGTGTCGGCTTCCCTGGGATTTGCGACCACGCGTGGCAACTATTGAGCGCCTCTTCTTTTCACTGTTATAGCCATCAAGACAACGATCACACGATTGACAGTTCTCACTGTGGCAAGCTGGCTGCTCCGTGGTAACTGCCCTGGAAAATGACGTCATCTTTATTGTCATAAATAGCGCCACCACCCAATATATAACGACTGCATCGTCTCGGCTTCCCGGGGATTTGCGACCACGCGTGGCAACTAGTGAGCGCCTCTTCTTATCACTGTTATAGCCATCAGGACAACGACAACACGATTGACAGTTCTGATTGTGGCAAACTGGCTGCTCCGTAATAACTGCACTTTAAAATGGCGTCATCTTTATCGTCGTGAATAGCGCCACCACCAGTTATATAACGACTGCATCGTCTCGGATTCCCGGGGATTTGCGACCACGCGTGGCAACTAGTGAGCGCCTCTTCTTTTCACTGTTATAGCCATCAGGACAACGACAACACAATTGACAGTCCTGATTGTGGCAGACTGGCTGCTCCATAATAACTGCACTGCAAATGACGTCATCTTTATCGTCATGAACAGCGCTACAACCCAATATATAACGACTGCATCGTCTCGGCTTCCCTGGGATTTGCGACCACGCGTGGCAACTAGTGAGCGCCTCTTCTTTTCACTGTTATAGCCATCAGGACCACGACAACACGATTGACAGTTCTGATTGTGGCAAGCTGGCTGCTCCGTGGCAACTGCACTGCGAAATGACGTCATCTTTATCGTCGTGAATAGCGCCACCACCAGCTATATAACGACTGCATCGCTTCAGCTTCCCTGGGACTTGCGACCAGGCGTGGCAACTACTCAGCGCCTCTTCTTTTCACTGTTTTAGCCATCAGGACAACGGCAACACGATTGACAGTTCTTATTGTGGCAAGCTAGTTGCTCCGTGATAACTGCGCTGGAAAATGACGTCATCTTTATCGTCATGAATAGCGCCACCACCAGATATATAACGACTGCATCGTCTCGGCTTCCCTGTGATTTGCGACCACGCGTGTCAACTACTGAGCGCCTCTTCTTCTCACTGTTAGAGCTATCAAGACAACGACCACACGATTGACAGTTCTGATTATGGCAAGCTGGCTGCTCCGTGGTAACTGCCCTGGAAAATGACGTCATCTTTATTGTCATGAATAGCGCCACCACCCAATATATAACGACTGCATCGTCTCGGCTTCCCTGGGATTTGCGACCACGCGTGGCAACTAGTGAGCGCCTCTTCTTTTCACTGTTATAGCCATCAGGACAACGACAACACGATTGACAGTTCTGATTGTGGCAAACTGGCTGCTCCGTAATAACTGCACTGGAAATGACGTCATCCTTATCGTCATGAATAGCGCCACCACCCAATATATAACGACTGCATCGTCTCGGCTTCCTTGGGATTTGCGACCACGCGTGGCAACTAGTGAGCGCCTCTTCTTTTCACTCTTATAGCCATCAGGGCAACGACAACACGATTGACAGTTCTGATTGTGGCAAACTGCCTGCTCCGTAATAACTGCACTGGAAATGACGTCATCTTTATCGTCATGAATAGCGCCACCACCCAATATATAACGACTGCATCGTCTCGGCTTCCCTGGGATTTGCGACCACGCGTGGCAACTAGTGAGCGCCTCTTCTTTTCACTGTTATAGCCATCAGGACAACGACAACACGATTTACAGGTCTTATTGTGGCAAGCTGTCTGCTCCGTGATAACTGCACTGAAAAATGGTGTCATCTTTATCGTCGTGAATAGCGCCACCACCAGCTATATAACGACTGCATTTTCTCGGCTTCCCTGGGATTTGCGACCACGCTTGGCAACTACTGAGCGCCTGTTATTTTCACTGCTAGAGCCATCAAAACGACGATCACACGATTGACAGTTCTCAATGTGGCAAGCTGGCTGATCCGTGATAACTTCACAGGAAAATGACGCATCTTTATCATCGTGAATAGCGCCACCACTAGCTATATAACGACTGCATCGCCTCGGATTTCCTGGGATTTGCGACCACGCGTGGCAACTATTGAGCGCCTCTTCTTTTCACTGTTATAGCCATCAAGACAACGATCACACGATTGACAGTTCTGACTGTGGCAAGCTGGCTGCTCCGTGATAACTACGCTGGAAATTACGTCATCTTTATTGTCGTGAATAGCGCCACCATTAGCTTTATAACGACTGCGCCGCCTCGGCTTCCCTGGGACTTGCGACCACGCGTGGCAACTACTGAGCGCCTCTTCTTTTCACTGTTATAGCCATCAAGACAACGACCACACGATTGACAGTTCTGATTATGGCAAGCTGGCTGCTCCGTGGTAACTGCCCTGGAAAATGACGTCATCTTTATTGTCATGAATAGCGCCACCACCCAATATATATCGACTGCGTCGTCTCGGCTTCCCGGGGATTTGCGACCACGCGTGGCAACAAGTGAGCGCCTCTTCTTTTCACTGTTATAGCCATCAGGACAACGACAACACGATTGACAGTTCTGATTGTGGCAAACTGGCTGCTCCGTAATAACTGCACTCGAAATGACGTCATCTTTATCGTCATGAATAGCGCCACCACCCAATATATAACGACTGCATCGTCTCGGCTTCCCTGGGATTTGCGACCACTCGTGGCAACTAGTGAGCGCCTCTTCTTTTCACTGTAATAGCCATCAGGACAACGACAACCCGATTGACAGTCTTATTATGGCAAGCTGGCTGCTCCGTGATAACTGCACTTTAAAATGGCGTCATCTTTATCGTCGTGAATAGCGCCACCACCAGTTATATAACGACTGCATCGTCTCGGATTCCCGGGGATTTGCGACCACGCGTGGCAACTAGTGAGCGCCTCTTCTTTTCACTGTTATAGCCATCAGGACAACGACAACACGATTGACAGTCCTGATTGTGGCAAACTAGCTGCTCCATAATAACTGCACTGCAAATGACGTCATCTTTATCGTCATGAACAGCACCACCACCCAATATATAACGACTGCATCGTCTCGGCTTCCCTGGGATTTGCGACCACGCGTGGCAACTAGTGAGCGTCTCTTCTTTTCACTGTTATAGCCATCAGGACAACGACAACACGATTGACTGTTCTGATTGTGGCAAGCTGGCTGCTCCGTGGCAACTGCACTGGGAAATGACGTCATCTTTATCGTCGTGAATAGCGCCACCACCAGCTATATAACGACTGCATCGCTTCAGCTTCCCTGGGACTTGCGACCACGCGTGGCAACTACTGAGCGCCTCTTCTTTTCACTGTTATAGCCATCAGGACCACGGCAACACGATTGACAGTTCTTATTGTGGCAAGCTAGTTGCTCCGTGATAACTGCGCTAAAAAATGACGTCATCTTTATCGTCATGAATAGCGCCACCACCAGATATATAACGACTGCATCGTCTCGGCTTCCCTGGGATTTGCGACCACGCGTGGCAACTACTGAGCGCCTCTTCTTCTCACTCTTAGAGCTATCAAGACAACGACCACACGATTGAGAGTTCTGATTGTGGCAACCTGGTTGCTCCGTGATAACTGCCCTGGAAAACAACGTCATCTTTATGGCCGTGAATAGCGCCACCACCAGCTATATAACGACTGCATCGTCTCGGCTTCCCTGGGATTTGCGGCCACGCGTGGCAACTACTGAGCGCCTCTTCTTTTCACTGTTATAGCCATCAAGACAACGATCACACGATTGACAGTTATGATTGTGGCAAGCTGGCTGCTCCGTGGTAACTGCACTGGAAAATGGCGTCATCTTTCGCGTCCTGAATAGCGCCACCACCAGCTATATAACGACTGCATCGCCTCGGCTTCCCTGCGATTTGCGGCCACGCGTGGCACCTATTGAGCGCCTCTTCGTTTCACTGTTGTAGCCATCAAGACAACGACCACACGATTGACCGTTCTGATTGTGGCAAACTGGCTGCTCCGTAAAAACTACACTGGAAATGACGTCATCTTTATCGTCGTGAATAGCGCCAACACCATTTATATAACGACTGCATCGCTTCGGCTTCCCTGGGACTTGCGACCACGCGTGGCAACTAGTCAGCGCCTCTTTTAACACTTATAGCCATCAAGACAACGACCACACGATTTACAGTTCTTATTGTGGCAAGATGGCTGCTCCGTGGTAATTGCACTGGAAAATGACGTCATCTTTATCGTCATGAATAGCGCCACCACCCAATATATAACGACTGCATCGTCTCGGCTTCCCTGGGATTTGCGACCACGCGTGGCAACTAGTGAGCGCCTCTTCATTTCACTGTTATAGCCATCGGGGCAACGACAACACGATTGACAGTTCTGATTGTGGCAAACTGGCTGCTCCATATTAACTGCACTGCAAATAACGTCATCTTTATCGTCGTGAATAGCGCCAACACAAGATATATAACGACTGCATCGCCTCGGATTCCCTGGGATATGCGACCACGCGTGGGAACTAGAGAGCGCCTCATTTTTCACTGTTATTGCCATCATGACGACGACCACACGATTGACCGTTCTGATTGTGGCAACTTGGCTGCTCCGGGATAACTGCACTGGAAAACGATGTCATCTTTATCGTATGTGAAGAGCGCCAACACCAGCTATATAACGATTGCATCGTCTCGGCATCCCTTGGTTTCGCGACCACGCTTGGCAACTACTGAGCGCCTCTTCTTTTCACTGTTATAGCCATCAAAACAACGACAACACGATTGACAGTTCTGATTGTGGCAACCTGGCTGCTCCGTGTTAACTGCAATGGAAAATGGCGTCATCTTTATCGTCGTGAATAGCGCCAACACAAGATATATAACGACTGCATCGCCTCGGATTCCCTGGGATATGCGACCACGCGTGGCAACTAGTGAGCGCCTGTTCTTTTCACTGTTATAGCCATCAAGACAACGACAACATGATTGACAGTTCTGACTGTGGAATCCTGGCTGCTCCGTGATAACTGCACTAGAAAATGGCGTCATCTTTATCGGCGTGAATAGCGCCACCACCAGCTATATAACGACTGCATCGCCTCGGATTCCCTGGGATTTGCGACCACGCGTGGGAACTAGAGAGCGCCTCATTTTTCACTGTTATTGCCATCATGACGACGACCACACGATTGACCGTTCTGATTGTGGCAACTTGGCTGCTCCGGGATAACTGCACTGGAAAACGATGTCATCTTTATCGTATGTGAAGAGCGCCAACACCAGCTCTATAACGACTACATCGCCTCGGCTTCCCGGGGATTTGCGGCCACGCGTGGCAACTACTGAGCGCCTCTTCTTTTCACTGTTATAGCCATCAAGACAACGATCACACGATTGACAGTTATGATTGTGGCAAGCTGGCTGCTCCGTGGTAAATGCACTGGAAAATGACGTCATCTTTATCGTCGTGAATAGCGCCACCACAAGCTATATAACGACTGCATCGTGTCGGCTTCCCTGGGATTTGCGACCACGCGTGGCAACTATTGAGCGCCTCTTCTTTTCACTGTTATAGCCATCAAGACAACGATCACACGATTGACAGTTCTGACTGTGGCAAGCTGGCTGCTCCGTGATAACTACTCTGGAAATTACGTCATCTTTATTGTCGTGAATAGCGCCACCATCAGCTTTATAACGACTGCACCGTCTCGGCTTCCATGGGACTTGCGACCACGCGTGGCAACTACTGAGCGCCTCTTCTTTTCACTGTTATAGCCATCAAGACAACGACCACACGATTGACAGTTCTGATTATGGCAAGCTGGCTGCTCCGTGGTAACTGCCCTGGAAAATGACGTCATCTTTATTGTCATGAATAGCGCCACCACCCAATATATAACGACTGCATCGCCTCGGCTTCCCTGCGATTTGCGGCCACGCGTGGCACCTATTGAGCGCCTCTTCGTTTCACTGTTGTAGCCATCAAGACAACGACCACACGATTGACCGTTCTGATTGTGGCAAACTGGCTGCTCCGTAATAACTGCTCTGGAAATGACGTCATCTTTATCGTCGTGAATAGCGCCACCACCATTTATATAACGACTGCATCGCTTCGGCTTCCCTGGGACTTGCGACCACGCGTGGCAACTAGTCAGCGCCTCTTTTAACACTTATAGCCATCAAGACAACGACCACACGATTTACAATTCTTATTGTGGCAAGATGGCTGCTCCGTGGTAACTGCACTGGAAAATAACGTCATCTTTATCGTCATGAATAGCGCCACCACCCAATATATAACGACTGCATCGTCTCGGCTTCCCTGGGATTTGCGACCACGCGTGGCAACTAGTGAGCGCCTCTTCTTTTCACTGTTATAGCCATCAGGTCAACGACAACACGATTGACAGTTCTGATTGTGGCAAACTGGCTGCTCCGTAATAACTGCACTGGAAATGACGTCATCTTTATCGTCTTGAACAGCGCCACCACCCAATATATAACGACTGCATCGTCTCGGCTTCCCTGGGATTTGCGACCACGCGTGGCAACTAGTGAGCGCCTCTTCTTTTCACTGTTATAGCCATCAGGACAACGACAACACGATTGACAGTCTTATTGTGGCAAGCTGGCTGCTCCGTGATAACTGCACTTTAAAATGGCGTCAACTTTATCGTCGTGAATAGCGCCACCACCAGTTAAATAACGACTGCATCGTCTCGGCTTTCTTGGGATTTGCGATCACGCTTGGCAACTACTGAGCGCCTCTTATTTTCACTGTTATAGCCATCAAGACAACGATCACACGATTGACAGTTCTCATTGTGGCAAGCTGGCTGCTCCGTGATAACTGCACTGGAAAATGGCGTCAACTTTATCGTCGTGAATAGCGCCACTACGAGCTACATAACGACTGCATCGTCTCGGCTTCCCTGGGATTTGCGACCACGCGTGGCAACTAGTGAGCGCCTCTTCTTTTCACTGTTATAGCCATCAAGACAACGACAACATGATTGACAGTTCTGATTGTGGCAACCTGGCTGCTCCGTGATAACTGCACTAGAAAATGGCGTCATCTTTATCGTCGTGAATAGCGCCACCACCAGCTATATAACGACTGCATCGCCTCGGATTCCCTGGGATTTGCGACCACGCGTGGGAACTAGAGAGCGCCTCATTTTTCACTGTTATTGCCATCATGACGACGACCACACGATTGACCGTTCTGATTGTGGCAACTTGGCTGCTCCGGGATAACTGCACTGGAAAACGACGTCATCTTTATCGTATGTGAAGAGCGCCAACACCAGCTCTATAACGACTGCATCGCCTCGGCTTCCCTGGGATTTGCGGCCACGCGTGGCAACTACTGAGCGCCTCTTCTTTTCACTGTTATAGCCATCAAGACAACGATCACACGATTGACAGTTATGATTGTGGCAAGCTTGCTGCTCCGTGGTAACTGCACTGGAAAATAACGTCATCTTTATCGTCGTGAATAGCGCCACCACCATTTATATAACGACTGCATCGCTTCGGCTTCCCTGGGACTTGCGACCACGCGTGACTAGTCAGCGCCTCTTCTTTTAACACTTATAGCCATCAAGAGAACGACCACACGATTGACAGTTCTTATTGTGGCAACCTGGCTGCTCCGTGGTACCTGCACTAGAAAATGACGTCATCTTTATCGCCATGAATAGCGCCACCACCCAATATATAACGACTGCATCGTCTCGGCTTCCCTGGGATTTGCAACCACGCGTGGCAACTAGTGAGCGCCTCTTCTTTTCACTGTTATAGCCATCAGGTCAACGACAACACGATTGACAGTTCTGATTGTGGCAAACTGGCTCCTCCGTAATAACTGCACTGGAAATGACGTCATCTTTATCGTCATGAATAGCGCCACCACCCAATTTATAACGACTGCATCGTCTCGGCTTCCCTGGTATTTGCGACCACGCGTGGCAACTAGTGAGCGCCTCTTCTTTTCACTGTTATAGCCATCAGGAGAACGACAACACGATTGACAGGTCTTATTGTGGCAAGCTGGCTGCTCCGTGATAACTGCACTGGAAAATGGTGTCATCTTTATCGTCGTGAATAGCGCCACCACCAGCTATATAACGACTGCATCTTCTCGGCTTCCCTGGGATTTGCGACCACGCTTGGCAACTACTGAGCGCCTCTTATTTTCACTGTTATAGCCATCAAGACGACGATCACACGATTGACAGTGCTCATTGTGGCAAGCTGGCTGCTCCGTGATAACTTCACAGGAAAATGACGCATCTTTATCATCGTGATTAGCGCCACCACTAGCTATATAACGACTGCATCGCCTCGGATTTCCTGGGATTTGCGACCACGCGTGGCAACTAGTGAGCGCCTCTTCTTTTCGCTGTTATAGCCATCAGGACAACGAAAACACGATTGACAATTCTTATTGTGGCAAGCTGGCTACTCCGTGATAACTGCACTGGAAAATGGCGTCCTCTTTATCGTCGTGAATAGCGCCACCACAAGCTATATAACGACTGCATCGTGTCGGCTTCCCTGGGATTTGCGACCACGCGTGGCAACTATTGAGCGCCTCTTCTTTTCACTGTTATAGCCATCAAGACAACGATCACACGATTGACAGTTCTGACTGTGGCAAGCTGGCTGCTCCGTAAAAACTACGCTGGAAATTACGTCATCTTTATTGTCGTGAATAGCGCCACCATCAGCTTTTTAACGACTGCACCGCCTCGGCTTTCGTGGGACTTGCGACCACGCGTGGCAACTACTGAGCGCCTCTTCTTTTCACTGTTATAGCCATCAAGACAACAACCACACGATTGAGAGTTCTGATTATGGCAAGCTGGCTGCTCCGTGGTAACTGCCCTGGCAAATGACGTCATCTTTATTGTCATGAATAGCGCCACCACCCAATATATAACGACTGCATCGTCTCGGCTTCCCTGGGATTTGCGACCACGCGTGGCAACTAGTGAGCGCCTCTTCTTTTCACTGTTATAGCCATCAGGACAACGACAACACGATTGACAGTTCTGATTGTGGCAAACTGGCTGCTCCGTAATAACTGCACAGGAAATGACGTCATCTTTATCGTCATGAATAGCGCCACCACCCAATATATAACGACTGCATCGTCTCGGCTTCCCTGGGATTTGCGACCACGCGTGGCAACTAGTGAGCGCCATTTCCTTTCACTGTTATAGCCATCAGGACAACGACAACCCGATTGACAGTCTTAATATGGCAAGCTGGCTGCTCGTGATAACTGCACTTTAAAATGGCGTCATCTTTATCGTCGTGAATAGCGCCACCACCAGTTATATAACGACTGCATCGTCTCAGATTCCCGGGGATTTGCGACCACGCGTGGCAACTAGTGAGCGCCTCTTCTTTTCACTGTTATAGCCATCAGGACAACGACAACACGATTGACAGTTCTGATTGTGGCAAACTGGCTGCTCCGTAATACCTGAACTGCAAATGACGTCATCTTTATCGTCATGAACAGCGCCACCACCCAATATATAACGACTGCATCGTCTCGGCTTCCCTGGGATTTGCGACCACGCGTGGCAACTAGTGAGCGCCTCTTCTTTTCACTGTTATAGCCATCAGGACAACGATCACACGATTGACAGTCTTATTGTGGCAAGCTGGCTGCTCCGTGATAACTGCACTTTAAAATGGAGTCAACTTTATCGTCGTGAATAGCGCCACCACCAGTTAAATAACGACTGCATCGTCTCGGCTTTCCTGGGATTTGCGATCACGCTTGGCAACTACTGAGCGCCTCTTATTTTCACTGTTATAGCCATCAAGACAACGACCACACGATTGACAGTTCTGATTATGGCAAGCTGGCTGCTCCGTGGTAACGTACCTGGAAAATGGCGTTATCTTTATCGTCGTGAATAGCGCCACCACCAGTTATATAACGACTGCATCGCCTCGGATTCCCGGGGATTTGCGACCACGCGTGGCAATTAGTGAGCGCCTCTTTTCACTGTCATAGCCATCAGGACAACGACAACACGATTGACAGTTCTGATTGTGGCAAACTGGCTGCTCCATAATAACTGCACTGCAAATGACGTCATTTTTATCGTCATGAACAGCGCCAACACCCAATATATAACGACTGCATCGTCTCGGCTTCCCTGGGATTTGCGACCACGCGTGGCAACTAGTGAGCGCTCCTTCTTTTCACTGTTATAGCCATCAGGACAACGACAACACGATTGACAGTCTTACTGTGGCAAGCTGGCTGCTCCGTGATAACTGCACTTTAAAATGGCGTCATCTTTATCGTCGTGAATAGCGCCACTACGAGCTACATAACGACTGCATCGTCTCGGCTTCCCTGGGATTTGCGACCACGCGTGGCAACTAGTGAGCGCCTCTTCTTTTCACTGTTATAGCCATCAGGACAACGACAACACGATTGACAGTCTTATTGTGGCAAGCTGGCTGCTCCGTGATTACTGCACTTTAAAATGGCGTCATCTTTATCGTAATGAATAGCGCCACCACGAGCTACATAACGACTGCATCGTCTCGGCTTCCCTGGGATTTGCGACCACGCGTGGCAACTAGTGAGCGCCTCTTCTTTTCACTGTTATAGCCATCAGGACAACGACAACACGATTGACAGTCTTATTGTGGCAAACTGGCTGCTCCATAATAACTGCACTGCAAATGACGTCATCTTTATCGTCATGAACAGCGCCAACACCCAATATATAACGACTGCATCGTCTCGGCTTTCCTGGGATTTGCGATCACGCTTGGCAACTAATGAGCGCCTCTTCTTTTCACTGTTATACCCATCAAGACAACGACCACACGATTGACAGTTCTGATTGTGGCAACCTGGCTGCTCCGTGATAACTGCACTGGAAAACGTCGTCTTCTTTATGGCCGTGAATAGCGCCACCACCAGCTATATAACGACTGCATCGTCTCGGCTTCCCTGGGATTTGCGACCACGCGTGGCAACTACTGAGCGCCTCTTCTTTTCACTGTTATAGCCATCAAGACAACGACCACACGATTGACAGTTCTGATTGTGGCAAGCTGGCTGCTCCGTGGTAACAGCACTGGAAAATGACGTCATCTTTATCGTCATGAATAGCGCCACCACCCAATATATAACGACTGCATCGTCTCGGGTTCCCTGGGATTTGCGACCACGCGTGGCAACTAGTGAGCGCCTCTTCTTTTCACTGTTATAGCCATCAGGACAACGACAACACGATTGACAGTTCTTATTGTGGCAAGCTGGCTGCTCCGTGATAACGCACTGGAAAATGGCGTCATCTTTATCGTCGTGAATAGCGCCAAAACCATTTATATAACGACTGCATCGTCTCGGCTTCCCTGGGATTTGCGACCACGCGTGGCAACTACTGAGCGCCTTTTTTCACTGTTATAGCCATCAAGACAACGATCACACGATTGACAGTTCTGATTGTGGCAAGCTGGCTGCTCCGTGGCATCTGCACTGGGAAATGACGGCATCTTTATAGTCGAGAATAGTGGCACCACCAGCTACATACCGAGTGCATCGCCTCGGCTTCCCTGGTATTTGCGAGCACGCGTGGCAATTACTGAGCGCCTCTTCTTTTTATTGTTATAGCCATCAGGACACGGACAACACTATTGACAGTTCTGATTGTGGCAACCTGGCGGCTCCGTGATAACTGCACTGGAAAATGGCGTCATCTTTATCGTCGTGAATAGCGCCACCACAAGATATATAACGACTGCATTGCCTCGGATTCCCTGGGATATGCGACCACGCGTGGCAACTAGTGAGCGCCTGTTCTTTTCACTGTTATAGCCATCAAGACAACGACAACATGATTGACAGTTCTGATTGTGGCAACCTGGCTGCTCCGTGATAACTGCACTAGAAAATGGCGTCATCTTTATCGTCGTGAATAGCGCCACCACCAGCTATATAACGACTGCATCGCCTCAGATTCCCTGGGATTTGCGACCACGCGTGGGAACTAGAGAGCGCCTCCTTTTTTCACTGTTATTGCCATCATGACGGCGACCACACGATTGACCGTTCTAATTGTGGCAACTTGGCTGCTCCGTGATAACTTCACAGGAAAATGACGCATCTTTATCATCGTGAATAGCGCCACCACTAGCTATATAACGACTGCATCGCCTCGGATTTCCTGGGATTTGCGACCACGCGTGGCAACTAGTGAGCGCCTCTTCTTTTCGCTGTTATAGCCATCAGAAAAACGAAAACACGATTGACAATTCTTATTGTGGCAAGCTGGCTACTCCGTGATGACTGCACTGGAAAATGGCGTCGTCTTTATCGTCGTGAATAGCGCCACCACAAGCTTTTTAACGACTGCAGCGCCTCGGCTTCCCTGGGACTTAAGACCACGCGTGGGAACTACTGAGCGCCTCTTCTTTTCACTGTTATAGCCATCAAAACAACGACCACACGATTGACAGTTCTGATTATGGCAAGCTGGCTGCTCCGTGGTAACTGCCCTGGAAAATGACGTCATCTTTATTGTCATGAATAGGGCCACCACCCAATATATAACGCTGCATCGTCTCGGCTTCCCTGGGATTTGCGATCACGCGTGGCAACTTGTGAGCGCCTCTTCTTTTCACTGTTATAGCCATCAGGACAACGACAACACGATTGACAGTTCTGATTGTGGCAAACTGGCTGCTCCGTAATAACTGCACAGGAAATGACGTCATCTTTATCGTCATGAATAGCGCCACCACCCAATATATAACGACTGCATCGTCTCGGCTTCCCTGGGATTTGCGACCACGCGTGGCAACTAGTGAGCGCCATTTCCTTTCACTGTTATAGCCATCAGGACAACGACAACCCGATTGACAGTCTTAATATGGCAAGCTGGCTGCTCGTGATAACTGCACTTTAAAATGGCGTCATCTTTATCGTCGTGAATAGCGCCACCACCAGTTATATAACGACTGCATCGTCTCAGATTCCCGGGGATTTGCGACCACGCGTGGCAACTAGTGAGCGCCTCTTCTTTTCACTGTTATAGCCATCAGGACAACGACAACACGATTGACAGTTCTGATTGTGGCAAACTGGCTGCTCCGTAATACCTGAACTGCAAATGACGTCATCTTTATCGTCATGAACAGCGCCACCACCCAATATATAACGACTGCATCGTCTCGGCTTCCCTGGGATTTGCGACCACGCGTGGCAACTAGTGAGCGCCTCTTCTTTTCACTGTTATAGCCATCAGGACAACGATCACACGATTGACAGTTCTTATTGTGGCATGCTAGTTGCTCCGTGATAACTGCGCTGGAAAATCACGTCACCTTTATCGTCATGAATAGCGCCACCACCAGATATATAACGACTGCATCATCTCGGCTTCCCTGGGATTTGCGACCACGCGTGGCAACTACTGAGCGCCTCTTCTTCTCACTGTTAGAGCTATCAAGACAACGACCACACGATTGAGAGTTCTGATTGTGGCAACCTGGCTGCTCCGTGATAACTGCACTGGAAAACAACGTCATCTTTATGGCTGTGAATAGCGCCACCACCAGCTATATAACGACTGCATCGTCTCAGGTTCCCTGGGATTTGCGGCCACGCGTGGCAACTACTGAGCGCCTCTTCTTTTCACTGTTATAGCCATCAAGACAACGATCACACGATTGACAGTTATGATTGTGGAGAGCTGGCTGCTCCGTGGTAACTGCACTGGAAAATGACGTCATCTTTATCGTCCTGAATAGCGCCACCACCAGCTATAAAACGACTGCATCGCCTCGGCTTCCCTGCGATTTGCGGCCACGCGTGGCAACTATTGAGCGCCTCTTCGTTTCACTGTTGTAGCCATCAAGACAACGACCCCACGATTGACCATTCTGATTGTGGCAAACTGGCTGCTCCATAATAACTGCACTGGAAATGACGTCATCTTTATCGTCGTGAATAGCGCCACCGCCATTTTTTTAATGACTGCATCGCTTCGGCTTCCCTGGGACTTGCGACCTCGCGTGGCAACTACTCAGCGCCTCTTCTTTTAACACTTATAGCCATCAAGACAACGACAACACGATTGACAGTTCTGATTGTGGCAAACTGGATGCTCCGTAATAACTGCACTAAAAATGACGTCATCTTTATCGTCATGAATAGCGCCACCACCCAATATATAACGACTGCATCGTCTCGGCTTCCCTGGGATTTGCGACCACGCGTGGCAACTAGTGAGCGCCTCTTCTTTTCACTGTTATAGCCATCAGGACAACGACAACACGATTGACAGGTCTTATTGCGGCAAGCTGGCTGCTCCGTGATAACTGCACTGGAAAATGGTGTCATCTTTATCGTCGTGAATACCGCCACCACCCAATATATAACGACTGCATCGCCTCGGATTTCCTGGGATTTGCGACCACGCGTGGCAACTATTGAGCGCCTCTTCTTTTCACTGTTATAGCCATCGAGACAACGATCACACGATTGACAGTTCTGACTGTGGCAAGCTGGCTGCTCCATTATAACTACGCTTGAAATTACGTCATCTTTATTGTCGTGAATAGCGCCACCATCAGCTTTATAACGACTGCACCGCCTCGGCTTCCCTGGGACTTGCGACCACGCGTGGCAAATACTAAGCGCCTCTTCTTTTCACTGTTATAGCCGTCAAGACAACGACCACACGATTGACAGTTCTGATTATGGCAAGCTGGCTGCTCCGTGGTAACTGCCCTGGAAAATGACGTCATCTTTATTGTCATGAATAGCGCCACCACCCAATATATAACGACTGCATCGTCTCGGCTTCCCTGGGATTTGCGACAACGCGTGGCAACTAGTGAGCGCTCCTTCTTTTCACTGTTATAGCCATCAGGACAACGACAACACGATTGACAGTCTTATTGTGGCAAGCTGGCTGCTCCGTGATAACTGCACTTTAAAATGGCGTCATCTTTATCGTCGTGGATAGCGCCACCACGAGTTATATAACGACTGCATCGTCTCGGCTTTCCTGGGATTTGCGATCACGCTTGGCAACTACTGAGCGCCTCTTATTTTCACTGTTATAGCCATCGAGACAACGATCACACGATTGACAGTTCTTATTGTGGCAAGCTGGCTGCTCCGTGATAACTTCACAGGAAAAAGACGCATCTTTATCGTTGTGAATAGCGCCACCAGCAGCTATATAACGACTGCATTGCCTCGGATATCCTGGGATTTGCGACCACGCGTGGCAACTAGTGAGAGCCTCTTCTTTTCGCTGTTATAGCCATCAGGACAACGACAACACGATTGACAGTCTTATTGTGGCAAACTGGCTGCTCCATAATAACTGCACTGCAAATGACGTCATCTTTATCGTCATGAACAGCGCCAACACCCAATATATAACGACTGCATCGTCTCGGCTTTCCTGGGATTTGCGATCACGCTTGGCAACTAATGAGCGCCTCTTCTTTTCACTGTTATACCCATCAAGACAACGACCACACGATTGACAGTTCTGATTGTGGCAACCTGGCTGCTCCGTGATAACTGCACTGGAAAACGTCGTCTTCTTTATGGCCGTGAATAGCGCCACCACCAGCTATATAACGACTGCATCGTCTCGGCTTCCCTGGGATTTGCGACCACGCGTGGCAACTACTGAGCGCCTCTTCTTTTCACTGTTATAGCCATCAAGACAACGACCACACGATTGACAGTTCTGATTGTGGCAAGCTGGCTGCTCCGTGGTAACAGCACTGGAAAATGACGTCATCTTTATCGTCATGAATAGCGCCACCACCCAATATATAACGACTGCATCGTCTCGGGTTCCCTGGGATTTGCGACCACGCGTGGCAACTAGTGAGCGCCTCTTCTTTTCACTGTTATAGCCATCAGGACAACGACAACACGATTGACAGTTCTTATTGTGGCAAGCTGGCTGCTCCGTGATAACGCACTGGAAAATGGCGTCATCTTTATCGTCGTGAATAGCGCCAAAACCATTTATATAACGACTGCATCGTCTCGGCTTCCCTGGGATTTGCGACCACGCGTGGCAACTACTGAGCGCCTTTTTTCACTGTTATAGCCATCAAGACAACGATCACACGATTGACAGTTCTGATTGTGGCAAGCTGGCTGCTCCGTGGCATCTGCACTGGGAAATGACGGCATCTTTATAGTCGAGAATAGTGGCACCACCAGCTACATACCGAGTGCATCGCCTCGGCTTCCCTGGTATTTGCGAGCACGCGTGGCAATTACTGAGCGCCTCTTCTTTTTATTGTTATAGCCATCAGGACACGGACAACACGATTGACAGTTCTGATTGTGGCAACCTGGCGGCTCCGTGATAACTGCACTGGAAAATGGCGTCATCTTTATCGTCGTGAATAGCGCCACCACAAGATATATAACGACTGCATTGCCTCGGATTCCCTGGGATATGCGACCACGCGTGGCAACTAGTGAGCGCCTGTTCTTTTCACTGTTATAGCCATCAAGACAACGACAACATGATTGACAGTTCTGATTGTGGCAACCTGGCTGCTCCGTGATAACTGCACTAGAAAATGGCGTCATCTTTATCGTCGTGAATAGCGCCACCACCAGCTATATAACGACTGCATCGCCTCAGATTCCCTGGGATTTGCGACCACGCGTGGGAACTAGAGAGCGCCTCCTTTTTTCACTGTTATTGCCATCATGACGACGACCACACGATTGACCGTTCTAATTGTGGCAACTTGGCTGCTCCGGGATAACTGCACTGGAAAACAACGTCATCTTTGTCGCCGTGAATAGCGCCACCACCAGCTATATAACGACTGCATCGTCTCGGCTTCCCTGAGATTTGCGGCCACGCGTGGCAAGTACTGAGCGCCTCTTCTTTTCACTGTTATAGCCATCAAGACAACGATCACGCGATTGACAGTTATGATTGTGGCAAGCTGGCTGCTCCGTGGTAACTGCACTGGAAAATGACGTCATCTTTATCGTCCTGAATAGCGCCACCACAAGCTATATAACGACTGCATCGCCTCGGCTTGCCTGCGATTTGCGGCCACACGTGGCAACTATTGAGCGCCTCTTCGTTTCACTGTTATAGCCATCAAGACAAAGATCACACGATTGACAGTTCTGACTGTGGCAAGCTGTCTGCTCCGTGATAACTACGCTGGATATTACGTCATCTTTATTGTCGTGAATAGCGCCACCATCAGCTTTATAACGACTACACCGCCTCGGCTTCCCTGGGACTTGCGACCACGCGTGGGAACTACTGAGCGCATCTTCTTTTCACTGTTATAGCCATCAAGACAACGACCACACGATTGACAGTTCTGATTATGGCAAGCTGCCTGCTCCGTGGTAACTGCCCTGGAAAATGACGTCATCTTTATTGTCATGAATAGCGCCACCACCCAATATATAACGCTGCATCGTCTCGGCTTCCCTGGGATTTGCGACCACGCGTGGCAACTAGTGAGCGCCTCTTCTTTTCACTGTTATAGCCATCAGGACAACGACAACACGATTGACAGTTCTGATTGTGGCAAACTGGCTGCTCAATAATAACTGCACTGCAAATGACGTCATCTTTATCGTCATGAACAGCGCCACCACCCAATATATAACGACTGTCGTCTCGGCTTCCCTGAGATTTGCGACCACGCGTGGCAACTAGTGAGCGCCTCTTCTTTTCACTGTTATAGCCATCAGGGCAATGACAACCCGATTGACAGGTCTTATTGTGGCAAGCTGGCTGCTCCGTGATAACTGCACTGGAAAATGGTGTCATCTTTATCGTCGTGAATAGCGCCACCACCAGCTATATAACGACTGCATCTTCTCGGCTTCCCTGGGATTTGCGACCACGATTGGCAACTACTGAGCGCCTCCTATTTTCACTGTTATAGCCATCAAGACGACGATCACACGATTGACAGTTCTCATTGTGGCAAGCTGGCTGCTCCGTGATAACTTCACAGGAAAATGACGCATCTTTATCATCGTGAATAGCGCCACCACTAGCTATATAACGACTGCATCGCCTCGGATTTCCTGGGATGTGCGACCACGCGTGGCAACTAGTGAGCGCCTCTTCTTTTCGCTGTTATAGCCATCAGGACAACGAAAACACGATTGACAATTCTTATTGTGGCAAGCTGGCTACTCCGTGATGACTGCACTGGAAAATGGCGTCGTCTTTATCGTCGTGAATAGCGCCACCACAAGCTTTATAACGACTGCAGCGCCTCGGCTTCCCTGGGACTTAAGACCACGCGTGGGAACTACTGAGCGCCTCTTCTTTTCACTGTTATAGCCATCAAAACAACGACCACACGATTGACAGTTCTGATTATGGCTAGCTGGCTGCTCCGTGGTAACTGCCGTGGAAAATGACGTCATCTTTATTGTCATGAATAGGGCCACCACCCAATATATAACGCTGCATCGTCTCGGCTTCCCTGGGATTTGCGATCACGCGTGGCAACTAGTGAGCGCATCTTCTTTTCACTGTTGTAGCCATCAAGACAACGACAACACGATTGACAGTTCTGATTGTGGCAAACTGGCTGCTCCGTAATAACTGCTCTGGAAATGACGTCATCTTTATCGTCATGAATAGCGCCACCACCCAATATATAACGACTGCATCGTCTCGGCTTCCCTGGGATTTGCGACCACGCGTGGCAACTAGTGAGCGCCTCTTCTTTTCACTGTTATAGCCATCAGGACAACGACAACCCGATTGACAGTCTTATTATGGCAAGCTGGCTGCTCCGTGATAACTGCACTTTAAAATGGCGTCATCTTTATCGTCGTGAATAACGCCACCACCAGTTATATAACGACTGCATCGTCTCGGATTCCCGGGGATTTGGGACCATGCGTGGCAACTAGTGAGCGCCTCTTCTTTTCACTGTTATAGCCATCAGGACAACGACAACACGATTGACAGTTCTGATTGTGGCAAGCTGGCTGCTCCGTGGCAACTGCACTGGGAAATGACGTCATCTTTATCGTCGTGAATAGCGCCACCACCAGCTATATAACGACTGCATCGCTTCAGTTTCCTGGGACTTGCGACCACGCGTGGCAACTACTGAGCGCCTCTTCTTTTCACTGTTATAGCCATCAGGACAACGGCAACACGATTGACAGTTCTTATTGTGGCATGCTAGTTGCTCCGTGATAACTGCGCTGGAAAATCACGTCACCTTTATCGTCATGAATAGCGCCACCACCAGATATATAACGACTGCATCGTCTCAGCTTCCCTGGGATTTGCGACCACGCGTGGCAACTACTGAGCGCCTCTTCTTCTCACTGTTAGAGCTATCAAGACAACGACCACACGATTGAGAGTTCTGATTGTGGCAACCTGGCTGCTCCGTGATAACTGCACTGGAAAACAACGTCATCTTTATGGCTGTGAATAGCGCCACCACCAGCTATATAACGACTGCATCGTCTCGGGTTCCCTGGGATTTGCGGCCACGCGTGGCAACTACTGAGCGCCTCTTCTTTTCACTGTTATAGCCATCAAGACAACGATCACACGATTGACAGTTATGATTGTGGAGAGCTGGCTGCTCCGTGGTAACTGCACTGGAAAATGACGTCATCTTTATCGTCCTGAATAGCGCCACCACCAGCTATATAACGACTGCATCGCCTCAGCTTCCCTGCGATTTGCGGCCACGCGTGGCAACTATTGAGCGCCTCTTCGTTTCACTGTTGTAGCCATCAAGACAACGACCCCACGATTGACCATTCTGATTGTGGCAAACTGGCTGCTCCATAATAACTGCACTGGAAATGACGTCATCTTTATCGTCGTGAATAGCGCCACCGCCATTTTTTTAATGACTGCATCGCTTCGGCTTCCCTGGGACTTGCGACCTCGCGTGGCAACTACTCAGCGCCTCTTCTTTTAACACTTATAGCCATCAAGACAACGACAACACGATTGACAGTTCTGATTGTGGCAAACTGGCTGCTCCGTAATAACTGCACTAAAAATGACGTCATCTTTATCGTCATGAATAGCGCCACCACCCAATATATAACGACTGCATCGTCTCGGCTTCCCTGGGATTTGCGACCACGCGTGGCAACTAGTGAGCGCCTCTTCTTTTCACTGTTATAGCCATCAGGACAACGACAACACGATTGACAGGTCTTATTGCGGCAAGCTGGCTGCTCCGTGATAACTGCACTGGAAAATGGTGTCATCTTTATCGTCGTGAATACCGCCACCACCCAATATATAACGACTGCATCGCCTCGGATTTCCTGGGATTTGCGACCACGCGTGGCAGCTATTGAGCGCCTCTTCTTTTCACTGTTATAGCCATCAAGACAACGATCACACGATTGACAGTTCTGACTGTGGCAAGCTGGCTGCTCCATGATAACTACGCTTGAAATTACGTCATCTTTATTGTCGTGAATAGCGCCACCATCAGCTTTATAACGACTGCACCGCCTCGGCTTCCCTGGGACTTGCGACCACGCGTGGCAAATACTAAGCGCCTCTTCTTTTCACTGTTATAGCCGTCAAGACAACGACCACACGATTGACAGTTCTGATTATGGCAAGCTGGCTGCTCCGTGGTAACTGCCCTGGAAAATGACGTCATCTTTATTGTCATGAATAGCGCCACCACCCAATATATAACGACTGCATCGTCTCGGCTTCCCTGGGATTTGCGACAACGCGTGGCAACTAGTGAGCGCTCCTTCTTTTCACTGTTATAGCCATCAGGACAACGACAACACGATTGACAGTCTTATTGTGGCAAGCTGGCTGCTCCGTGATAACTGCACTTTAAAATGGCGTCATCTTTATCGTCGTGGATAGCGCCACCACGAGTTATATAACGACTGCATCGTCTCGGCTTTCCTGGGATTTGCGATCACGCTTGGCAACTACGGAGCGCCTCTTATTTTCACTGTTAAAGCCATCGAGACAACGATCACACGATTGACAGTTCTTATTGTGGCAAGCTGGCTGCTCCGTGATAACTTCACAGGAAAAAGACGCATCTTTATCGTTGTGAATAGCGCCACCAGCAGCTATATAACGACTGCATTGCCTCGGATATCCTGGGATTTGCGACCACGCGTGGCAACTAGTGAGAGCCTCTTCTTTTCGCTGTTATAGCCATCAGGACAACGACAACACGATTGAGAGTTCTTATTGTGGCAAGCTGGCTGCTCCGTGATAACTGCACTGGAAAATGGCGTCAACTTTATCGTAATGAATAGCGCCACCACCAGCTATGTAACGACTGCATCGCCTCGGCTTCACTGGGATTTCCGACCACGCGTGGCAACTATTGAGCGCCTCTCCTTTTCACTGTTATAGCCAGCAAGACAACGACCACACGATTGACAGTTCTGATTGTGGCAACCTGGCTGCTCCGTGATAACTGCACTGTAAAACGTCGTCTTCTTTATGGCCGTGAATAGCGCCATTACCAGCTATATAACAACTGCATCGTCTCGGCTTCCCTGGGATTTGCGACCACGCGTGGCAACTACTGAGCGCCTCTTCTTTTCACTGTTATAGCCATCAAGACAACGACCACACGATTGACAGTTCTGATTGTGGCAAGCTGGCTGCTCCGTGGTAACAGCACTGGAAAATGACGTCATCTTTATCGTCATGTATAGCGCCACCACCCAATATATAACGACTGCATCGTCTCGGGTTCCCTGGGATTTGCAACCACGCGTGGCAACTAGTGAGCGCCTCTTCTTTTCACTGTTATAGCCATCAAGACAACGATCACACGATTGACAGTTCTTATTGTGGCAAGCTGGCTGCTCCGTGATAACGCACTGGAAAATGGCGTCATCTTTATCGTCGTGAATAGCGCCAAAACAATTTATATAACGACTGCATCGTCTCGGCTTCCCTGGGATTTGCGACCACGCGTGACAACTACTGAGCGCCTCTTTTCACTGTTATAGCCATCAAGACAACGATCACACGATTGACAGTTCTGATTGTGGCAAGCTGGCTGCTCCGTGATAACTGCACTTTAAAATGGCGTCATCTTTATCGTCGTGAATAGCGCCAAAACAATTTATATAACGACTGCATCGTCTCGGATTCCCGGGGATTTGCGACCACGCGTGGCAACTAGTGAGCGCCTCTTCTTTTCACTGTTATAGCCATCAGGACAACGACAACACGATTGAGAGTTCTGATTGTGGCAAACTCGCTGCTCCATAATAACTGCACTGCAAATGTCGTCATCTTTATCGTCATGAACAGCGCCCCCACCTAATATATAACGACTGCATCGTCTGGGCTTCCCTCTAATTTGCGACCACGCGTGGCAACTATTGAGCGCCTCTTCGTTTCACTGTTATAGCCATCAGGACAACGACAACACGATTGACAGTGTCATTGTGGCAAGCTGGCTGCTCCGTCATAACTGCACTTCAAAATGGCGTCATCTTTATCGTCGTGAATAGCTTCACCACCAGTTATATAACGACTGCATCGTCTCGCCTTTCCTGGGATTTGCGATCACGCTTGGCAACTACTGAGCGCCTCTTATTTTCACTGTTATAGCCATCAAGACAACGATCACACGATTGACAGTTCTCATTGTGGCAAGCTGGCTGCTCCGTGATAACTTCACAGGAAAATGACGCATCTTTATCGTCGTGAATAGCGCCACCACCAGCTATATAACGACTGCATCGCCTCGGATTTCCTGGGATTTGCGACCACGCGTGGCAACTAGTGAGCGCCTCTTCTTTTCGCTGTTATAGCCATCAGGACAACGACAACACGATTGACAGTCTTATTGTGGCAAGCTGGCTGCTCCGTGATAACTGCACTTTAAAATGGCGTCATCTTTATCGTAATGAATAGCGCCACCACCAGCTATGTAACGACTGCATCGCCTCGGCTTCACTGGGATTTCCGACCACGCGTGGCAACTATTGAGCGCCTCTCCTTTTCACTGTTATAGCCATCAAGACAACGACCACACGATTGACACTTCTGATTGTGGCCACCTGGCTGCTCCGTGATAACTGCGCTGGAAAATGATGTCATCGTTATCGTCATGAATAGCGCCACCACCAGCTATATAACGACTGCATCGTCTCGGCTTCCCAGGGATTTGCGACCACGCGTGGCAACTACTGAGCGCCTCTTTTTTTCACTGGTATAGCCATCAAGAGAACGATCACACGATTGACAGTTCTGATTGTGGCAAGCTGGCTGCTCCGTGGAATGTGCACTGGGAAATGACGGCATCTTAATAGTCGTGAATAGTGGCACCACCAGCTACATACCGACTGCGTCGCCTCGGCTTCCCTGGGATTTGCGAGCACGCGTGGCAATTACTGAGCGCCTCTTCATTTTATTGTTATAGCCATCAGGAGATGGACAACACTATTGACAGTTCTTATTGTGGCAAGCTGGCTGCTCCGTGATAACTGCTCTGGAAAATGGCGTTATCTTTGTCGTCGTGAATAGCGCCACCACCAGCTATATAACGATTGCATCGTCTCGGCTTCCCTTGGTTTCGCCACCACGCTTGGCAACTACTTAGCGCCTCTTCTTTTCACTGTTATAGCCATAAAAACAACGACAACACGATTGACAGTTCTGACTGTGGCAACCTGGCTGCTCCGTGATAACTGCACTGGCAAATGGCGTCATCTTTATCGTCGTGAATAGCGCCACCACAAGATATATAACGACTGCATCGCCTCGGATTCCCTGGGATATGCGACCACGCGTGGCAACTACTGAGCGCCTCTTCTTTTCACTGTTGTAGCCATCAAGACAACGACCACGCGATTGACCGTTCTGATTGGGGCAAACTGGCTGCTCCGTAATAACTGCACTGGAAATGACGTCATCTTTATCGTCATGAATAGCGCCACCACCCAATTTATAACGACTGCATCGTCTCGGCTTCCCTGGTATTTGCGACCACGCGTGGCAACTAGTGTGCGCCTCTTCTTTTCACTGTTATAGCCATCAGGACAACGACAACACGATTGACAGGTCTTATTGTGGCAAGCTGGCTGCTCCGTGATAACTGCACTGGAAAATGGTGTCATCTTTATCGTCGTGAATAGCGCCACCACCAGCTATATAACGGCTGCATTTTCTCGGCTTCCCTGGGATTTGCGACCACGCTTGGCAACTACTGAGCGCCTGTTATTTTCACTGTTATAGCCATCAGGACAACGAAAACACGATTGACAATTCTTATTGTGGCAAGCTGGCTGCTCCGTGATAACTGCACTGGAAAATGGCGTCGTCTTTATCGTCGTGAATTGCGCCACCACAAGCTATATAACGACTGCATCGTGTCGGCTTCCCTGGGATTTGCGACCACGCGTGGCAACTATTGAGCGCCTCTTCTTTTCACTGTTATAGCCATCAAGACAACGATCACACGATTGACAGTTCTGACTGTGGCAAGCTGGCTGCTCCGTGGTAACTGCCCTGGAAAATGACGTCATCTTTATTGTCATAAATAGCGCCACCACCCAATATATAACGACTGCATCGTCTCGGCTTCCCGGGGATTTGCGACCACGCGTGGCAACTAGTGAGCGCCTCTTCTTATCACTGTTATAGCCATCAGGACAACGACAACACGATTGACAGTTCTTATTGTGGCAAACTGGCTGCTCCGTAATAACTGCACTGGAAATGACGTCACCCACATTAGAACCATTTGCTCCGACACTTCACGCACACTTGGCTACCTGAGAAGGAATCTGAAATCTGCATCCCCTAACATAAAACAACTCGCGTATGAAACATTTGTGCGGCCAAAATTAGAGTATGCATCATCCATCTGGCACCCATGGCAATCGTCTCTCACCATCGAAATGGAATCAATTCAAAATCGTGCAGCTCGGTTCATCACTTCATGTTACTCAAGAGAACCCAGTGTCACCGCCCTCAAGCAGTCCCTCCGTCTCTCAACACTGGAATCACGCCGCGTCGTTTCCCGCCTATGCTTACTTCATACATTTTATCATAACACAAGACCACGGCACGCTCTATTAACCGCCCCACTACGAACGTCCTCCCGGCTTAGTCACGGTAACCCGATAGCACGCATCAGTGGCCACACGTCAGCTTACAACAACTCATTTTTCCCCAACGCAATAGCACTATGGAATTCACTGCCTAACGACATCGCTGCATGCACTGATCACAAAACATTCCGCGAGAAAATAAAAATTCACCTCACATAAATCTTGATCACTTCTGCGCTCTTTTGTAGCGAGTATTGCTTGACATATCTTTGTTAAATGATGTATCACTTGCTGGAAAACCCTGATATGACTACAACCCCTTTTATGTTTGCTTGTATGTTTGTTCTTTTTATTGTTATGCATGTTCCCATCATCGCCGTTGGAAACCAATATGCCCCCCCCTTATGTAATGCCTTCGGGCCTTTAAGGGATCAATAAATGAAATAAATGAAATGAAATGAATAGCGCCACCACCCAATATATAACGACTGCATCGTCTCGGCTTCCCTGGGATTTGCGACCACGCGTGGCAACTAGTGAGCGCCTCTTCTTTTCACTGTTATAGCCATCAGGACAACGACAACACGATTGACAGGTCTTATTGTGGCAAGCTGGCTGCTCCGTGATAACTGCACTGAAAAATGGTGTCATCTTTATCGTCGTGAATAGCGCCACCACCAGCTATATAACGGCTGCATTTTCTCGGCTTCCCTGGGATTTGCGACCACGCTTGGCAACTACTGAGCGCCTGTTATTTTCACTGTTATAGCCATCAGGACAACGAAAACACGATTGACAATTCTTATTGTGGCAAGCTGGCTGCTCCGTGATAACTGCACTGGAAAATGGCGTCGTCTTTATCGTCGTGAATTGCACCACCACAAGCTATATAACGACTGCATCGTGTCGGCTTCCCTGGGATTTGCGACCACGCGTGGCAACTATTGAGCGCCTCTTCTTTTCACTGTTATAGCCATCAAGACAACGATCACACGATTGACAGTTCTGACTGTGGCAAGCTGGCTGCTCCGTGGTAACTGCCCTGGAAAATGACGTCATCTTTATTGTCATAAATAGCGCCACCACCGAATATATAACGACTGCATCGTCTCGGCTTCCCGGGGATTTGCGACCACGCGTGGCAACTAGTGAGCGCCTCTTCTTATCACTGTTATAGCCACCAGGACAACGACAACACGATTGACAGTTCTGATTGTGGCAAACTGGCTGCTCCGTAATAACTGCACTTTAAAATGGCGTCATCTTTATCGTCGTGAATAGCGCCACCACCAGTTATATAACGACTGCATCGTCTCGGATTCCCGGGGATTTGCGACCACGCGTGGCAACTAGTGAGCGCCTCTTCTTTTCACTGTTATAGCCATCAGGACAACGACAACACAATTGACAGTCCTGATTGTGGCAGACTGGCTGCTCCATAATAACTGCACTGCAAATGACGTCATCTTTATCGTCATGAACAGCGCTACAACCCAATATATAACGACTGCATCGTCTCGGCTTCCCTGGGATTTGCGACCACGCGTGGCAACTAGTGAGCGCCTCTTCTTTTCACTGTTATAGCCATCAGGACCACGACAACACGAGTGACAGTTCTGATTGTGGCAAGCTGGCTGCTCCGTGGCAACTGCACTGCGAAATGACGTCATCTTTATCGTCGTGAATAGCGCCACCACCAGCTATATAACGACTGCTTCGCTTCAGCTTCCCTGGGACTTGCGACCAGGCGTGGCAACTACTCAGCGCCTCTTCTTTTCACTGTTTTAGCCATCAGGACAACGGCAACACGATTGACAGTTCTTATTGTGGCAAGCTAGTTGCTCCGTGATAACTGCGCTGGAAAATGACGTCATCTTTATCGTCATGAATAGCGCCACCACCAGATATATAACGACTGCATCGTCTCGGCTTCCCTGTGATTTGCGACCACGCGTGTCAACTACTGAGCGCCTCTTCTTCTCACTGTTAGAGCTATCAAGACAACGACCACACGATTGACAGTTCTGATTATGGCAAGCTGGCTGCTCCGTGGTAACTGCCCTGGAAAATGACGTCATCTTTACTGTCATGAATAGCGACACCACCCAATATATAACGACTGCATCGTCTCGGCTTCCCTGGGATTTGCGACCACGCGTGGCAACTAGTGAGCGCCTCTTCTTTTCACTGTTATAGCCATCAGGACAACGACAACACGATTGACAGTTCTGATTGTGGCAAACTGGCTGCTCCGTAATAACTGCACTGGAAATGACGTCATCCTTATCGTCATGAATAGCGCCACCACCCAATATATACCGACTGCATCGTCTCGGCTTCCTTGGGATTTGCGACCACGCGTGGCAACTAGTGAGCGCCTCTTCTTTTCACTCTTATAGCCATCAGGGCAACAACACGATTGACAGTTCTGATTGTGGCAAACTGCCTGCTCCGTAATAACTGCACTGGAAATGACGTCATCTTTATCGTCATGAATAGCGCCACCACCCAATATATAACGACTGCATCGTCTCGGCTTCCCTGGGATTTGCGACCACGCGTGGCAACTAGTGAGCGCCTCTTCTTTTCACTGTTATAGCCATCAGGACAACGACAACACGATTGACAGGTCTTATTGTGGCAAGCTGTCTGCTCCGTGATAACTGCACTGAAAAATGGTGTCATCTTTATCGTCGTGAATAGCGCCACCACCAGCTATATAACGACTGCATTTTCTCGGCTTCCCTGGGATTTGCGACCACGCTTGGCAACTACTGAGCGCCTGTTATTTTCACTGCTAGAGCCATCAAAACGACGATCACACGATTGACAGTTCTCAATGTGGCAAGCTGGCTGATCCGTGATAACTTCACAGGAAAATGACGCATCTTTATCATCGTGAATAGCGCCACCACTAGCTATATAACGACTGCATCGCCTCGGATTTCCTGGGATTTGCGACCACGCGTGGCAACTATTGAGCGCCTCTTCTTTTCACTGTTATAGCCATCAAGACAACGATCACACGATTGACAGTTCTGACTGTGGCAAGCTGGCTGCTCCGTGATAACTACGCTGGAAATTACGTCATCTTTATTGTCGTGAATAGCGCCACCATTAGCTTTATAACGACTGCGCCGCCTCGGCTTCCCTGGGACTTGCGACCACGCGTGGCAACTACTGAGCGCCTCTTCTTTTCACTGTTATAGCCATCAAGACAACGACCACACGATTGACAGTTCTGATTATGGCAAACTGGCTGCTCCGTGGTAACTGCCCTGGAAAATGACGTCATCTTTATTGTCATGAATAGCGCCACCACCCAATATATATCGACTGCGTCGTCTCGGCTTCCCGGGGATTTGCGACCACGCGTGGCAACTAGTGAGCGCCTCTTCTTTTCACTGTTATAGCCATCAGGACAACGACAACACGATTGACAGTTCTGATTGTGGCAAACTGGCTGCTCCGTAATAACTGCACTCGAAATGACGTCATCTTTATCGTCATGAATAGCGCCACCACCCAATATATAACGACTGCATCGTCTCGGCTTCCCTGGGATTTGCGACCACTCGTGGCAACTAGTGAGCGCCTCTTCTTTTCACTGTAATAGCCATCAGGACAACGACAACCCGATTGACAGTCTTATTATGGCAAGCTGGCTGCTCCGTGATAACTGCACTTTAAAATGGCGTCATCGTTATCGTCGTGAATAGCGCCACCACCAGTTATATAACGACTGCATCGTCTCGGATTCCCGGGGATTTGCGACCACGCGTGGCAACTAGTGAGCGCCTCTTCTTTTCACTGTTATAGCCATCAGGACGACAACACGATTGACAGTCCTGATTGTGGCAAACTAGCTGCTCCATAATAACTGCACTGCAAATGACGTCATCTTTATCGTCATGAACAGCACCACCACCCAATATATAACGACTGCATCGTCTCGCCTTCCCTGGGATTTGCGGCCACGCGTGGCAACTAGTGAGCGTCTCTTCTTTTCACTGTTATAGCCATCAAGACAACGATCACACGATTGACAGTTATGATTGTGGCAAGCTGGCTGCTCCGTGGTAACTGCACTGGAAAATGGCGTCATCTTTCGCGTCCTGAATAGCGCCACCACCAGCTATATAACGACTGCATCGCCTCGGCTTCCCTGCGATTTGCGGCCACGCGTGGCACCTATTGAGCGCCTCTTCGTTTCACTGTTGTAGCCATCAAGACAACGACCACACGATTGACCGTTCTGATTGTGGCAAACTGGCTGCTCCGTAAAAACTACACTGGAAATGACGTCATCTTTATCGTCGTGAATAGCGCCACCACCATTTATATAACGACTGCATCGCTTCGGCTTCCCTGGGACTTGCGACCACGCGTGGCAACTAGTCAGCGCCTCTTTTAACACTTATAGCCATCAAGACAACGACCACACGATTTACAGTTCTTATTGTGGCAAGATGGCTGCTCCGTGGTAATTGCACTGGAAAATGACGTCATCTTTATCGTCATGAATAGCGCCACCACCCAATATATAACGACTGCATCGTCTCGGCTTCCCTGGGATTTGCGACCACGCGTGGCAACTAGTGAGCGCCTCTTCATTTCACTGTTATAGCCATCGGGGCAACGACAACACGATTGACAGTTCTGATTGTGGCAAACTGGCTGCTCCATAATAACTGCACTGCAAATAACGTCATCTTTATCGTCGTGAATAGCGCCAACACAAGATATATAACGACTGCATCGCCTCGGATTCCCTGGGATATGCGACCACGCGTGGGAACTAGAGAGCGCCTCATTTTTCACTGTTATTGCCATCATGACGACGACCACACGATTGACCGTTCTGATTGTGGCAACTTGGCTGCTCCGGGATAACTGCACTGGAAAACGATGTCATCTTTATCGTATGTGAAGAGCGCCAACACCAGCTATATAACGATTGCATCGTCTCGGCATCCCTTGGTTTCGCGACCACGCTTGGCAACTACTGAGCGCCTCTTCTTTTCACTGTTATAGCCATCAAAACAACGACAACACGATTGACAGTTCTGATTGTGGCAACCTGGCTGCTCCGTGATAACTGCACTGGAAAATGGCGTCATCTTTATCGTCGTGAATAGCGCCAACACAAGATATATAACGACTGCATCACCTCGGATTCCCTGGGATATGCGACCACGCGTGGCAACTAGTGAGCGCCTGTTCTTTTCACTGTTATAGCCATCAAGACAACGACAACATGATTGACAGTTCTGATTGTGGAATCCTGGCTGCTCCGTGATAACTGCACTAGAAAATGGCGTCATCTTTATCGGCGTGAATAGCGCCACCACCAGCTATATAACGACTGCATCGCCTCGGATTCCCTGGGATTTGCGACCACGCGTGGGAACTAGAGAGCGCCTCATTTTTCACTGTTATTGCCATCATGACGACGACCACACGATTGACCGTTCTGATTGTGGCAACTTGGCTGCTCCGGGATAACTGCACTGGAAAACGATGTCATCTTTATCGTATGTGAAGAGCGCCAACACCAGCTCTATAACGACTACATCGCCTCGGCTTCCCTGGGATTTGCGGCCACGCGTGGCAACTACTGAGCGCCTCTTCTTTTCACTGTTATAGCCATCAAGACAACGATCACACGATTGACAGTTATGATTGTGGCAAGCTGGCTGCTCCGTGGTAAATGCACTGGAAAATGACGTCATCTTTATCGTCGTGAATAGCGCCACCACAAGCTATATAACGACTGCATCGTGTCGGCTTCCCTGGGATTTGCGACCACGCGTGGCAACTATTGAGCGCCTCTTCTTTTCACTGTTATAGCCATCAAGACAACGATCACACGATTGACAGTTCTGACTGTGGCAAGCTGGCTGCTCCGTGATAACTACTCTGGAAATTACGTCATCTTTATTGTCGTGAATAGCGCCACCATCAGCTTTATAACGACTGCACCGTCTCGGCTTCCATGGGACTTGCGACCACGCGTGGCAACTACTGAGCGCCTCTTCTTTTCACTGTTATAGCCATCAAGACAACGACCACACGATTGACAGTTCTGATTATGGCAAGCTGGCTGCTCCGTGGTAACTGCCCTGGAAAATGACGTCATCTTTATTGTCATGAATAGCGCCACCACCCAATATATAACGACTGCATCGCCTCGGCTTCCCTGCGATTTGCGGCCACGCGTGGCACCTATTGAGCGCCTCTTCGTTTCACTGTTGTAGCCATCAAGACAACGACCACACGATTGACCGTTCTGATTGTGGCAAACTGGCTGCTCCGTAATAACTGCTCTGGAAATGACGTCATCTTTATCGTCGTGAATAGCGCCACCACCATTTATATAACGACTGCATCGCTTCGGCTTCCCTGGGACTTGCGACCACGCGTGGCAACTAGTCAGCGCCTCTTTTAACACTTATAGCCATCAAGACAACGACCACACGATTTACAATTCTTATTGTGGCAAGATGGCTGCTCCGTGGTAACTGCACTGGAAAATAACGTCATCTTTATCGTCATGAATAGCGCCACCACCCAATATATAACGACTGCATCGTCTCGGCTTCCCTGGGATTTGCGACCACGCGTGGCAACTAGTGAGCGCCTCTTCTTTTCACTGTTATAGCCATCAGGTCAACGACAACACGATTGACAGTTCTGATTGTGGCAAACTGGCTGCTCCGTAATAACTGCACTGGAAATGACGTCATCTTTATCGTCTTGAACAGCGCCACCACCCAATATATAACGACTGCATCGTCTCGGCTTCCCTGGGATTTGCGACCACGCGTGCCAACTAGTGAGCGCCTCTTCTTTTCACTGTTATAGCCATCAGGACAACGACAACACGATTGACAGTCTTATTGTGGCAAGCTGGCTGCTCCGTGATAACTGCACTTTAAAATGGCGTCAACTTTATCGTCGTGAATAGCGCCACCACCAGTTAAATAACGACTGCATCGTCTCGGCTTTCTTGGGATTTGCGATCACGCTTGGCAACTACTGAGCGCCTCTTATTTTCACTGTTATAGCCATCAAGACAACGATCACACGATTGACAGTTCTCATTGTGGCAAGCTGGCTGCTCCGTGATAACTGCACTGGAAAATGGCGTCAACTTTATCGTCGTGAATAGCGCCACTACGAGCTACATAACGACTGCATCGTCTCGGCTTCCCTGGGATTTGCGACCACGCGTGGCAACTAGTGAGCGCCTCTTCTTTTCACTGTTATAGCCATCAAGACAACGACAACATGATTGACAGTTCTGATTGTGGCAACCTGGCTGCTCCGTGATAACTGCACTAGAAAATGGCGTCATCTTTATCGTCGTGAATAGCGCCACCACCAGCTATATAACGACTGCATCGCCTCGGATTCCCTGGGATTTGCGACCACGCGTGGGAACTAGAGAGCGCCTCATTTTTCACTGTTATTGCCATCATGACGACGACCACACGATTGACCGTTCTGATTGTGGCAACTTGGCTGCTCCGGGATAACTGCACTGGAAAACGATGTCATCTTTATCGTATGTGAAGAGCGCCAACACCAGCTCTATAACGACTGCATCGCCTCGGCTTCCCTGGGATTTGCGGCCACGCGTGGCAACTACTGAGCGCCTCTTCTTTTCACTGTTATAGCCATCAAGACAACGATCACACGATTGACAGTTATGATTGTGGCAAGCTGGCTGCTCCGTGGTAACTGCACTGGAAAATAACGTCATCTTTATCGTCGTGAATAGCGCCACCACCATTTATATAACGACTGCATCGCTTCGGCTTCCTTGGGACTTGCGACCACGCGTGACTAGTCAGCGCCTCTTCTTTTAACACTTATAGCCATCAAGAGAACGACCACACGATTGACAGTTCTTATTGTGGCAAGCTGTCTGCTCCGTGGTACCTGCACTAGAAAATGACGTCATCTTTATCGCCATGAATAGCGCCACCACCCAATATATAACGACTGCATCGTCTCGGCTTCCCTGGGATTTGCAACCACGCGTGGCAACTAGTGAGCGCCTCTTCTTTTCACTGTTATAGCCATCAGGTCAACGACAACACGATTGACAGTTCTGATTGTGGCAAACTGGCTGCTCCGTAATAACTGCACTGGAAATGACGTCATCTTTATCGTCATGAATAGCGCCACCACCCAATTTATAACGACTGCATCGTCTCGGCTTCCCTGGTATTTGCGACCACGCGTGGCAACTAGTGAGCGCCTCTTCTTTTCACTGTTATAGCCATCAGGAGAACGACAACACGATTGACAGGTCTTATTGTGGCAAGCTGGCTGCTCCGTGATAACTGCACTGGAAAATGGTGTCATCTTTATCGTCGTGAATAGCGCCACCACCGGCTATATAACGACTGCATCTTCTCGGCTTCCCTGGGATTTGCGACCACGCGTGGCAACTATTGAGCGCCTCTTCTTTTCACTGTTAGAGCCATCAAGACAACGATCACACGATTGACAGTTCTGACTGTGGCAAGCTGGCTGCTCCGTAAAAACTACGCTGGAAATTACGTCATCTTTATTGTCGTGAATAGCGCCACCATCAGCTTTATAACGACTGCACCGCCTCGGCTTTCGTGGGACATGCGACCACGCGTGGCAACTACTGAGCGCCTCTTCTTTTCACTGTTATAGCCATCAAGACAACAACCACACGATTGAGAGTTCTGGTTATGGCAAGCTGGCTGCTCCGTGGTAACTGCCCTGGCAAATGACGTCATCTTTATTGTCATGAATAGCGCCACCACCCAATATATAACGACTGCATCGTCTCGGCTTCCCTGGGATTTGCGACCACGCGTGGCAACTAGTGAGCGCCTCTTCTTTTCACTGTTATAGCCATCAGGACAACGACAACACGATTGACAGTTCTGATTGTGGCAAACTGGCTGCTCCGTAATAACTGCACAGGAAATGACGTCATCTTTATCGTCATGAATAGCGCCACCACCCAATATATAACGACTGCATCGTCTCGGCTTCCCTGGGATTTGCGACCACGCGTGGCAACTAGTGAGCGCCATTTCCTTTCACTGTTATAGCCATCAGGACAACGACAACCCGATTGACAGTCTTAATATGGCAAGCTGGCTGCTCGTGATAACTGCACTTTAAAATGGCGTCATCTTTATCGTCGTGAATAGCGCCACCACCAGTTATATAACGACTGCATCGTCTCGGATTCCCGGGGATTTGCGACCACGCGTGGCAACTAGTGAGCGCCTCTTCTTTTCACTGTTATAGCCATCAGGACAACGACAACACGATTGACAGTTCTGATTGTGGCAAACTGGCTGCTCCGTAATACCTGAACTGCAAATGACGTCATCTTTATCGTCATGAACAGCGCCACCACCCAATATATAACGACTGCATCGTCTCGGCTTCCCTGGGATTTGCGACCACGCGTGGCAACTAGTGAGCGCCTCTTCTTTTCACTGTTATAGCCATCAGGACAACGATCACACGATTGACAGTCTTATTGTGGCAAGCTGGCTGCTCCGTGATAACTGCACTTTAAAATGGAGTCAACTTTATCGTCGTGAATAGCGCCACCACCAGTTAAATAACGACTGCATCGTCTCGGCTTTCCTGGGATTTGCGATCACGCTTGGCAACTACTGAGCGCCTCTTATTTTCACTGTTATAGCCATCAAGACAACGACCACACGATTGACAGTTCTGATTATGGCAAGCTGGCTGCTCCGTGGTAACGTACCTGGAAAATGGCGTCATCTTTATCGTCGTGAATAGCGCCACCACCAGTTATATAACGACTGCATCGCCTCGGATTCCCGGGGATTTGCGACCACGCGTGGCAATTAGTGAGCGCCTCTTTTCACTGTCATAGCCATCAGGACAACGACAACACGATTGACAGTTCTGATTGTGGCAAACTGGCTGCTTCATAATAACTGCACTGCAAATGACGTCATCTTTATCGTCATGAACAGCGCCAACACCCAATATATAACGACTGCATCGTCTCGGCTTCCCTGGGATTTGCGACCACGCGTGGCAACTAGTGAGCGCTCCTTCTTTTCACTGTTATAGCCATCAGGACAACGACAACACGATTGACAGTCTTACTGTGGCAAGCTGGCTGCTCCGTGATAACTGCACTTTAAAATGGCGTCATCTTTATCGTCGTGAATAGCGCCACTACGAGCTACATAACGACTGCATCGTCTCGGCTTCCCTGGGATTTGCGACCACGCGTGGCAACTAGTGAGCGCCTCTTCTTTTCACTGTTATAGCCATCAGGACAACGACAACACGATTGACAGTCTTATTGTGGCAAGCTGGCTGCTCCGTGATTACTGCACTTTAAAATGGCGTCATCTTTATCGTAATGAATAGCGCCACCACGAGCTACATAACGACTGCATCGTCTCGGCTTCCCTGGGATTTGCGACCACGCGTGGCAACTAGTGAGCGCCTCTTCTTTTCACTGTTATAGCCATCAGGACAACGACAACACGATTGACAGTCTTATTGTGGCAAACTGGCTGCTCCATAATAACTGCACTGCAAATGACGTCATCTTTATCGTCATGAACAGCGCCAACACCCAATATATACCGACTGCATCGTCTCGGCTTTCCTGGGATTTGCGATCACGCTTGGCAACTAGTGAGCGCCTCTTCTTTTCACTGTTATAGCCATCAGGACAACGACAACACGATTGACAGTTCTGATTGTGGCAAACTGGCTGCTCCGTAATAACTGCACAAGAAATGACGTCATCTTTATCGTCATGAATAGCGCCACCACCCAATATATAACGACTGCATCGTCTCGGCTTCCCTGGGATTTGCGACCACGCGTGGCAACTAGTGAGCGCCATTTCCTTTCACTGTTATAGCCATCAGGACAACGACAACCCGATTGACAGTCTTAATATGGCAAGCTGGCTGCTCGTGATAACTGCACTTTAAAATGGCGTCATCTTTATCGTCGTGAATAGCGCCACCACCAGTTATATAACGACTGCATCGTCTCGGATTCCCGGGGATTTGCGACCACGCGTGGCAACTAGTGAGCGCCTCTTCTTTTCACTGTTATAGCCATCAGGACAACGACAACACGATTGACAGTTCTGATTGTGGCAAACTGGCTGCTCCGTAATACCTGAACTGCAAATGACGTCATCTTTATCGTCATGAACAGCGCCACCACCCAATATATAACGACTGCATCGTCTCGGCTTCCCTGGGATTTGCGACCACGCGTGGCAACTAGTGAGCGCCTCTTCTTTTCACTGTTATAGCCATCAGGACAACGATCACACGATTGACAGTCTTATTGTGGCAAGCTGGCTGCTCCGTGATAACTGCACTTTAAAATGGAGTCAACTTTATCGTCGTGAATAGCGCCACCACCAGTTAAATAACGACTGCATCGTCTCGGCTTTCCTGGGATTTGCGATCACGCTTGGCAACTACTGAGCGCCTCTTATTTTCACTGTTATAGCCATCAAGACAACGACCACACGATTGACAGTTCTGATTATGGCAAGCTGGCTGCTCCGTGGTAACGTACCTGGAAAATGGCGTCATCTTTATCGTCGTGAATAGCGCCACCACCAGTTATATAACGACTGCATCGCCTCGGATTCCCGGGGATTTGCGACCACGCGTGGCAATTAGTGAGCGCCTCTTTTCACTGTCATAGCCATCAGGACAACGACAACACGATTGACAGTTCTGATTGTGGCAAACTGGCTGCTCCATAATAACTGCACTGCAAATGACGTCATCTTTATCGTCATGAACAGCGCCAACACCCAATATATAACAACTGCATCGTCTCGGCTTCCCTGGGATTTGCGACCACGCGTGGCAACTAGTGAGCGCTCCTTCTTTTCACTGTTATAGCCATCAGGACAACGACAACACGATTGACAGTCTTACTGTGGCAAGCTGGCTGCTCCGTGATAACTGCACTTTAAAATGGCGTCATCTTTATCGTCGTGAATAGCGCCACTACGAGCTACATAACGACTGCATCGTCTCGGCTTCCCTGGGATTTGCGACCACGCGTGGCAACTAGTGAGCGCCTCTTCTTTTCACTGTTATAGCCATCAGGACAACGACAACACGATTGACAGTCTTATTGTGGCAAGCTGGCTGCTCCGTGATTACTGCACTTTAAAATGGCGTCATCTTTATCGTAATGAATAGCGCCACCACGAGCTACATAACGACTGCATCGTCTCGGCTTCCCTGGGATTTGCGACCACGCGTGGCAACTAGTGAGCGCCTCTTCTTTTCACTGTTATAGCCATCAGGACAACGACAACACGATTGACAGTCTTATTGTGGCAAACTGGCTGCTCCATAATAACTGCACTGCAAATGACGTCATCTTTATCGTCATGAACAGCGCCAACACCCAATATATAACGACTGCATCGTCTCGGCTTTCCTGGGATTTGCGATCACGCTTGGCAACTAATGAGCGCCTCTTCTTTTCACTGTTATACCCATCAAGGCAACGACCACACGATTGACAGTTCTGATTGTGGCAACCTGGCTGCTCCGTGATAACTGCACTGGAAAACGTCGTCTTCTTTATGGCCGTGAATAGCGCCACCACCAGCTATATAACGACTGCATCGTCTCGGCTTCCCTGGGATTTGCGACCACGCGTGGCAACTACTGAGCGCCTCTTCTTTTCACTGTTATAGCCATCAAGACAACGACCACACGATTGACAGTTCTGATTGTGGCAAGCTGGCTGCTCCGTGGTAACAGCACTGGAAAATGACGTCATCTTTATCGTCATGAATAGCGCCACCACCCAATATATAACGACTGCATCGTCTCGGGTTCCCTGGGATTTGCGACCACGCGTGGCAACTAGTGAGCGCCTCTTCTTTTCACTGTTATAGCCACCAGGACAACGACAACACGATTGACAGTTCTTATTGTGGCAAGCTGGCTGCTCCGTGATAACGCACTGGAAAATGGCGTCATCTTTATCGTCGTGAATAGCGCCAAAACCATTTATATAACGACTGCATCGTCTCGGCTTCCCTGGGATTTGCGACCACGCGTGGCAACTACTGAGCGCCTTTTTTCACTGTTATAGCCATCAAGACAACGATCACACGATTGACAGTTCTGATTGTGGCAAGCTGGCTGCTCCGTGGCATCTGCACTGGGAAACGACGGCATCTTTATAGTCGAGAATAGTGGCACCACCAGCTACATACCGAGTGCATCGCCTCGGCTTCCCTGGTATTTGCGAGCACGCGTGGCAATTACTGAGCGCCTCTTCTTTTTATTGTTATAGCCATCAGGACACGGACAACACGATTGACAGTTCTGATTGTGGCAACCTGGCGGCTCCGTGATAACTGCACTGGAAAATGGCGTCATCTTTATCGTCGTGAATAGCGCCACCACAAGATATATAACGACTGCATTGCCTCGGATTCCCTGGGATATGCGACCACGCGTGGCAACTAGTGAGCGCCTGTTCTTTTCACTGTTATAGCCATCAAGACAACGACAACATGATTGACAGTTCTGATTGTGGCAACCTGGCTGCTCCGTGATAACTGCACTAGAAAATGGCGTCATCTTTATCGTCGTGAATAGCGCCACCACCAGCTATATAACGACTGCATCGCCTCAGATTCCCTGGGATTTGCGACCACGCGTGGGAACTAGAGAGCGCCTCCTTTTTTCACTGTTATTGCCATCATGACGGCGACCACTCGATTGACCGTTCTAATTGTGGCAACTTGGCTGCTCCGTGATAACTTCACAGGAAAATGACGCATCTTTATCATCGTGAATAGCGCCACCACTAGCTATATAACGACTGCATCGCCTCGGATTTCCTGGGATTTGCGACCACGCATGGCAACTAGTGAGCGCCTCTTCTATTCGCTGTTATAGCCATCAGAAAAACGAAAACACGATTGACAATTCTTATTGTGGCAAGCTGGCTACTCCGTGATGACTGCACTGGAAAATGGCGTCGTCTTTATCGTCGTGAATAGCGCCACCACAAGCTTTTTAACGACTGCAGCGCCTCGGCTTCCCTGGGACTTAAGACCACGCGTGGGAACTACTGAGCGCCTCTTCTTTTCACTGTTATAGCCATCAAAACAACGACCACACGATTGACAGTTCTGATTATGGCAAGCTGGCTGCTCCGTGGTAACTGCCCTGGAAAATGACGTCATCTTTATTGTCATGAATAGGGCCACCACCCAATATATAACGCTGCATCGTCTCGGCTTCCCTGGGATTTGCGATCACGCGTGGCAACTAGTGAGCGCATCTTCTTTTCACTGTTGTAGCCATCAAGACAACGACAACACGATTGACAGTTCTGATTGTGGCAAACTGGCTGCTCCGTAATAACTGCTCTGGAAATGACGTCATCTTTATCGTCATGAATAGCGCCACCACCCAATATATAACGACTGCATCGTCTCGGCTTCCCTGGGATTTGCGACCACGCGTGGCAACTAGTGAGCGCCTCTTCTTTTCACTGTTATAGCCATCAGGACAACGACAACCCGATTGACAGTCTTATTATGGCAAGCTGGCTGCTCCGTGATAACTGCACTTTAAAATGGCGTCATCTTTATCGTCGTGAATAACGCCACCACCAGGTATATAACGAGTGCATCGTCTCGGATTCCCGGGGATTTGGGACCATGCGTGGCAACTAGTGAGCGCCTCTTCTTTTCACTGTTATAGCCATCAGGACAACGACAACACGATTGACAGTTCTGATTGTGGCAAGCTGGCTGCTCCGTGGCAACTGCACTGGGAAATGACGTCATCTTTATCGTCGTGAATAGCGCCACCACCAGCTATATAACGACTGCATCGCTTCAGTTTCCTGGGACTTGCGACCACGCGTGGCAACTACTGAGCGCCTCTTCTTTTCACTGTTATAGCCATCAGGACAACGGCAACACGATTGACAGTTCTTATTGTGGCATGCTAGTTGCTCCGTGATAACTGCGCTGGAAAATCACGTCACCTTTATCGTCATGAATAGCGCCACCACCAGATATATAACGACTGCATCGTCTCGGCTTCCCTGGGATTTGCGACCACGCGTGGCAACTACTGAGCGCCTCTTCTTCTCACTGTTAGAGCTATCAAGACAACGACCACACGATTGAGAGTTCTGATTGTGGCAACCTGGCTGCTCTGTGATAACTGCACTGGAAAACAACGTCATCTTTATGGCTGTGAATAGCGCCACCACCAGCTATATAACGACTGCATCGTCTCGGGTTCCCTGGGATTTGCGGCCACGCGTGGCAACTACTGAGCGCCTCTTCTTTTCACTGTTATAGCCATCAAGACAACGATCACACGATTGACAGTTATGATTGTGGAGAGCTGGCTGCTCCGTGGTAACTGCACTGGAAAATGACGTCATCTTTATCGTCCTGAATAGCGCCACCACCAGCTATAAAACGACTGCATCGCCTCGGCTTCCCTGCGATTTGCGGCCACGCGTGGCAACTATTGAGCGCCTCTTCGTTTCACTGTTGTAGCCATCAAGACAACGACCCCACGATTGACCATTCTGATTGTGGCAAACTGGCTGCTCCATAATAACTGCACTGGAAATGACGTCATCTTTATCGTCGTGAATAGCGCCACCGCCATTTTTTTAATGACTGCATCGCTTCGGCTTCCCTGGGACTTGCGACCTCGCGTGGCAACTACTCAGCGCCTCTTCTTTTAACACTTATAGCCATCAAGACAACGACAACACGATTGACAGTTCTGATTGTGGCAAACTGGCTGCTCCGTAATAACTGCACTAAAAATGACGTCATCTTTATCGTCATGAATAGCGCCACCACCCAATATATAACGACTGCATCGTCTCGGCTTCCCTGGGATTTGCGACCACGCGTGGCAACTAGTGAGCGCCTCTTCTTTTCACTGTTATAGCCATCAGGACAACGACAACACGATTGACAGGTCTTATTGCGGCAAGCTGGCTGCTCCGTGATAACTGCACTGGAAAATGGTGTCATCTTTATCGTCGTGAATACCGCCACCACCCAATATATAACGACTGCATCGCCTCGGATTTCCTGGGATTTGCGACCACGCGTGGCAACTATTGAGCGCCTCTTCTTTTCACTGTTATAGCCTTCAAGACAACGATCACACGATTGACAGTTCTGACTGTGGCAAGCTGGCTGCTCCATGATAACTACGCTTGAAATTACGTCATCTTTATTGTCGTGAATAGCGCCACCATCAGCTTTATAACGACTGCACCGCCTCGGCTTCCCTGGGACTTGCGACCACGCGTGGCAAATACTAAGCGCCTCTTCTTTTCACTGTTATAGCCGTCAAGACAACGACCACACGATTGACAGTTCTGATTATGGCAAGCTGGCTGCTCCGTGGTAACTGCCCTGGAAAATGACGTCATCTTTATTGTCATGAATAGCGCCACCACCCAATATATAACGACTGCATCGTCTCGGCTTCCCTGGGATTTGCGACAACGCGTGGCAACTAGTGAGCGCTCCTTCTTTTCACTGTTATAGCCATCAGGACAACGACAACACGATTGACAGTCTTATTGTGGCAAGCTGGCTGCTCCGTGATAACTGCACTTTAAAATGGCGTCATCTTTATCGTCGTGGATAGCGCCACCACGAGTTATATAACGACTGCATCGTCTCGGCTTTCCTGGGATTTGCGATCACGCTTGGCAACTACTGAGCGCCTCTTATTTTCACTGTTATAGCCATCGAGACAACGATCACACGATTGACAGTTCTTATTGTGGCAAGCTGGCTGCTCCGTGATAACTTCACAGGAAAAAGACGCATCTTTATCGTTGTGAATAGCGCCACCAGCAGCTATATAACGACTGCATTGCCTCGGATATCCTGGGATTTGCGACCACGCGTGGCAACTAGTGAGAGCCTCTTCTTTTCGCTGTTATAGCCATCAGGACAACGACAACACGATTGACAGTCTTATTGTGGCAAACTGGCTGCTCCATAATAACTGCACTGCAAATGACGTCATCTTTATCGTCATGAACAGCGCCAACACCCAATATATAACGACTGCATCGTCTCGGCTTTCCTGGGATTTGCGATCACGCTTGGCAACTAATGAGCGCCTCTTCTTTTCACTGTTATACCCATCAAGACAACGACCACACGATTGACAGTTCTGATTGTGGCAACCTGGCTGCTCCGTGATAACTGCACTGGAAAACGTCGTCTTCTTTATGGCCGTGAATAGCGCCACCACCAGCTATATAACGACTGCATCGTCTCGGCTTCCCTGGGATTTGCGACCACGCGTGGCAACTACTGAGCGCCTCTTCTTTTCACTGTTATAGCCATCAAGACAACGACCACACGATTGACAGTTCTGATTGTGGCAAGCTGGCTGCTCCGTGGTAACAGCACTGGAAAATGACGTCATCTTTATCGTCATGAATAGCGCCACCACCCAATATATAACGACTGCATCGTCTCGGTTTCCCTGGGATTTGCGACCACGCGTGGCAACTAGTGAGCGCCTCTTCTTTTCACTGTTATAGCCATCAGGACAACGACAACACGATTGACAGTTCTTATTGTGGCAAGCTGGCTGCTCCGTGATAACGCACTGGAAAATGGCGTCATCTTTATCGTCGTGAATAGCGCCAAAACCATTTATATAACGACTGCATCGTCTCGGCTTCCCTGGGATTTGCGACCACGCGTGGCAACTACTGAGCGCCTTTTTTCACTGTTATAGCCATCAAGACAACGATCACACGATTGACAGTTCTGATTGTGGCAAGCTGGCTGCTCCGTGGCATCTGCACTGGGAAATGACGGCATCTTTATAGTCGAGAATAGTGGCACCACCAGCTACATACCGAGTGCATCGCCTCGGCTTCCCTGGTATTTGCGAGCACGCGTGGCAATTACTGAGCGCCTCTTCTTTTTATTGTTATAGCCATCAGGACACGGACAACACGATTGACAGTTCTGATTGTGGCAACCTGGCGGCTCCGTGATAACTGCACTGGAAAATGGCGTCATCTTTATCGTCGTGAATAGCGCCACCACAAGATATATAACGACTGCATTGCCTCGGATTCCCTGGGATATGCGACCACGCGTGGCAACTAGTGAGCGCCTGTTCTTTTCACTGTTATAGCCATCAAGACAACGACAACATGATTGACAGTTCTGATTGTGGCAACCTGGCTGCTCCGTGATAACTGCACTAGAAAATGGCGTCATCTTTATCGTCGTGAATAGCGCCACCACCAGCTATATAACGACTGCATCGCCTCAGATTCCCTGGGATTTGCGACCACGCGTGGGAACTAGAGAGCGCCTCCTTTTTTCACTGTTATTGCCATCATGACGACGACCACACGATTGACCGTTCTAATTGTGGCAACTTGGCTGCTCCGGGATAACTGCACTGGAAAACAACGTCATCTTTGTCGCCGTGAATAGCGCCACCACCAGCTATATAACGACTGCATCGTCTCGGCTTCCCTGAGATTTGCGGCCACGCGTGGCAAGTACTGAGCGCCTCTTCTTTTCACTGTTATAGCCATCAAGACAACGATCACGCGATTGACAGTTATGATTGTGGCAAGCTGGCTGCTCCGTGGTAACTGCACTGGAAAATGACGTCATCTTTATCGTCCTGAATAGCGCCACCACCAGCTATATAACGACTGCATCGCCTCGGCTTGCCTGCGATTTGCGGCCACGCGTGGCAACTATTGAGCGCCTCTTCGTTTCACTGTTATAGCCATCAAGACAACGATCACACGATTGACAGTTCTGACTGTCGCAAGCTGTCTGCTCCGTGATAACTACGCTGGAAATTACGTCATCTTTATTGTCGTGAATAGCGCCACCATCAGCTTTATAACGACTACACCGCCTCGGCTTCCCTGGGACTTGCGACCACGCGTTGGAACTACTGAGCGCATCTTCTTTTCACTGTTATAGCCATCAAGACAACGACCACACGATTGACAGTTCTGATTATGGCAAGCTGCCTGCTCCGTGGTAACTGCCCTGGAAAATGACGTCATCTTTATTGTCATGAACAGCGCCACCACCCAATATATAACGCTGCATCGTCTCGGCTTCCCTGGGATTTGCGACCACGCGTGGCAACTAGTGAGCGCCTCTTCACTGTTATAGCCATCAGGACAACGACAACACGATTGACAGTTCTGATTGTGGCAAACTGGCTGCTCAATAATAACTGCACTGCAAATGACGTCATCTTTATCGTCATGAACAGCGCCACCACCCAATATATAACGACTGTCGTCTCGGCTTCCCTGGGATTTGCGACCACGCGTGGCAACTAGTGAGCGCCTCTTCTTTTCACTGTTATAGCCATCAGGGCAATGACAACCCGATTGACAGGTCTTATTGTGGCAAGCTGGCTGCTCCGTGATAACTGCACTGGAAAATGGTGTCATCTTTATCGTCGTGAATAGCACCACCACCAGCTATATAACGACTGCATCTTCTCGGCTTCCCTGGGATTTGCGACCACGATTGGCAACTACTGAGCGCCTCTTATTTTCACTGTTATAGCCATCAAGACTACGATCACACGATTGACAGTTCTCATTGTGGCAAGCTGGCTGCTCCGTGATAACTTCACAGGAAGATGACGCATCTTTATCATCGTGAATAGCGCCACCACTAGCTATATAACGACTGCATCGCCTCGGATTTCCTGGGATTTGCGACCACGCGTGGCAACTAGTGAGCGCCTCTTCTTTTCGCTGTTATAGCCATCAGGACAACGAAAACACGATTGACAATTCTTATTGTGGCAAGCTGGCTACTCCGTGATGACTGCACTGGAAAATGGCGTCGTCTTTATCGTCGTGAATAGCGCCACCACAAGCTTTATAACGACTGCAGCGCCTCGGCTTCCCTGGGACTTAAGACCACGCGTGGGAACTACTGAGCGCCTCTTCTTTTCACTGTTATAGCCATCAAAACAACGACCACACGATTGACAGTTCTGATTATGGCAAGCTGGCTGCTCCGTGGTAACTGCCCTGGAAAATGACGTCATCTTTATTGTCATGAATAGGGCCACAACCCAATATATAACGCTGCATCGTCTCGGCTTCCCTGGGATTTGCGATCACGCGTGGCAACTAGTGAGCGCATCTTCTTTTCACTGTTGTAGCCATCAAGACAACGACAACACGATTGACAGTTCTGATTGTGGCAAACTGGCTGCTCCGTAATAACTGCTCTGGAAATGACGTCATCTTTATCGTCATGAATAGCGCCACCACCCAATATATAACGACTGCATCGTCTCGGCTTCCCTGGGATTTGCGACCACGCGTGGCAACTAGTGAGCGCCTCTTCTTTTCACTGTTATAGCCATCAGGACAACGACAACCCGATTGACAGTCTTATTATGGCAAGCTGGCTGCTCCGTGATAACTGCACTTTAAAATGGCGTCATCTTTATCGTCGTGAATAACGCCACCACCAGTTATATAACGACAGCATCGTCTCGGATTCCCGGGGATTTGGGACCATGCGTGGCAACTAGTGAGCGCCTCTTCTTTTCACTGTTATAGCCATCAGGACAACGACAACACGATTGACAGTTCTGATTGTGGCAAGCTGGCTGCTCCGTGGCAACTGCACTGGGAAATGACGTCATCTTTATCGTCGTGAATAGCGCCACCACCAGCTATATAACGACTGCATCGCTTCAGTTTCCTGGGACTTGCGACCACGCGTGGCAACTACTGAGCGCCTCTTCTTTTCACTGTTATAGCCATCCGGACAACGGCAACACGATTGACAGTTCTTATTGTGGCATGCTAGTTGCTCCGTGATAACTGCGCTGGAAAATCACGTCACCTTTATCGTCATGAATAGCGCCACCACCAGATATATAACGACTGCATCGTCTCGGCTTCCCTGGGATTTGCGACCACGCGTGGCAACTACTGAGCGCCTCTTCTTCTCACTGTTAGAGCTATCAAGACAACGACCACACGATTGAGAGTTCTGATTGTGGCAACCTGGCTGCTCCGTGATAACTGCACTGGAAAACAACGTCATCTTTATGGCTGTGAATAGCGCCACCACCAGCTATATAACGACTGCTTCGTCTCGGGTTCCCTGGGATTTGCGGCCACGCGTGGCAACTACTGAGCGCCTCTTCTTTTCACTGTTATAGCCATCAAGACAACAATCACACGATTGACAGTTATGATTGTGGAGAGCTGGCTGCTCCGTGGTAACTGCACTGGAAAATGACGTCATCTTTATCGTCCTGAATAGCGCCACCACCAGCTATATAACGACTGCATCGTCTCGGCTTCCCTGCGATTTGCGGCCACGCGTGGCAACTATTGAGCGCCTCTTCGTTTCACTGTTGTAGCCATCAAGACAACGACCCCACGATTGACCATTCTGATTGTGACAAACTGGCTGCTCCATAATAACTGCACTGGAAATGACGTCATCTTTATCGTCGTGAATAGCGCCACCGCCATTTTTTTAATGACTGCATCGCTTCGGCTTCCCTGGGACTTGCGACCTCGCGTGGCAACTACTCAGCGCCTCTTCTTTTAACACTTATAGCCATCAAGACAACGACAACACGATTGACAGTTCTGATTGTGGCAAACTGGCTGCTCCGTAATAACTGCACTAAAAATGACGTCATCTTTATCGTCATGAATAGCGCCACCACCCAATATATAACGACTGCATCGTCTCGGCTTCCCTGGGATTTGCGACCACGCGTGGCAACTAGTGAGCGCCTCTTCTTTTCACTGTTATAGCCATCAGGACAACGACAACACGATTGACAGGTCTTATTGCGGCAAGCTGGCTGCTCCGTGATAACTGCACTGGAAAATGGTGTCATCTTTATCGTCGTGAATACCGCCACCACCCAATATATAACGACTGCATCGCCTCGGATTTCCTGGGATTTGCGACCACGCGTGGCAACTATTGAGCGCCTCTTCTTTTCACTGTTATAGCCATCAAGACAACGATCACACGATTGACAGTTCTGACTGTGGCAAGCTGGCTGCTCCATGATAACTACGCTTGAAATTACGTCATCTTTATTGTCGTGAATAGCGCCACCATCAGCTTTATAACGACTGCACCGCCTCGGCTTCCCTGGGACTTGCGACCACGCGTGGCAAATACTAAGCGCCTCTTCTTTTCACTGTTATAGCCGTCAAGACAACGACCACACGATTGACAGTTCTGATTATGGCAAGCTGGCTGCTCCGTGGTAACTGCCCTGGAAAATGACGTCATCTTTATTGTCATGAATAGCACCACCACCCAATATATAACGACTGCATCGTCTCGGCTTCCCTGGGATTTGCGACAACGCGTGGCAACTAGTGAGCGCTCCTTCTTTTCACTTTTATAGCCATCAGGACAACGACAACACGATTGACAGTCTTATTGTGGCAAGCTGGCTGCTCCGTGATAACTGCACTTTAAAATGGCGTCATCTTTATCGTCGTGGATAGCGCCACCACGAGTTATATAACGACTGCATCGTCTCGGCTTTCCTGGGATTTGCGATCACGCTTGGCAACTACTGAGCGCCTCTTATTTTCACTGTTATAGCCATCGAGACAACGATCACACGATTGACAGTTCTTATTGTGGCAAGCTGGCTGCTCCGTGATAACTTCACAGGAAAAAGACGCATCTTTATCGTTGTGAATAGCGCCACCAGCAGCTATATACCGACTGCATTGCCTCGGATATCCTGGGATTTGCGACCACGCGTGGCAACTAGTGAGAGCCTCTTCTTTTCGCTGTTATAGCCATCAGGACAACGACAACACGATTGACAGTCTTATTGTGGCAAACTGGCTGCTCCATAATAACTGCACTGCAAATGACGTCATCTTTATCGTCATGAACAGCGCCAACACCCAATATATAACGACTGCATCGTCTCGGCTTTCCTGGGATTTGCGATCACGCTTGGCAACTAATGAGCGCCTCTTCTTTTCACTGTTATACCCATCAAGACAACGACCACACGATTGACAGTTCTGATTTTGGCAACCTGGCTGCTCCGTGATAACTGCACTGGAAAACGTCGTCTTCTTTATGGCCGTGAATAGCGCCACCACCAGCTATATAACGACTGCATCGTCTCGGCTTCCCTGGGATTTGCGACCACGCGTGGCAACTACTGAGCGCCTCTTCTTTTCACTGTTATAGCCATCAAGACAACGACCACACGATTGACAGTTCTGATTGTGGCAAGCTGGTTGCTCCGTGGTAACAGCACTGGAAAATGACGTCATCTTTATCGTCATGAATAGCGCCACCACCCAATATATAACGACTGCATCGTCTCGGTTTCCCTGGGATTTGCGACCACGCGTGGCAACTAGTGAGCGCCTCTTCTTATCACTGTTATAGCCATCAGGACAACGACAACACGATTGACAGTTCTTATTGTGGCAAGCTGGCTGCTCCGTGATAACGCACTGGAAAATGGCGTCATCTTTATCGTCGTGAATAGCGCCAAAACCATTTATATAACGACTGCGTCGTCTCGGCTTCCCTGGGATTTGCGACCACGCGTGGCAACTACTGAGCGCCTTTTTTCACTGTTATAGCCATCAAGACAACGATCACACGATTGACAGTTCTGATTGTGGCAAGCTGGCTGCTCCGTGGCATCTGCACTGGGAAATGACGGCATCTTTATAGTCGAGAATAGTGGCACCACCAGCTACATACCGAGTGCATCGCCTCGGCTTCCCTGGTATTTGCGAGCACGCGTGGCAATTACTGAGCGCCTCTTCTTTTTATTGTTATAGCCATCAGGACACGGACAACACGATTGACAGTTCTGATTGTGGCAACCTGGCGGCTCCGTGATAACTGCACTGGAAAATGGCGTCATCTTTATCGTCGTGAATAGCGCCACCACAAGATATATAACGACTGCATTGCCTCGGATTCCCTGGGATATGCGACCACGCGTGGCAACTAGTGAGCGCCTGTTCTTTTCACTGTTATAGCCATCAAGACAACGACAACATGATTGACAGTTCTGATTGTGGCAACCTGGCTGCTCCGTGATAACTGCACTAGAAAATGGCGTCATCTTTATCGTCGTGAATAGCGCCACCACCAGCTATATAACGACTGCATCGCCTCAGATTCCCTGGGATTTGCGACCACGCGTGGGAACTAGAGAGCGCCTCCTTTTTTCACTGTTATTGCCATCATGACGACGACCACACGATTGACCGTTCTAATTGTGGCAACTTGGCTGCTCCGGGATAACTGCACTGGAAAACAACGTCATCTTTGTCGCCGTGAATAGCGCCACCACCAGCTATATAACGACTGCATCGTCTCGGCTTCCCTGAGATTTGCGGCCACGCGTGGCAAGTACTGAGCGCCTCTTCTTTTCACTGTTATAGCCATCAAGACAACGATCACGCGATTGACAGTTATGATTGTGGCAAGCTGGCTGCTCCGTGGTAACTGCACTGGAAAATGACGTCATCTTTATCGTCCTGAATAGCGCCACCACCAGCTATATAACGACTGCATCGCCTCGGCTTGCCTGCGATTTGCGGCCACGCGTGGCAACTATTGAGCGCCTCTTCGTTTCACTGTTATAGCCATCAAGACAACGATCACACGATTGACAGTTCTGACTGTGGCAAGCTGTCTGCTCCGTGATAACTACGCTGGAAATTACGTCATCTTTATTGTCGTGAATAGCGCCACCATCAGCTTTAAAACGACTACACCGCCTCGGCTTCCCTGGGACTTGCGACCACGCGTGGAAACTACTCAGCGCATCTTCTTTTCACTGTTATAGCCATCAAGACAACGACCACACGATTGACAGTTCTGATTATGGCAAGCTGCCTGCTCCGTGGTAACTGCCCTGGAAAATGACGTCATCTTTATTGTCATGAATAGCGCCACCACCCAATATATAACGCTGCATCGTCTCGGCTTCCCTGGGATTTGCGACCACGCGTGGCAACTAGTGAGCGCCTCTTCTTTTCACTGTTATAGCCATCAGGACAACGACAACACGATTGACAGTTCTGATTGTGGCAAACTGGCTGCTCAATAATAACTGCACTGCAAATGACGTCATCTTTATCGTCATGAACAGCGCCACCACCCAATATATAACGACTGTCGTCTCGGCTTCCCTGGGATTTGCGACCACGCGTGGCAACTAGTGAGCGCCTCTTCTTTTCACTGTTATAGCCATCAGGGCAATGACAACCCGATTGACAGGTCTTATTGTGGCAAGCTGGCTGCTCCGTGATAACTGCACTGGAAAATGACGTCATCTTTATCGTCGTGAATAGCGCCACCACCAGCTATATAACGACTGCATCGCTTCAGTTTCCTGGGACTTGCGACCACGCGTGGCAACTACTGAGCGCCTCTTCTTTTCACTGTTATAGCCATCAGGACAACGGCAACACGATTGACAGTTCTTATTGTGGCATGCTAGTTGCTCCGTGATAACTGCGCTGGAAAATCACGTCACCTTTATCGTCATGAATAGCGCCACCACCAGATATATAACGACTGCATCGTCTCGGCTTCCCTGGGATTTGCGACCACGCGTGGCAACTACTGAGCGCCTCTTCTTCTCACTGTTAGAGCTATCAAGACAACGACCACACGATTTAGAGTTCTGATTGTGGCAACCTGGCTGCTCCGTGATAACTGCACTGGAAAACAACGTCATCTTTATGGCTGTGAATAGCGCCACCACCAGCTATATAACGACTGCATCGTCACGGGTTCCCTGGGATTTGCGGCCACGCGTGGCAACTACTGAGCGCCTCTTCTTTTCACTGTTATAGCCATCAAGACAACGATCACACGATTGACAGTTATGATTGTGGAGAGCTGGCTGCTCCGTGGTAACTGCACTGGAAAATGACGTCATCTTTATCGTCCTGAATAGCGCCACCACCAGCTATATAACGACTGCATCGTCTCGGCTTCCCTGCGATTTGCGGCCACGCTTGGCAACTATTGAGCGCCTCTTCGTTTCACTGTTGTAGCCATCAAGACAACGACCCCACGATTGACCATTCTGATTGTGGCAAACTGGCTGCTCCATAATAACTGCACTGGAAATGACGTCATCTTTATCGTCGTGAATAGCGCCACCGCCATTTTTTTAATGACTGCATCGCTTCGGCTTCCCTGGGACTTGCGACCTCGCGTGGCAACTAGTGAGCGCCTCTTCTTTTCACTGTTATAGCCATCAGGACAACGACAACACGATTTACAGTTCTGATTGTGGCAAACTGGCTGCTCCGTAATAACTGCACTAAAAATGACGTCATCTTTATCGTCATGAATAGCGCCACCACCCAATATATAACGACTGCATCGTCTCGGCTTCCCTGGGATTTGCGACCACGCGTGGCAACTAGTGAGCGCCTCTTCTTTTCACTGTTATAGCCATCAGGACAACGACAACACGATTGACAGGTCTTATTGCGGCAAGCTGGCTGCTCCGTGATAACTGCACTGGAAAATGGTGTCATCTTTATCGTCGTGAATACCGCCACCACCCAATATATAACGACTGCATCGCCTCGGATTTCCTGGGATTTGCGACCACGCGTGGCAACTATTGAGCGCCTCTTCTTTTCACTGTTATAGCCATCAAGACAACGATCACACGATTGACAGTTCTGACTGTGGCAAGCTGGCTGCTCCATGATAACTACGCTTGAAATTACGTCATCTTTATTGTCGTGAATAGCGCCACCATCAGCTTTATAACGACTGCACCGCCTCGGCTTCCCTGGGACTTGCGACCACGCGTGGCAAATACTAAGCGCCTCTTCTTTTCACTGTTATAGCCGTCAAGACAACGACCACACGATTGACAGTTCTGATTATGGCAAGCTGGCTGCTCCGTGGTAACTGCCCTCGAAAATGACGTCATCTTTATTGTCATGAATAGCGCCACCACCCAATATATAACGACTGCATCGTCTCGGCTTCCCTGGGATTTGCGACAACGCGTGGCAACTAGTGAGCGCTCCTTCTTTTCACTGTTATAGCCATCAGGACAACGACAACACGATTGACAGTCTTATTGTGGCAAGCTGGCTGCTCCGTGATAACTGCACTTTAAAATGGCGTCATCTTTATCGTCGTGGATAGCGCCACCACGAGTTATATAACGACTGCATCGTCTCGGCTTTCCTGGGATTTGCGATCACGCTTGGCAACTACTGAGCGCCTCTTATTTTCACTGTTATAGCCATCGAGACAACGATCACACGATTGACAGTTCTTATTGTGGCAAGCTGGCTGCTCCGTGATAACTTCACAGGAAAAAGACGCATCTTTATCGTTGTGAATAGCGCCACCAGCAGCAATATAACGACTGCATTGCCTCGGATATCCTGGGATTTGCGACCACGCGTGGCAACTAGTGAGAGCCTCTTCTTTTCGCTGTTATAGCCATCAGGACAACGACAACACGATTGACAGTCTTATTGTGGCAAACTGGCTGCTCCATAATAACTGCACTGCAAATGACGTCATCTTTATTGTCATGAACAGCGCCAACACCCAATATATAACGACTGCATCGTCTCGGCTTTCCTGGGATTTGCGATCACGCTTGGCAACTAATGAGCGCCTCTTCTTTTCACTGTTATACCCATCAAGACAACGACCACACGATTGACAGTTCTGATTGTGGCAACCTGGCTGCTCCGTGATAACTGCACTGGAAAACGTCGTCTTCTTTATGGCCGTGAATAGCGCCACCACCAGCTATATAACGACTGCATCGTCTCGGCTTCCCTGGGATTTGCGACCACGCGTGGCAACTACTGAGCGCCTCTTCTTTTCACTGTTATAGCCATCAAGACAACGACCACACGATTGACAGTTCTGATTGTGGCAAGCTGGCTGCTCCGTGGTAACAGCACTGGAAAATGACGTCATCTTTATCGTCATGAATAGCGCCACCACCCAATATATAACGACTGCATCGTCTCGGGTTCCCTGGGATTTGCGACCACGCGTGGCAACTCGTGAGCGCCTCTTCTTTTCACTGTTATAGCCATCAGGACAACGACAACACGATTGACAGTTCTTATTGTGGCAAGCTGGCTGCTCCGTGATAACGCACTGGAAAATGGCGTCATCTTTATCGTCGTGAATAGCGCCAAAACCATTTATATAACGACTGCATCGTCTCGGCTTCCCTGGGATTTGCGACCACGCGTGGCAACTACTGAGCGCCTTTTTTCACTGTTATAGCCATCAAGACAACGATCACACGATTGACAGTTCTGATTGTGGCAAGCTGGCTGCTCCGTGGCATCTGCACTGGGAAATGACGGCATCTTTATAGTCGAGAATAGTGGCACCACCAGCTACATACCGAGTGCATCGCCTCGGCTTCCCTGGTATTTGCGAGCACGCGTGGCAATTACTGAGCGCCTCTTCTTTTTATTGTTATAGCCATCAGGACACGGACAACACGATTGACAGTTCTGATTGTGGCAACCTGGCGGCTCCGTGATAACTGCACTGGAAAATGGCGTCATCTTTATCGTCGTGAATAGCGCCACCACAAGATATATAACGACTGCATTGCCTCGGATTCCCTGGGATATGCGACCACGCGTGGCAACTAGTGAGCGCCTGTTCTTTTCACTGTTATAGCCATCAAGACAACGACAACATGATTGACAGTTCTGATTGTGGCAACCTGGCTGCTCCGTGATAACTGCACTAGAAAATGGCGTCATCTTTATCGTCGTGAATAGCGCCACCACCAGCTATATAACGACTGCATCGCCTCAGATTCCCTGGGATTTGCGACCACGCGTGGGAACTAGAGAGCGCCTCCTTTTTTCACTGTTATTGCCATCATGACGACGACCACACGATTGACCGTTCTAATTGTGGCAACTTGGCTGCTCCGGGATAACTGCACTGGAAAACAACGTCATCTTTGTCGCCGTGAATAGCGCCACCACCAGCTATATAACGACTGCATCGTCTCGGCTTCCCTGAGATTTGCGGCCACGCGTGGCAAGTACTGAGCGCCTCTTCTTTTCACTGTTATAGCCATCAAGACAACGACCACACGATTGACAGTTCTGATTGTGGCAAGCTGGCTGCTCCGTGGTAACAGCACTGGAAAATGACGTCATCTTTATCGTCATGAATAGCGCCACCACCCAATATATAACGACTGCATCGTCTCGGGTTCCCTGGGATTTGCGACCACGCGTGGCAACTAGTGAGCGCCTCTTCTTTTCACTGTTATAGCCATCAGGACAACGACAACACGATTGACAGTTCTTATTGTGGCAAGCTGGCTGCTCCGTGATAACGCACTGGAAAATGGCGTCATCTTTATCGTCGTGAATAGCGCCAAAACCATTTATATAACGACTGCATCGTCTCGGCTTCCCTGGGATTTGCGACCACGCGTGGCAACTACTGAGCGCCTTTTTTCACTGTTATAGCCATCAAGACAACGATCACACGATTGACAGTTCTGATTGTGGCAAGCTGGCTGCTCCGTGGCATCTGCACTGGGAAATGACGGCATCTTTATAGTCGAGAATAGTGGCACCACCAGCTACATACCGAGTGCATCGCCTCGGCTTCCCTGGTATTTGCGAGCACGCGTGGCAATTACTGAGCGCCTCTTCTTTTTATTGTTATAGCCATCAGGACACGGACAACACGATTGACAGTTCTGATTGTGGCAACCTGGCGGCTCCGTGATAACTGCACTGGAAAATGGCGTCATCTTTATCGTCGTGAATAGCGCCACCACAAGATATATAATGACTGCATTGCCTCGGATTCCCTGGGATATGCGACCACGCGTGGCAACTAGTGAGCGCCTGTTCTTTTCACTGTTATAGCCATCAAGACAACGACAACATGATTGACAGTTCTGATTGTGGCAACCTGGCTGCTCCGTGATAACTGCACTAGAAAATGGCGTCATCTTTATCGTCGTGAATAGCGCCACCACCAGCTATATAACGACTGCATCGCCTCAGATTCCCTGGGATTTGCGACCACGCGTGGGAACTAGAGAGCGCCTCCTTTTTTCACTGTTATTGCCATCATGACGACGACCACACGATTGACCGTTCTAATTGTGGCAACTTGGCTGCTCCGGGATAACTGCACTGGAAAACAACGTCATCTTTGTCGCCGTGAATAGCGCCACCACCAGCTATATAACGACTGCATCGTCTCGGCTTCCCTGAGATTTGCGGCCACGCGTGGCAAGTACTGAGCGCCTCTTCTTTTCACTGTTATAGCCATCAAGACAACGATCACGCGATTGACAGTTATGATTGTGGCAAGCTGGCTGCTCCGTGGTAACTGCACTGGAAAATGACGTCATCTTTATCGTCCTGAATAGCGCCACCACCAGCTATATAACGACTGCATCGCCTCGGCTTGCCTGCGATTTGCGGCCACGCGTGGCAACTATTGAGCGCCTCTTCGTTTCACTGTTATAGCCATCAAGACAACGATCACACGATTGACAGTTCTGACTGTGGCAAGCTGTCTGCTCCGTGATAACTACGCTGGAAATGACGTCATCTTTATTGTCGTGAATAGCGCCACCATCAGCTTTATAACGACTACACCGCCTCGGCTTCCCTGGGACTTGCGACCACGCGTGGGAACTACTCAGCGCATCTTCTTTTCACTGTTATAGCCATCAAGACAACGACCACACGATTGACAGTTCTGATTATGGCAAGCTGCCTGCTCCGTGGTAACTGCCCTGGAAAATGACGTCATCTTTATTGTCATGAATAGCGCCACCACCCAATATATAACGCTGCATCGTCTCGGCTTCCCTGGGATTTGCGACTACGCGTGGCAACTAGTGAGCGCCTCTTCTTTTCACTGTTATAGCCATCAGGACAACGACAACACGATTGACAGTTCTGATTGTGGCAAACTGGCTGCTCAATAATAACTGCACTGCAAATGACGTCATCTTTATCGTCATGAACAGCGCCACCACCCAATATGTAACGACTGTCGTCTCGGCTTCCCTGGGATTTGCGACCACGCGTGGCAACTAGTGAGCGCCTCTTCTTTTCACTGTTATAGCCATCAGGGCAATGACAACCCGATTGACAGGTCTTATTGTGGCAAGCTGGCTGCTCCGTGATAACTGCACTGGAAAATGGTGTCATCTTTATCGTCGTGAATAGCGCCACCACCAGCTATATAACGACTGCATCTTCTCGGCTTCCCTGGGATTTGCGACCACGATTGGCAACTACTGAGCGCCTCTTATTTTCACTGTTATAGCCATCAAGACGACGATCACACGATTGACAGTTCTCATTGTGGCAAGCTGGCTGCTCCGTGATAACTTCACAGGAAAATGACGCATCTTTATCATCGTGAATAGCGCCACCACTAGCTATATAACGACTGCATCGCCTCGGATTTCCTGGGATTTGCGACCACGCGTGGCAACTAGTGAGCGCCTCTTCTTTTCGCTGTTATAGCCATCAGGACAACGAAAACACGATTGACAATTCTTATTGTGGCAAGCTGGCTACTCCGTGATGACTGCACTGGAAAATGGCGTCGTCTTTATCGTCGTGAATAGCGCCACCACAAGCTTTATAACGACTGCAGCGCCTCGGCTTCCCTGGGACTTAAGACCACGCGTGGGAACTACTGAGCGCCTCTTCTTTTCACTGTTATAGCCATCAAAACAACGACCACACGATTGACAGTTCTGATTATGGCAAGCTGGCTGCTCCGTGGTAACTGCCCTGGAAAATGACGTCATCTTTATTGTCATGAATAGGGCCACCACCCAATATATAACGCTGCATCGTCTCGGCTTCCCTGGGATTTGCGATCACGCGTGGCAACTAGTGAGCGCATCTTCTTTTCACTGTTGTAGCCATCAAGACAACGACAACACGATTGACACTTCTGATTGTGGCAAACTGGCTGCTCCGTAATAACTGCTCTGGAAATGACGTCATCTTTATCGTCATGAATAGCGCCACCACCCAAAATATAACGACTGCATCGTCTCGGCTTCCCTGGGATTTGCGACCACGCGTGGCAACTAGTGAGCGCCTCTTCTTTTCACTGTTATAGCCATCAGGACAACGACAACCCGATTGACAGTCTTATTATGGCAAGCTGGCTGCTCCGTGATAACTGCACTTTAAAATGGCGTCATCTTTATCGTCGTGAATAACGCCACCACCAGTTATATAACGACTGCATCGTCTCGGATTCCCGGGGATTTGGGACCATGCGTGGCAACTAGTGAGCGCCTCTTCTTTTCACTGTTATAGCCATCAGGACAACGACAACACGATTGACAGTTCTGATTGTGGCAAGCTGGCTGCTCCGTGGCAACTGCACTGGGAAATGACGTCATCTTTATCGTCGTGAATAGCGCCACCACCAGCTATATAACGACTGCATCGCTTCAGTTTCCTGGGACTTGCGACCACGCGTGGCAACTACTGAGCGCCTCTTCTTTTTACTGTTATAGCCATCAGGACAACGGCAACACGATTGACAGTTCTTATTGTGGCATGCTAGTTGCTCCGTGATAACTGCGCTGGAAAATCACGTCACCTTTATCGTCATGAATAGCGCCACCACCAGATATATAACGACTGCATCGTCTCGGCTTCCCTGGGATTTGCGACCACGCGTGGCAACTACTGAGCGCCTCTTCTTCTCACTGTTAGAGCTATCAAGACAACGACCACACGATTGAGAGTTCTGATTGTGGCAACCTGGCTGCTCCGTGATAACTGCACTGGCAAACAACGTCATCTTTATGGCTGTGAATAGCGCCACCACCAGCTATATACCGACTGCATCGTCTCGGGTTCCCTGGGATTTGCGGCCACGCGTGGCAACTACTGAGCGCCTCTTCTTTTCACTGTTATAGCCATCAAGACAACGATCACACGATTGACAGTTATGATTGTGGAGAGCTGGCTGCTCCGTGGTAACTGCACTGGAAAATGACGTCATCTTTATCGTCCTGAATAGCGCCACCACCAGCTATATAACGACTGCATCGCCTCGGCTTCCCTGCGATTTGCGGCCACGCGTGGCAACTATTGAGCGCCTCTTCGTTTCACTGTTGTAGCCATCAAGACAACGACCCCACGATTGACCATTCTGATTGTGGCAAACTGGCTGCTCCATAATAACTGCACTGGAAATGACGTCATCTTTATCGTCGTGAATAGCGCCACCGCCATTTTTTTAATGACTGCATCGCTTCGGCTTCCCTGGGACTTGCGACCTCGCGTGGCAACTACTCAGCGCCTCTTCTTTTAACACTTATAGCCATCAAGACAACGACAACACAATTGACAGTTCTGATTGTGGCAAACTGGCTGCTCCGTAATACCTGCACTAAAAATGACGTCATCTTTATCGTCATGAATAGCGCCACCACCCAATATATAACGACTGCATCGTCTCGGCTTCCCTGGGATTTGCGACCACGCGTGGCAACTAGTGAGCGCCTCTTCTTTTCACTGTTATAGCCATCAGGACAACGACAACACGATTGACAGGTCTTATTGCGGCAAGCTGGCTGCTCCGTGATAACTGCACTGGAAAATGGTGTCATCTTTATCGTCGTGAATACCGCCACCACCCAATATATAACGACTGCATCGCCTCGGATTTCCTGGGATTTGCGACCACGCGTGGCAACTATTGAGCGCCTCTTCTTTTCACTGTTATAGCCATCAGGACAACGGCAACACGATTGACAGTTCTTATTGTGGCAAGCTAGTTGCTCCGTGATAACTGCGCTAAAAAATGACGTCATCTTTATCGTCATGAATAGCGCCACCACCAGATATATAACGACTGCATCGTCTCGGCTTCCCTGGGATTTGCGACCACGCGTGGCAACTACTGAGCGCCTCTTCTTCTCACTCTTAGAGCTATCAAGACAACGACCACACGATTGAGAGTTCTGATTGTGGCAACCTGGTTGCTCCGTGATAACTGCACTGGAAAACAACGTCATCTTTATGGCCGTGAATAGCGCCACCGCCAGCTATATAACGACTGCATCGTCTCGGCTTCCCTGGGATTTGCGGCCACGCGTGGCAACTACTGAGCGCCTCTTCTTTTCACTGTTATAGCCATCAAGACAACGATCACACGATTGACAGTTATGATTGTGGCAAGCTGGCTGCTCCGTGGTAACTGCACTGGAAAATGGCGTCATCTTTCGCGTCCTGAATAGCGCCACCACCAGCTATATAACGACTGCATCGCCTCGGCTTCCCTGCGATTTGCGGCCACGCGTGGCACCTATTGAGCGCCTCTTCGTTTCACTGTTGTAGCCATCAAGACAACGACAACACGATTGACACTTCTGATTGTGGCAAACTGGCTGCTCCGTAATAACTGCTCTGGAAATGACGTCATCTTTATCGTCATGAATAGCGCCACCACCCAAAATATAACGACTGCATCGTCTCGGCTTCCCTGGGATTTGCGACCACGCGTGGCAACTAGTGAGCGCCTCTTCTTTTCACTGTTATAGCCATCAGGACAACGACAACCCGATTGACAGTCTTATTATGGCAAGCTGGCTGCACCGTGATAACTGCACTTTAAAATGGCGTCATCTTTATCGTCGTGAATAACGCCACCACCAGTTATATAACGACTGCATCGTCTCGGATTCCCGGGGATTTGGGACCATGCGTGGCAACTAGTGAGCGCCTCTTCTTTTCACTGTTATAGCCATCAGGACAACGACAACACGATTGACAGTTCTGATTGTGGCAAGCTGGCTGCTCCGTGGCAACTGCACTGGGAAATGACGTCATCTTTATCGTCGTGAATAGCGCCACCACCAGCTATATAACGACTGCATCGCTTCAGTTTCCTGGGACTTGCGACCACGCGTGGCAACTACTGAGCGCCTCTTCTTTTCACTGTTATAGCCATCAGGACAACGGCAACACGATTGACAGTTCTTATTGTGGCATGCTAGTTGCTCCGTGATAACTGCGCTGGAAAATCACGTCACCTTTATCGTCATGAATAGCGCCACCACCAGATATATAACGACTGCATCGTCTCGGCTTCCCTGGGATTTGCGACCACGCGTGGCAACTACTGAGCGCCTCTTCTTCTCACTGTTAGAGCTATCAAGACAACGACCACACGATTGAGAGTTCTGATTGTGGCAACCTGGCTGCTCCGTGATAACTGCACTGGCAAACAACGTCATCTTTATGGCTGTGAATAGCGCCACCACCAGCTATATAACGACTGCATCGTCTCGGGTTCCCTGGGATTTGCGGCCACGCGTGGCAACTACTGAGCGCCTCTTCTTTTCACTGTTATAGCCATCAAGACAACGATCACACGATTGACAGTTATGATTGTGGAGAGCTGGCTGCTCCGTGGTAACTGCACTGGAAAATGACGTCATCTTTATCGTCCTGAATAGCGCCACCACCAGCTATATAACGACTGCATCGCCTCGGCTTCCCTGCGATTTGCGGCCACGCGTGGCAACTACTGAGCGCCTCTTCTTTTCACTGTTATAGCCATCAAAACAACGACCACACGATTGACAGTTCTGATTATGGCAAGCTGGCTGCTCCGTGGTAACTGCCCTGGAAAATGACGTCATCTTTATTGTCATGAATAGGGCCACCACCCAATATATAACGCTGCATCGTCTCGGCTTCCCTGCGATTTGCGGCCACGCGTGGCACCTATTGAGCGCCTCTTCGTTTCACTGTTGTAGCCATCAAGACAACGACAACACGATTGACACTTCTGATTGTGGCAAACTGGCTGCTCCGTAATAACTGCTCTGGAAATGACGTCATCTTTATCGTCATGAATAGCGCCACCACCCAAAATATAACGACTGCATCGTCTCGGCTTCCCTGGGATTTGCGACCACGCGTGGCAACTAGTGAGCGCCTCTTCTTTTCACTGTTATAGCCATCAGGACAACGACAACCCGATTGACAGTCTTATTATGGCAAGCTGGCTGCTCCGTGATAACTGCACTTTAAAATGGCGTCATCTTTATCGTCGTGAATAACGCCACCACCAGTTATATAACGACTGCATCGTCTCGGATTCCCGGGGATTTGGGACCATGCGTGGCAACTAGTGAGCGCCTCTTCTTTTCACTGTTATAGCCATCAGGACAACGACAACACGATTGACAGTTCTGATTGTGGCAAGCTGGCTGCTCCGTGGCAACTGCACTGGGAAATGACGTCATCTTTATCGTCGTGAATAGCGCCACCACCAGCTATATAACGACTGCATCGCTTCAGTTTCCTGGGACTTGCGACCACGCGTGGCAACTACTGAGCGCCTCTTCTTTTCACTGTTATAGCCATCAGGACAACGGCAACACGATTGACAGTTCTTATTGTGGCATGCTAGTTGCTCCGTGATAACTGCGCTGGAAAATCACGTCACCTTTATCGTCATGAATAGCGCCACCACCAGATATATAACGACTGCATCGTCTCGGCTTCCCTGGGATTTGCGACCACGCGTGGCAACTACTGAGCGCCTCTTCTTCTCACTGTTAGAGCTATCAAGACAACGACCACACGATTGAGAGTTCTGATTGTGGCAACCTGGCTGCTCCGTGATAACTGCACTGGCAAACAACGTCATCTTTATGGCTGTGAATAGCGCCACCACCAGCTATATAACGACTGCATCGTCTCGGGTTCCCTGGGATTTGCGGCCACGCGTGGCAACTACTGAGCGCCTCTTCTTTTCACTGTTATAGCCATCAAGACAACGATCACACGATTGACAGTTATGATTGTGGAGAGCTGGCTGCTCCGTGGTAACTGCACTGGAAAATGACGTCATCTTTATCGTCCTGAATAGCGCCACCACCAGCTATATAACGACTGCATCGCCTCGGCTTCCCTGCGATTTGCGGCCACGCGTGGCAACTATTGAGCGCCTCTTCGTTTCACTGTTGTAGCCATCAAGACAACGACCCCACGATTGACCATTCTGATTGTGGCAAACTGGCTGCTCCATAATAACTGCACTGGAAATGACGTCATCTTTATCGTCGTGAATAGCGCCACCGCCATTTTTTTAATGACTGCATCGCTTCGGCTTCCCTGGGACTTGCGACCTCGCGTGGCAACTACTCAGCGCCTCTTCTTTTAACACTTATAGCCATCAAGACAACGACAACACGATTGACAGTTCTGATTGTGGCAAACTGGCTGCTCCGTAATACCTGCACTAAAAATGACGTCATCTTTATCGTCATGAATAGCGCCACCACCCAATATATAACGACTGCATCGTCTCGGCTTCCCTGGGATTTGCGACCACGCGTGGCAACTAGTGAGCGCCTCTTCTTTTCACTGTTATAGCCATCAGGACAACGACAACACGATTGACAGGTCTTATTGCGGCAAGCTGGCTGCTCCGTGATAACTGCACTGGAAAATGGTGTCATCTTTATCGTCGTGAATACCGCCACCACCCAATATATAACGACTGCATCGCCTCGGATTTCCTGGGATTTGCGACCACGCGTGGCAACTATTGAGCGCCTCTTCTTTTCACTGTTATAGCCATCAGGACAACGGCAACACGATTGACAGTTCTTATTGTGGCAAGCTAGTTGCTCCGTGATAACTGCGCTAAAAAATGACGTCATCTTTATCGTCATGAATAGCGCCACCACCAGATATATAACGACTGCATCGTCTCGGCTTCCCTGGGATTTGCGACCACGCGTGGCAACTACTGAGCGCCTCTTCTTCTCACTCTTAGAGCTATCAAGACAACGACCACACGATTGAGAGTTCTGATTGTGGCAACCTGGTTGCTCCGTGATAACTGCACTGGAAAACAACGTCATCTTTATGGCCGTGAATAGCGCCACCGCCAGCTATATAACGACTGCATCGTCTCGGCTTCCCTGGGATTTGCGGCCACGCGTGGCAACTACTGAGCGCCTCTTCTTTTCACTGTTATAGCCATCAAGACAACGATCACACGATTGACAGTTATGATTGTGGCAAGCTGGCTGCTCCGTGGTAACTGCACTGGAAAATGGCGTCATCTTTCGCGTCCTGAATAGCGCCACCACCAGCTATATAACGACTGCATCGCCTCGGCTTCCCTGCGATTTGCGGCCACGCGTGGCACCTATTGAGCGCCTCTTCGTTTCACTGTTGTAGCCATCAAGACAACGACCACACGATTGACCGTTCTGATTGTGGCAAACTGGCTGCTCCGTAAAAACTACACTGGAAATGACGTCATCTTTATCGTCGTGAATAGCGCCACCACCATTTATATAACGACTGCATCGCTTCGGCTTCCCTGGGACTTGCGACCACGCGTGGCAACTAGTCAGCGCCTCTTTTAACACTTATAGCCATCAAGACAACGACCACACGATTTACAGTTCTTATTGTGGCAAGATGGCTGCTCCGTGGTAATTGCACTGGAAAATGACGTCATCTTTATCGTCATGAATAGCGCCACCACCCAATATATAACGACTGCATCGTCTCGGCTTCCCTGGGATTTGCGACCACGCGTGGCAACTAGTGAGCGCCTCTTCTTTTCACTGTTATAGCCATCGGGGCAACGACAACACGATTGACAGTTCTGATTGTGGCAAACTGGCTGCTCCATAATAACTGCACTGCAAATAACGTCATCTTTATCGTCGTGAATAGCGCCAACACAAGATATATAACGACTGCATCGCCTCGGATTCCCTGGGATATGCGACCACGCGTGGGAACTAGAGAGCGCCTCATTTTTCACTGTTATTGCCATCATGACGACGACCACACGATTGACCGTTCTGATTGTGGCAACTTGGCTGCTCCGGGATAACTGCACTGGAAAACGATGTCATTTTTATCGTATGTGAACAGCGCCAACACCAGCTATATAACGATTGCATCGTCTCGGCATCCCTTGGTTTCGCGACCACGCTTGGCAACTACTGAGCGCCTCTTCTTTTCACTGTTATAGCCATCAAAACAACGACAACACGATTGACAGTTCTGATTGTGGCAACCTGGCTGCTCCGTGATAACTGCACTGGAAAATGGCGTCATCTTTATCGTCGTGAATAGCGCCAACACAAGATATATAACGACTGCATCGCCTCGGATTCCCTGGGATATGCGACCACGCGTGGCAACTAGTGAGCGCCTGTTCTTTTCACTGTTATAGCCATCAAGACAACGACAACATGATTGACAGTTCTGATTGTGGAATCCTGGCTGCTCCGTGATAACTGCACTAGAAAATGGCGTCATCTTTATCGGCGTGAATAGCGCCACCACCAGCTATATAACGACTGCATCGCCTCGGATTCCCTGGGATTTGCGACCACGCGTGGGAACTAGAGAGCGCCTCATTTTTCACTGTTATTGCCATCATGACGACGACCACACGATTGACCGTTCTGATTGTGGCAACTTGGCTGCTCCGGGATAACTGCACTAGAAAACGATGTCATCTTTATCGTATGTGAAGAGCGCCACCACCAGCTATATAACGACTGCATCGCCTCGGCTTCCCTGGGATTTGCGGCCACGCGTGGCACCTACTGAGCGCCTCTTCTTTTCACTGTTATAGCCATCAAGACAACGATCACACGATTGACAGTTATGATTGTGGCAAGCTGGCTGCTCCGTGGTAAATGCACTGGAAAATGACGTCATCTTTATCGTCGTGAATAGCGCCACCACAAGCTATATAACGACTGCATCGTGTCGGCTTCCCTGGGATTTGCGACCACGCGTGGCAACTATTGAGCGCCTCTTCTTTTCACTGTTATAGCCATCAAGACAACGATCACACGATTGACAGTTCTGACTGTGGCAAGCTGGCTGCTCCGTGATAACTACTCTGGAAATTACGTCATCTTTATTGTCGTGAATAGCGCCACCATCAGCTTTATAACGACTGCACCGTCTCGGCTTCCATGGGACTTGCGACCACGCGTGGCAACTACTGAGCGCCTCTTCTTTTCACTGTTATAGCCATCAAGACAACGACCACACGATTGACAGTTCTGATTATGGCAAGCTGGCTGCTCCGTGGTAACTGCCCTGGAAAATGACGTCATCTTTATTGTCATGAATAGCGCCACCACCCAATATATAACGACTGCATCGCCTCGGCTTCCCTGCGATTTGCGGCCACGCGTGGCACCTATTGAGCGCCTCTTCGTTTCACTGTTGTAGCCATCAAGACAACGACCACACGATTGACCGTTCTGATTGTGGCAAACTGGCTGCTCCGTAATAACTGCTCTGGAAATGACGTCATCTTTATCGTCGTGAATAGCGCCACCACCATTTATATAACGACTGCATCGCTTCGGCTTCCCTGGGACTTGCGACCACGCGTGGCAACTAGTCAGCGCCTCTTTTAACACTTATAGCCATCAAGACAACGACCACACGATTTACAATTCTTATTGTGGCAAGATGGCTGCTCCGTGGTAACTGCACTGGAAAATAACGTCATCTTTATCGTCATGAATAGCGCCACCACCCAATATATAACGACTGCATCGTCTCGGCTTCCCTGGGATTTGCGACCACGCGTGGCAACAAGGGAGCGCCTCTTCTTTTCACTGTTATAGCCATCAGGTCAACGACAACACGATTGACAGTTCTGATTGTGGCAAACTGGCTGCTCCGTAATAACTGCACTGGAAATGACGTCATCTTTATCGTCTTGAACAGCGCCACCACCCAATATATAACGACTGCATCGTCTCGGCTTCCCTGGGATTTGCGACCACGCGTGGCAACTAGTGAGCGCCTCTTCTTTTCACTGTTATAGCCATCAGGACAACGACAACACGATTGACAGTCTTATTGTGGCAAGCTGGCTGCTCCGTGATAACTGCACTTTAAAATGGCGTCAACTTTATCGTCGTGAATAGCGCCACCACCAGTTAAATAACGACTGCATCGTCTCGGCTTTCTTGGGATTTGCGACCACGCTTGGCAACTACTGAGCGCCTCTTATTTTCACTGTTATAGCCATCAAGACAACGATCACACGATTGACAGTTCTCATTGTGGCAAGCTGGCTGCTCCGTGATAACTGCACTGGAAAATGGCGTCAACTTTATCGTCGTGAATAGCGCCACTACGAGCTACATAACGACTGCATCGTCTCGGCTTCCCTGGGATTTGCGACCACGCGTGGCAACTAGTGAGCGCCTCTTCTTTTCACTGTTATAGCCATCAAGACAACGACAACATGATTGACAGTTCTGATTGTGGCAACCTGGCTGCTCCGTGATAACTGCACTAGAAAATGGCGTCATCTTTATCGTCGTGAATAGCGCCACCACCAGCTATATAACGACTGCATCGCCTCGGATTCCCTGGGATTTGCGACCACGCGTGGGAACTAGAGAGCGCCTCATTTTTCACTGTTATTGCCATCATGACGACGACCACACGATTGACCGTTCTGATTGTGGCAACTTGGCTGCTCCGGGATAACTGCACTGGAAAACGATGTCATCTTTATCGTATGTGAAGAGCGCCAACACCAGCTCTATAACGACTGCATCGCCTCGGCTTCCCTGGGATTTGCGGCCACGCGTGGCAACTACTGAGCGCCTCTTCTTTTCACTGTTATAGCCATCAAGACAACGATCACACGATTGACAGTTATGATTGTGGCAAGCTGGCTGCTCCGTGGTAACTGCACTGGAAAATAACGTCATCGTTATCGTCCTGAATAGCGCCACCACCAGCTATATAACTACTGCATCGCCTCGGCTTCCCTGCGATTTGCGGCCACGCGTGACAACTAGTCAGCGCCTCTTCTTTTAACAATTATAGCCATCAAGAGAACGACCACACGATTGACAGTTCTTATTGTGGCAAGCTGGCTGCTCCGTGGTACCTGCACTAGAAAATGACGTCATCTTTATCGCCATGAATAGCGCCACCACCCAATATATAACGACTGCCTCGTCTCGGCTTCCCTGGGATTTGCAACCACGCGTGGCAACTAGTGAGCGCCTCTTCTTTTCACTGTTATAGCCATCAGGTCAACGACAACACGATTGACAGTTCTGATTGTGGCAAACTGGCTGCTCCGTAATAACTGCACTGGAAATGACGTCATCTTTATCGTCATGAATAGCGCCACCACCAAATTTATAACGACTGCATCGTCTCGGCTTCCCTGGTATTTGCGACCACGCGTGGCAACTAGTGAGCGCCTCTTCTTTTCACTGTTACAGCCATCAGGACAACGACAACACGATTGACAGGTCTTATTGTGGCAAGCTGGCTGCTCCGTGATAACTGCACTGGAAAATGGTGTCATCTTTATCGTCGTGAATAGCGCCACCACCAGCTATATAACGACTGCATCTTCTCGGCTTCCCTGGGATTTGCGACCACGCTTGGCAACTACTGAGCGCCTCTTATTTTCACTGTTATAGCCATCAAGACGACGATCACACGATTGACAGTGCTCATTGTGGCAAGCTGGCTGCTCCGTGATAACTTCACAGGAAAATGACGCATCTTTATCATCGTGAATAGCGCCACCACTAGCTATATAACGACTGCATCGCCTCGGATTTCCTGGGATTTGCGACCACGCGTGGCAACTAGTGAGCGCCTCTTCTTTTCGCTGTTATAGCCATCAGGACAACGAAAACACGATTGGCAATTCTTATTGTGGCAAGCTGGCTACTCCGTGATAACTGCACTGGAAAATGGCGTCCTCTTTATCGTCGTGAATAGCGCCACCACAAGCTATATAACGACTGCATCGTGTCGGCTTCCCTGGGATTTGCGACCACGCGTGGCAACTATTGAGCGCCTCTTCTTTTCACTGTTAAAGCCATCAAGACAACGATCACACGATTGACAGTTCTGACTGTGGCAAGCTGGCTGCTCCGTGGTAACTGCCCTGGCAAATGACGTCATCTTTATTGTCATGAATAGCGCCACCACCCAATATATAACGACTGCATCGTCTCGGCTTCCCTGGGATTTGCGACCACGCGTGGCAACTAGTGAGCGCCTCTTCTTTTCACTGTTATAGCCATCAGGACAACGACAACACGATTGACAGTTCTGATTGTGGCAAACTGGCTGCTCCGTAATAACTGCACAGGAAATGACGTCATCTTTATCGTCATGAATAGCGCCACCACCCAATATATAACGACTGCATCGTCTCGGCTTCCCTGGGATTTGCGACCACGCGTGGCAACTAGTGAGCGCCATTTCCTTTCACTGTTATAGCCATCAGGACAACGACAACCCGATTGACAGTCTTATTATGGCAAGCTGGCTGCTCGTGATAACTGCACTTTAAAATGGCGTCATCTTTATCGTCGTGAATAGCGCCACCACCAGTTATATAACGACTGCATCGTCTCGGATTCCCGGGGATTTGCGACCACGCGTGGCAACTAGTGAGCGCCTCTTCTTTTCACTGTTATAGCCATCAGGACAACGACAACACGATTGACAGTTCTGATTGTGGCAAAGTGGCTGCTCCGTAATACCTGAACTGCAAATGACGTCATCTTTATCGTCATGAACAGCGCCACCACCCAATATATAACGACTGCATCGTCTCGGCTTCCCTGGGATTTGCGACCACGCGTGGCAACTAGTGAGCGCCTCTTCTTTTCACTGTTATAGCCATCAGGACAACGATCACACGATTGACAGTCTTATTGTGGCAAGCTGGCTGCTCCGTGATAACTGCACTTTAAAATGGAGTCAACTTTATCGTCGTGAATAGCGCCACCACCAGTTAAATAACGACTGCATCGTCTCGGCTTTCCTGGGATTTGCGATCACGCTTGGCAACTACTGAGCGCCTCTTATTTTCACTGTTATAGCCATCAAGACAACGATCACACGATTGACAGTTCTCATTGTGGCAAGCCGGCTGCTCCGTGATAACTGCACTGGAAAATGGCGTCAACTTTATCGTCGTGAATAGCGCCACTACGAGCTACATAACGACTGCATCGTCTCGGCTTCCCTGGGATTTGCGACCACGCGTGGCAACTAGTGAGCGCCTCTTCTTTTCACTGTTATAGCCATCAGGACAACGACAACACGATTTACAGTCTTATTGTGGCAAGCTGGCTGCTCCGTGATAACTGCGCTGGAAAATGATGTCATCGTTATCGTCATGAATATCGCCACCACCCAATATATAACGACTGCATCGTCTCGGCTTCCCTGGGATTTGCGACTACGCTTGGCAACTACTGAGCGCCTCTTCTTTTCACTGTTATAGCCATCAAAACAACGACAACACGATTGACAGTTCTGATTGTGGCAACCTGGCTGCTCCGTGATAACTGCACTGGAAAATGGCGTCATCTTTATCGTCGTGAATAGCGCCACCACAAGATATATAACGACTGCATCGCCTCGGATTCCCTGGGATATGCGACCACGCGTGGCGACTAGTGAGCGCCTGTTCTTTTCACTGCTATAGCCATCAAGACAACGACAACATGATTGACAGTTCTGATTGTGGCAACCTGGCTCCTCCGTGATAACTGCACTAGAAAATGGCGTCATCTTTATCGTCGTGAATAGCGCCACCACCAGCTATATAACGACTGCATCGCCTCGGATTTCCTGGGATTTGCGACCACGCGTGGCAACTAGTGAGCGCCTCTTCTTTTCGCTGTTATAGCCATCAGGACAACGAAAACACGATTGACAATTCTTATTGTGGCAAGCTGGCTACTCCGTGATAACTGCACTGGAAAATGGCGTCCTCTTTATCGTCGTGAATAGCGCCACCACAAGCTATATAACGACTGCATCGTGTCGGCTTCCCTGGGATTTGCGACCACGCGTGGCAACTATTGAGCGCCTCTTCTTTTCACTGTTATAGCCATCAAGACAACGATCACACGATTGACAGTTCTGACTGTGGCAAGCTGGCTGCTCCGTGATAACTACGCTGGAAATTACGTCATCTTTATTGTCGTGAATAGCGCCGCCATAAGCTTTATAACGACTGCACCGCCTCGGCTTCCATGGGACTTGCAACCACGCGTGGCAACTACTGAGCGCCTCTTCTTTTCACTGTTATAGCCATCAAGACAACGACCACACGATTGACAGTTCTCATTATGGCAAGCTGGCTGCTCCGTGGTAACTGCCCTGGAAAATGACGTCATCTTTATTGTCATGAATAGCGCCACCACCCAATATATAACGACTGCATCGTCTCGGCTTCCCTGGGATTTGCGACCACGCGTGGCAACTAGTGAGCGCCTCTTCTTTTCACTGTTATAGCCATCAGGACAACGACAACACGATTGACAGTCTTATTGTGGCAAGCTGGCTGCTCCGTGATAACTGCACTTTAAAATGGCGTCATCTTTATCGTCGTGAATAGCGCCACCACCAGTTAAATAACGACTGCATCGTCTCGGCTTTCCTGGGATTTGCGATCACGCTTGGCAACTACTGAGCGCCTCTTATTTTCACTGTTATAGCCATCAAGACAACGATCACACGATTGACAGTTCTCATTGTGGCAAGCTGGCTGCTCCGTGATAACTGCACTGGAAAATGGCGTCAACTTTATCGTCGTGAATAGCGCCACTACGAGCTACCTAACGACTGCATCGTCTCGGCTTCCCTGGGACTTGCGACCACGCGTGGCAACTAGTGAGCGCCTCTTCTTTTCACTGTTATAGCCATCAGGACAACGTTAACACGATTGACAGTCTTATTGTGGCAAGCTGGCTGCTCCGTGATAACTGCACTGCAAATGACGTAATCTTTATCGTCATGAACAGCGCAACCACCAGATATATAAAGACTGCATCGTCTCGGCTTCCCTGGGATTTGCGACCACGCGTGGCAACTAGTGAGCGCCTCTTCTTTTCGCTGTTATAGCCATCAGGACAACGAAAACACGATTGACAGTTCTGATTGTGGCAAGCTGGCTGCTCCGTGATAACTTCACAGGAAAATGACGTCATCTTTATCGTCATGAATAGCGCCACCACCAGCTATGTAACGACTGCATCGCCTCGGATTCCCTGGGATTTGCGACCACGCTTGGCAACTACTGAGCGCCTCTTATTTTCACTGTTATAGCCATCAAGACAACGATCACACGATTGACAGTTCTCATTGTGGCAAGCTGGCTGCTCCGTGATAACTGCACTGGAAAATGGCGTCAACTTTATCGTCGTGAATAGCGCCACTACGAGCTACATAACGACTGCATCGTCTCGGCTTCCCTGGGATTTGCGACCACGCGTGGCAACTAGTGAGCGCCTCTTCTTTTCACTGTTATAGCCATCAGGACAACGACAACACGATTGACAGTCTTATTGTGGCAAGCTGGCTGCTCCGTGATAACTGCGCTGGAAAATGATGTCATCGTTATCGTCATGAATATCGCCACCACCCAATATATAACGACTGCATCGTCTCGGCTTTCCTGGGATTTGCGACCACGCTTGGCAACTACTGAGCGCCTCTTCTTTTCACTGTTATAGCCATCAAAACAACGACAACACGATTGACAGTTCTGATTGTGGCAACCTGGCTGCTCCGTGATAACTGCACTGGAAAATGGCGTCATCTTTATCGTCGTGAATAGCGCCACCACAAGATATATAACGACTGCATCGCCTCGGATTCCCTGGGATATGCGACCACGCGTGGCAACTAGTGAGCGCCTGTTCTTTTCACTGTTATAGCCATCAAGACAACGACAACATGATTGACAGTTCTGATTGTGGCAACCTGGCTCCTCCGTGATAACTGCACTAGAAAATGGCGTCATCTTTATCGTCGTGAATAGCGCCACCACCAGCTATATAACGACTGCATCGCCTCGGATTCCCTGGGATTTGCGACCACGCTTGGCAACTACTGAGCGCCTCTTATTTTCACTGTTATAGCCATCAAGACGACGATCACACGATTGACAGTGCTCATTGTGGCAAGCTGGCTGCTCCGTGATAACTTCACAGGAAAATTACGCATCTTTATCATCGTGAATAGCGCCACCACTAGCTATATAACGACTGCATCGCCTCGTATTTCCTGGGATTTGCGACCACGCGTGGCAACTAGTGAGCGCCTCTTCTTTTCGCTGTTATAGCCATCAGGACAACGAAAACACGATTGACAATTCTTATTGTGGCAAGCTGGCTACTCCGTGATAACTGCACTGGAAAATGGCGTCCTCTTTATCGTCGTGAATAGCGCCACCACAAGCTATATAACGACTGCATCGTGTCGGCTTCCCTGGGATTTGCGACCACGCGTGGCAACTATTGAGCGCCTCTTCTTTTCACTGTTATAGCCATCAAGACAACGATCACACGATTGACAGTTCTGACTGTGGCAAGCTGGCTGCTCCGTGATAACTACGCTGGAAATTACGTCATCTTTATTGTCGCGAATAGCGCCACCATCAGCTTTATAAAGACTGCACCGCCTCGGCTTCCATGGGACTTGCAACCACGCGTGGCAACTACTGAGCGCCTCTTCTTTTCACTGTTATAGCCATCAAGACAACGACCACACGATTGACAGTTCTGATTATGGCAAGCTGGCTGCTCCGTGGTAACTGCCCTGGAAAAGGACGTCATCTTTATTGTCATGAATAGCGCCACCACACAATATATAACGACTGCATCGTCTCGGCTTCCCTGGGATTTGCGACCACGCGTGGAAACTAGTGAGCGCCTCTTCTTTTCACTGTTATAGCCATCAGGACAACGACAACACGATTGACAGTCTTATTGTGGCAAGCTGGCTGCTCCGTGATAACTGCACTTTAAAATGGCGTCATCTTTATCGTCGTGAATAGCGCCACCACCAGTTAAATAACGACTGCATCGTCTCGGCTTTCCTGGGATTTGCGACCACGCGTGGCAACTAGTGAGCGCCTCTTCTTTTCACTGTTATAGCCATCAGGACAACGACAACACGATTGACAGTCTTATTGTGGCAAGCTGGCTGCTCCGTGATAACTGCACTTTAAAATGGCGTCATCTTTATCGTCGTGAATAGCGCCACCACCAGTTAAATAACGACTGCATTGTCTCGGCTTTCCTGGGACTTGCGACCACGCGTGGCAACTAGTGAGCGCCTCTTCTTTTCACTGTTATAGCCATCAGGACAACGTTAACACGATTGACAGTCTTATTGTGGCAAGCTGGCTGCTCCGTGATAACTGCACTGCAAATGACGTAATCTTTATCGTCATGAATAGCGCCACCACCAGATATATAAAGACTGCATCGTCTCGGCTTCCCTGGGATTTGCGACCACGCGTGGCAACTAGTGAGCGCCTCTTCTTTTCGCTGTTATAGCCATCAGGACAACGAAAACACGATTGACAGTTCTGATTGTGGCAAGCTGGCTGCTCCGTGATAACTTCACAGGAAAATGACGTCATCTTTATCGTCATGAATAGCGCCACCACCAGCTATGTAACGACTGCATCGCCTCGGCTTCACTGGGATTTGCGACCACACGTGGCAACTATTAGCGCCTCTTCTTTTCACTGTTATAGCCATCAAGACAACGACCACACGATTGACAGTTCTGATTGTGGCAACCTGGCTGCTCCGTAATAACTGCACTGGAAATGACGTCATCTTTATCGTCATGAATAGCGCCAGCACCCAATATATAACGACTGCATCGTCTCGGCATCCCTGGGATTTGCGACAGCGCTTGGCAACTACTGAGTGCCTCTTATTTTCACTGTTATCGCCATCAAGACAACGATCACACGATTGACAGTTCTCATTGTGGCAAGCTGGCTGCTCCATGATAACTTCACTGGAAAATAGCGTCATCTTTATCGCCGTGAATAGCGCCACCACCAGCTATATAACGATTGCATCGTCTCGGCTTCCCTGGGATTTGCGACCACGCTTGGCAACTACTGAGCGCCTCTTCTTTTTACTGTTATAGCCATCAAAACAACGACAACACGATTGACAGTTCTGATTGTGGCAACCTGGCTGCTCCGTGATAACTGCACTGGAAAATGGCGTCATCTTTATCGTCGTGAATAGCGCCACCACAAGATATATAACGACTGCATCGCCTCGGATTCCCTGGGATATGCGACCACGCGTGGCAACTAGTGAGCGCCTGTTCTTTTCACTGTTATAGCCATCAAGACAACGACAACATGATTGACAGTTCTGATTGTGGCAACCTGGCTCCTCCGTGATAACTGCACTAGAAAATGGCGTCATCTTTATCGTCGTGAATAGCGCCACCACCAGCTATATAACGACCGCATCGCCTCGGATTCCCTGGGATTTGCGACCACGCTTGGCAACTACCGAGCGCCTCTTATTTTCACTGTTATAGGCATCAAGACGACGATCACACGATTGACAGTGCTCATTGTGGCAAGCGGGCTGCTCCGTGATAACTTCACAGGAAAATCACGCATCTTTATCATCGTGAATAGCGCCACCACTAGCTATATAACGACTGCATCGCCTCGGATTTCCTGGGATTTGCGACCACGCGTGGCAACTAATGAGCGCCTCTTCTTTTCGCTGTTATAGCCATCAGGACAACGAAAACACGATTGACAATTCTTATTGTGGCAAGCTGGCTACTCCGTGATAACTGCACTGGAAAATGGCGTCCTCTTTATCGTCGTGAATAGCGCCACCACAAGCTATATAACGACTGCATCGTGTCGGCTTCCCTGGGATTTCCGACCACGCGTGGCAACTATTGAGCGCCTCTTCTTTTCACTGTTATAGCCATCAAGACAACGATCACACGATTGACAGTTCTGACTGTGGCAAGCTGGCTGCTCCGTGATAACTACGCTGGAAATTACGTCATCTTTATTGTCGTGAATAGCGCCACCATCAGCTTTATAACGACTGCACCGCCTCGGCTTCCATGGGACTTGCAACCACGCGTGGCAACTACTGAGCGCCTCTTCTTTTCACTGTTATAGCCATCAAGACAACGACCACACGATTGACAGTTCTGATTAGGGCAAGCTGGCTGCTCCGTGGTAACTGCCCTGGAAAATGACGTCATCTTTATTGTCATGAATAGCGCCACCACCCAATATATAACGACTGCATCGTCTCGGCTTCCCTGGGATTTGCGACCACGCGTGGCAACTAGTGAGCGCCTCTTCTTTTCACTGTTATAGCCATCAGGACAACGACAACACGATTGACAGTCTTATTGTGGCAAGCTGGCTGCTCCGTGATAACTGCACTTTAAAATGGCGTCATCTTTATCGTCGTGAATAGCGCCACCACCAGTTAAATAACGACTGCATCGTCTCGGCTTTCCTGGGATTTGCGATCACGCTTGGCAACTACTGAGCGCCTCTTATTTTCACTGTTATAGCCATCAAGACAACGATCACACGATTGACAGTTCTCATTGTGGCAAGCTGGCTGCTCCGTGATAACTGCACTGGAAAATGGCGTCAACTTTATCGTCGTGAATAGCGCCACTACGAGCTACCTAACGACTGCATCGTCTCGGCTTCCCTGGGACTTGCGACCACGCGTGGCAACTAGTGAGCGCCTCTTCTTTTCACTGTTATAGCCATCAGGACAACGTTAACACGATTGACAGTCTTATTGTGGCAAGCTGGCTGCTCCGTGATAACTGCACTGCAAATGACGTAATCTTTATAGTCATGAACAGCGCCACCACCAGATATATAAAGACTGCATCGTCTCGGCTTCCCTAGGATTTGCGACCACGCGTGGCAACTAGTGAGCGCCTCTTCTTTTCGCTGTTATAGCCATCAGGACAACGAAAACACGATTGACAGTTCTGATTGTGGCAAGCTGGCTGCTCCGTGATAACTTCACAGGAAAATGACGTCATCATTATCGTCATGAATAGCGCCACCACCAGCTATGTAACGACTGCATCGCCTCGGCTTCACTGGGATTTGCGACCACGCGTGGCAACTATTAAGCGCCTCTTCTTTTCACTGTTATAGCCATCAAGACAACGACCACACGATTTACAGTTCTGATTGTGGCAACCTGGCTGCTCCGTAATAACTGCACTGGAAATGACGTCATCTTTATCGTCATGAATAGCGCCAGCACCCAATATATAACGACTGCATCGTCTCGGCATCCCTGGGATTTGCGACAGCGCTTGGCAACTACTGAGCGCCTCTTATTTTCACTGTTATCGCCATCAAGACAACGATCACACGATTGACAGTTCTCATTGTGGCAAGCTGGCTGCTCCATGATAACTTCACTGGAAAATAGCGTCATCTTTATCGCCGTGAATAGCGCCACCACCAGCTATATAACGATTGCATCGTCTCGGCTTCCCTTGGTTTCGCGACCACGCTTGGCAACTACTGAGCGCCTCTTCTTTTCACTGTTATAGCCATCAAAACAACGACAACACGATTGACAGTTCTGATTGTGGCAACCTGGCTGCTCCGTGATAACTGCACTGGAAAATGGCGTCATCATTATCGTCGTGAATAGCGCCACCACAAGATATATAACGACTGCATCGCCTCGGATTGCCTGGGATATGCGACCACGCGTGGCAACTAGTGAGCGCCTGTTCTTTTCACTGTTATAGCCATCAAGACAACGACAACATGATTGACAGTTCTGATTGTGGCAACCTGGCTGCTCCGTGATAACTGCACTAGAAAATGGCGTCATCTTTATCGTCGTGAATAGCGCCACCACCAGCTATATAACGACTGCATCGCCTCGAATTCCTTGGGATTTGCGACCACGCGTGGGAACTAGAGAGCGCCTCATTTTTCACTGTTATTGCCATCATGACGACGACCACACGATTGACCGTTCTGATTGTGGCAACTTGGCTGCTCCGGGATAACTGCACTGGAAAACGACGTCACCTTCATCGTATGTGAAGAGCGCCAACACCAGCTCTATAACGACTGCATCGCCTCGGCTTCCCTGGGATTTGCGGCCATGCGTGGCAACTACTGAGCGCCTCTTCTTTTCACTGTTATAGCCATCAAGACAACGATCACACGATTGACTGTTATGATTGTGGCAAGCTGGCTGCTCCGTGGTAACTGCACTGGAAAATGACGTCATCTTTATCGTCTTGAATAGCGCCACCACCAGCTATATAACTACTGCATCGCCTCGGCTTCCCTGCGGTTTGCGGCCACGCGTGGCAACTATTGAGCACCTCTTCGTTTCACTGTTGTTGCCATCAAGACAACGACCACACGATTGACCGTTCTGATTGTCGCAAACTGGCTGCTCCGTAATAACTGCACTGGAAATGACGTCATCTTTATCGTCGTGAATAGCGCCACCACCATTTATATAACGACTGCATCGCTTCGGCTTCCCTGGGACTTGCAACCACGCGTGGCAACAAGTCAGCGCCTCTTCTAACAATTATAGCCATCAAGACAACGACCACACGATTGACAGTTCTTATTGTGGCAAGCTGCCTGCTCCGTGGTAACTGCACTGGAAAATGACGTCATCTTTATCGTCATGAATAGCGCCACCACCCAATATATAACGACTGCATCGTCTCGGCTTCACTGGGATTTGCAACCAAGCGTGGCAACTAGTGAGCGCCTCTTCTTTTTACTGTTATAGCCATCAGGTCAACGACAACACGATTGACAGTTCTGATTGTGGCAAACTGGCTGCTCCGTAATAACTGCACTGGAAATGACGTCATCTTTATCGTCATGAATAGCGCCACCACCCAATTTATAACGACTGCATCGTCTCGGCTTCCCTGGTATTTGCGACCACGCGTGGCAACTAGTGAGCGCCTCCCTTTCACCGTTATAGCCATCAGGACAACGACAACACGATTGACAGGTCTTATTGTGGCAAGCTGGCTGCTCCGTGATAACTGCACTGGAAAATGGTGTCATCTTTATCGTCGTGAATAGCGCCACCACCCAATATATAACGACTGCATCGTCTCGGCTTCCCTGCGATTTGCGACCACGCGTGGCAACTAGTGAGCGCTTCTTCTTTTCACTGTTATAGCCATCAGAACAACGACCACACGATTGACAGTTCTGATTGTGGCAACCTGGCTGCTCCGTGATAACTGCACTGGAAAACGTCGTCTTCTTTATGGCCGTGAATAGCGCCACCACCAGCTATATAACTACTGCGTCGTCTCGGATTCCCTGGGATTTGCGACCACGCGTGGCAACTACTGAGCGCCTCTTCTTTTCACTGTTATAGCCATCAAGACAACGACCACACGATTGACAGTTCTGATCGTGGCAAGCTGGCTGCTCCGTGGTAACAGCACTGGAAAATGACGTCATCTTTATCGTCATGAATAGCGCCACCACCAAATATATAACGACTGCATCGTCTCGGGTTCCCTGGGTTTGCGACCACGCGTGGCAACTAGTGAGCGCCTCTTCTTTTCACTGTTATAGCCATCAGGACAACGACAACACGATTGACATTTCTGATTGTGGCAAACTGGCTGCTCCATAATAACTGCACTGGAAATGACGTCATCTTTATCGTCATGAATAGCGCCACCACCCAATATACAACGACTGCATCTTCTCGGCTTCCCTGGGATTTCCGACCACGCGTGGCAACTAGTCAGCGCCTCTTCCTTTCACTGTTATAGCCATCAGGACAACAACACGATTGACAGTTTTTATTGTGGCAAGCTGGCTGCTCCGTGATAACGCACTGGAAAATGGCGTCATCTTTATCGTCGTGCATAGCGCCAAAAGCATTTATATAACGACTGCATCGTCTCCGCTTCCCTGGGATTTGCGACCACGCTTGGCAACTACTGAGCGCCTCTTCTTTTCACTGTTATAGCCATCAAGGCAACGATCACACGATTGACAGTTCTGATTGTGGCAAGCTGGCTGCTCCGTGGCATCTGCACTGGGAAATGACGTCATCTATATAGTCGTGAATAGCGCCACCACCAGCTACATACCCACTGCATCGCCTCGGCTTCCCTGGGATTTGCGAGCACGTGTGGCAATTACTGAGCGCCTCCTCTTTTTATTGTTAGAGCCATCAGGACATGGACAACACGATTGACAGTTCTAATTGTGGCAAGCTGGCTGCTCCGTGATAACTGCTTTGGAAAATGGCGTTATCTTTATCGTCGTGAATAGCGCCACCACCAGCTATATAACGATTGCATCGTCTCGGCTTCCCTTGGTTTCGAGACCACGCCTGGCAACTACTGAGCGCCTCTTCTTTTCCCTGTTATAGCCATCAAAACAACGACAACACGATTGACAGTTCTGATTGTGGCAACCTGGCTGCTCCGTGATAACTGCACTAGAAAATGGCGCCATCTTTATCGTCGTGAATAGCGCCACCACCAGTTATATAACGACTGCATCGCCTCGGATTCCATGGGATTTGCGACCACGCGTGGGAACTAGAGAGCGCCTCCTTTTTTCACTGTTATTGCCATCATGCCGACGACCACACGATTGACCGTTCTGATTGTGGCAACTTGGCTTCTCCGGGATAACTGCACTGGAAAACGACGTCATCTTTATCGTATGTGAAGAGCGCCAACACCAGCTCTATAACGACTGCATCGCCTCGGCTTCCCTGGGATTTGCGACCACGCGTGGCAACTATTGAGCGCCTCTTCGTTTCACTGTTGTAGCCATCAAAACGACGACCACATGACTGACAGTTCTGATTGTGGCAAGCTGGCTGCTCCGCGATAACTGCACTGGAAATAATGTCATCTTTATTGTCGTGAATAGCGCCACCACCATTTATATAACGACTGCATCGCTTCAGCTTCCCTGGGAGTTGCGACCACGCGTCGCAAGTACTGAGCGCCTCTTCTTTTCACTGTTATAGCCATCAGGACAACGGCAACTCGATTGACAGTTCTGATTGTGGCAAACTGGCTGCTCCGTAATAACTGCGCTGGAAAATGGCGTCATCTTTATCGTCATGAATAGCGCTACCACCAGATATATAACGACTGCATCGTCTCGGATTCCCTGGGATTTGCGACCACGCGTGGCAACTACTGAGCGCCTCTTCTTCTCACTGTTAGAGCTATCAAGACAACGACCACACGATTGAGACTTCTGATTGTGGCAAGCTGGCTGCTCCGTGGTAACTGCACTGGTAAATGACGTCATCTTTGTCGTCCTGAATAGCGCCACCACCATCTATATAACGACTGCATCGCCTCGGCTTCCATGCGATTTGCGGCCACGCGTGGCAACTATTGAGCGCCTCTTCGTTTCACTGTTGTAGCCATCAAGACAACGACCACCCGATTGACCGTTCTGATTGTGGCAAAGTGGCTGCTCCGTAATAACTGCACAGGAAATGACGTCATCTTTATCGTCGTGAATAGCGCCACCACCATATATAACGGCTGCATCGTCTCGGCTTCCCTGGGATTTGCGACCACGCGTGGCAACTAGTGAGCGCCTCTTCTTTTCACTGTTATAGCCATCAGGACAACGAAAACACGATTGACAATTCTTATTGTGGCAAGCTGGCTACTCCGTGATAACTGCACTAGAAAATGGCGTCCTCTTTATCGTCGTGAATGGCGCCACCACAAGCTATATAACGACCGCATCGTGTCGGCTTCCCTGGGATTTGCGATCACGCGTGGCAACTATTGAGCGCCTCTTCTTTTCACTGTTATAGCCATCAAGACAACGATCACACGATTGACAGTTCTGACTGTGGCAAGTTGGCTGCTCCGTGATAACTACGCTGGAAATTACGTCATCTTTATTGTCGTGAATAGCGCCACCATCAGCTTTATAACGACTGCACCGCCTCGGCTTCCATGGGACTTGCGACCACGCGTGGCAACTAGTGAGCGCCTCTTCTTTTCACTGTTATAGCCATCAGGACAACGACAACACGATTGACAGTTCTGATTGTGGCAAACTGGCTGCTCCGTAATAACTGCACTGGAAATGACGTCATCTTTATTGTCAAGAATAGCGCCACCACCCAATATATAACGACTGCATCGTCTCGGCTTCCCTGGGATTTGCGACCACGCGTGGCAACTAGTGAGCGCCTCTTCTTTTCACTGTTATAGCCATCAGGACAACGACAACCCGATTGACAGTCTTATTATGGCAAGCTGGCTGCTCGTGATAACTGCACTTTAAAATGGCGTCCTCTTTATCGTCGTGAATAGCGCCACCACAAGCTATATAACGACCGCATCGTGTCGGCTTCCCTGGGATTTGCGACCACGCGTGGCAACTACTGAGCGCCTCTTCTTTTCACTGTTATAGCCATCAAGACAACGACCACACGATTGACAGTTCTGATTATGGCAAGCTGGCTGCTCCGTGGTAACTGCCCTGGAAAATGACGTCATCTTTATTGTCAAGAATAGAGCCACCACCCAATATATAACGACTGCATCGTCTCGGCTTCCGTGGGATTTTCGACCACGCGTGGCAACTAGTGAGCGCCTCTTCTTTTCACTGTTATAGCCATCAGGACAACGACAACACGATTGACAGTTCTGATTGTGGCAAACTGGCTGCTCCGTAATAACTGCACTGGAAATGACGTCATCTTTATCGTCATGAATAGCGCCACCACCCAATATATAACGACTGCATCGTCTCGGCTTCCCTGGGATTTGCGACCACGCGTGGCAACTAGTGAGCGCCTCTTCTTTTCACTGTTATAGCCATCAGGACAACGACGACCCGATTGACAGTCTTATTATGGCAAGCTCGCTGCTCGTGATAACTGCACTTTAAAATGGCGTCACCTTTATCGTCGTGAATAGCGCCAACACCAGTTATATAACGACTGCATCGTCTCGGATTCCCGGGGATTTGCGACCACGCGTGGCAACTACTGAGCGCCTCTTCTTTTCACTGTTATAGCCATCAGGACAACAACACGATTGACAGTTCTTATTGTGGCAAGCTGGCTGCTCCGTGATAACGCACTGGAAAATGGCGTCATCTTTATCGTCGTGCATAGCGCCAAAAGCATTTATATAACGACTGCATCGTCTCCGCTTCCCTGGGATTTGCGACCACGCTTGGCAACTACTGAGCGCCTCTTCTTTTCACTGTTATAGCCATCAAGGCAACGATCACACGATTGACAGTTCTGATTGTGGCAAGCTGGCTGCTCCGTGGCATCTGCACTGGGAAATGACGTCATCTTTATAGTCGTGAATAGCGCCACCACCAGCTACATACCCACTGCATCGCCTCGGCTTCCCTGGGATTTGCGAGCACGCATGGCAATTACTGAGCGCCTCTTCTTTTTATTGTTAGAGCCATCAGGACATGGACAACACGATTGACAGTTCTAATTGTGGCAAGCTGGCTGCTCCGTGATAAGTGCTTTGGAAAATGGCGTTATCTTTATCGTCGTGAATAGCGCCACCACCAGCTATATAACGATTGCATCGTCTCGGATTCCATGGGATTTGCGACCACGCGTGGGAACTAGAGAGCGCCTCCTTTTTTCACTGTTATTGCCATCATGCCGACGACCACACGATTGACCGTTCTGATTGTGGCAACTTGGCTTCTCCGGGATAACGGCACTGGAAAACGACGTCATCTTTATCGTATGTGAAGAGCGCCAACACCAGCTCTATAACGACTGCATCGCCTCGGCTTCCCTGGGATTTGCGACCACGCGTGGCAACTATTGAGCGCCTCTTCGTTTCACTGTTGTAGCCATCAAAACGACGACCACATGACTGACAGTTCTGATTGTGGCAAGCTGGCTGCTCCGCGATAACTGCACTGGAAATAATGTCATCTTTATTGTCGTGAATAGCGCCACCACCATTTATATAACGACTGCATCGCTTCAGCTTCCCTGGGAGTTGCGACCACGCGTCGCAAGTACTGAGCGCCTCTTCTTTTCACTGTTATAGCCATCAAAACAACGACAACACGATTGACAGTTCTGATTGTGGCAACCTGGCTGCTCCGTGATAACTGCACTGGAAAATGGCGTCATCTTTATCGTCGTGAATAGCGCCACCAGAAGATATATAACGACTGCATCGCCTCGGATTCCCTGGGATTTGCGACCACGCGTGGGAACTAGAGAGCGCCTCCTTTTTTCACTGTTATTGCCATCATGCCGACGACCACACGATTGACCGTTCTGATTGTGGCAACTTGGCTGCTCCGGGATAACTGCACTGGAAAACGACGTCATCTTTATCGTATGTGAAGAGCGCCAACACCAGCTCTATAACGACTGCATCGCCTCGGCTTCCCTGGGATTTGCGACCGCGCGTGGCAACTATTGAGCGCCTCTTCGTTTCACTGTTGTAGCCATCAAGACGACGACCACACGACTGACAGTTCTGATTGAGGCAAGCCGGCTGCTCCGCGATAACTGCACTGGAAATAATGTCATCTTTATTGTCGTGAATAGCGCCACCACCATTTATATAACGACTGCATCGCTTCAGCTTCCCTGGGAGTTGCGACCACGCGTCGCAAGTACTGAGCGCCTCTTCTTTTCACTGTTATAGCCATCAGGACAACGGCAACACCATTGACAGTTCAGATTGTGGCAAACTGGCTGCTCCGTAATAACTGCGCTGGAAAATGGCGTCATCTTTATCGTCATGAATAGCGCCACCAGAAGATATATAACGACTGCATCGTCTCGGCTTCCCTGGGATTTGCGACCACGCGTGGCAACTACTGAGCGCCTCTTCTTCTCACTGTTAGAGCTATCAAGACAACGACCACACGATTGAGACTTCTGAATGTGGCAAGCTGGCTGCTCCGTGGTAACTGCACTGGAAAATGACGTCATCTTTATCGTCCTGAATAGCGCCACCACCAGCTATAAAACGACTGCATCGCCTCGGCTTCCCTGCGATTTGCGGCCACGCGTGGCAACTATTGAGCGCCTCTTCATTTCACTGTTGTAGCCATCAAGACAACGACCACACGATTGACCGTTCTGATTGTGGCAAAGTGGCTGCTCCTTAATAACTGCACAGGAAATGACGTCATCTTTATCGTCGTGAATAGCGCCACCACCATATATAACGACTGCATCGTCTCGGCTTCCCTGGGATTTGCGACCACGCGTGGCAACTAGTGAGCGCCTCTTCTTTTCACTGTTATAGCCATCAGGACAACGACAACCCGATTGACAGTCTTATTATGGCAAGCTGGCTGCTCGTGATAACTGCACTTTAAAATGGCGTCATCTTTATCGTCGTGAATAGCGCCACCACCAGCTATATAACGACTGCATCGTCTCGGGTTCCCGGGGATTTGCGACCACCCGTGGCAACTAGTGAGCGCCTCTTCGTTTCACTGTTGTAGCCATCAGGACAAAGACAACACGATTGACAGTTCTGATTGTGGCAAACTGGCTGCTCCTTAATACCTGAACTGCAAATGACGTCTTCTTTATCGTCATGAACAGCGCCACCACCCAATATATAACGACTGCATCGTCTCGGCTTCCCTGGGATTTGCGACCACGCGTGGCAACTAGTGAGCGCCTCTTCTTTTCACTGTTATAGCCATCAGGACAACGACAACCCGATTGACAGTCTTATTGTGGCAAGCTGGCTGCTCCGTGATAACTGCACTTTAAAATGGTGTCATCTTTATCGTCGTGAATAGCGCCACCACCAGTTATATAACGACTGCATCGTCTCGGCTTCCCTGGGATTTGCGACCACGCTTGGCAACTAGTGAGCGCCTCTTCTTTTCACTGTTATAGCCATCAGGACAAAGACAACACGATTGACAATTCTTATTGTGGCAAGCGCGCTACTCCGTGATAACTGCACTGGAAAACGGCGTCATCTTTATCGTCGTGAATATCGCCACCACCAGCTATATAACGACTGCATCGTGTCTGCTTCCCTGGGATTTGCGACCACGCGTGGCAACTATTGAGCGCCTCGTCTTTTCACAGTTATAGCCATCAAGACACCAATCACACGATTGACTGTTCTGACTGTGGCAAGCTGGCTGCTCCGTGATAACTGCGCTGGAAATTACGTCATCTTTATTGTCGTGAATAGCGCCACCATAAGCTATATAACAACTGCACCGCCTCGGCTTCCCAGGGATTTGCGACCACGCGTGGCAAATACTGAGCGCCCCTTCTTTTCACTGTTATAGCTATCAAGACAACGACCACACGATTGACAGTTCTGATTGTGGCAACCTGGCTGCTCCGTGATAACTGCACTGGAAAACGACATCTTCTGTATCGCCGTGAATAGCGGCACCACCAGCTATATAACGACTGCATCGTCTCGGCTTCCCTGGGATTTGCGACCACGCGTGGCAACTACTGAGCGCCTCTTCTTTTCACTGTTATAGCCATCGAGACAACGACCACACGATTGACAGTTCTGACTGTGGCAAGCTGGCTGCTCCGTGGTAACTGCACTGAAAAATGACGTCATCTTTATTGTCATGAATAGTGCCACAACCCAATATATAACGACTGCATCGTCTCGGCTTCCCTGGGATTTGCGACCACGCGTGGAAACTACTGAGCTCCTCTTTTTTCACTATTTTAGCCATCAAGACAACGACCACACGATTGACAGCGGTGATTGTGGCAACCTGGCTGCTCCCTGATAACTGCACTGGAAAATGACGTCATCTTTATCGTCATGAATAGCGCCACAACCAGATATATAACGACTGCATTGTCTCGGCTTCCCTGGGATTTGCGACCACACGTGGCAAATACTGAGCGCCTCTTCTTTTCACTGTTATAGCTATCAAGACAACGACCACACGATTGACAGTTCTGATTGTGGCAACCTGGCTGCTCCGTGATAACTGCACTGGAAGACGACATCTTCTTTATCGCCGTGAATAGCGCCACCACCAGCTGTATAACGACTGCATCGTCTCGGCTTCCCTGGGATTTGCAACCACGCGTGGCAACTACTGAGCGCCTCTTCTTTTCACTGTTATAGCCATCAAGACAACGACCAACGATTGACAGTTCTGACTGTGGCAAGCTGGCTGCTCCGTGGTAACTGCACTGGAAAATGACGTCATCTTTATTGTGATGAATAGCGCCACCACTCAATATATAACGACTGCATCGTCTCGGCTTCCCTGGGATTTGCGACCACGCGTGGCAACTAATGAGCGCCTCTTCTTTTCACTGTTATAGCCATCAGGACAACGACAACACGATTGACAGTTCTGATTGTGGCCAACTGGCTGCTCCGTAATAACTGCACTGGAAATGACGTCATCTTTATCGTCATGAATAGCGCCACCACCAGTTATATAACGACTGCATCGTCTCGGCTTCCCTGGGATTTGCGACCACGCTTGGCAACTACTGAGCGCCTCTTATTTTCATTGTTATAGCCATCAAGACAACGATCACACGATTGACAGTTCTCATTGTGGCAAGCTGGCTGCTCCGTGATAACTGCACTGGAAAATGACGTCATCTTTATTGTCGTGAATAGCGCCACCATCAGCTATATAACGACTGCACCGCCTCGGCTTCCCTGCGACTTGCGACCACGCGTGGCAACTACTGAGCGCCTCTTCCTTTCACTGTTATAGCCATCAAGACAACAACAACACGATTGATAGATCTGATATATTTATTTATTTATTTATTATTGATACCCTCAGGGCCAAAGGCATTTCAGAGGGGAGTGGTTACAAATCACAGAAAATGAACAAAAACAAAAATTCAACATACAAGCGTCATGTTCCTGGTTATACAATTCAGAAGTAAGCATAATATGTAAGTGCAAGGTAAGAGAACAAAACGAGGGAAACTAAAGTAAACAAAGGAAATGGAGAATGATAAGTACATTTGTTGTGAACCTTAGTATACAATGTTAGCTAAATTGCTACGGAAGCGCAGGATGTCTTGAATGCAGGCTGTCGATCCGGGAAGGTGGTTCCAATCTGCTGATGTACGGGGAATGAACGACTGAGAACAAGCTTTTGTTTCGTGCGACGTTATACCGACCTTGTGAACGTGGTCTAGCCGTGGAGAGATGAAAGACGGAGGAGATATCAATTCATCGCGTAGATTGGGACAGTTGTAAAAAATTTTATGAAATAAACATAACCGTGAAAATTTTCGACGGGAGGCTAAGGGTGGGAGGTTGAGCGTGTTTTTCATGGAGGTGACACTTGCAGTACGATTGAAGTTAAGTAGGATGAAACGGGCGGCGTTATTTTGTACAAGCTCGAGTGCATTAATTGAGTTTGCATAGCTGGGGTCCCAAATTGCAGATGCGTATTCTAGTTTACTACGGACAAGGGTTTTGTATAACATGAGTTTTAGGGAGGTAGGGGAATTGGAGAAATTCCGGCGTAGGTAGCCTAGCATGCTGTTAGCGTTGTTAATTAAGGCGTTAATATGGAGCGACCAATTTAGAGTGGAAGATATATGAACTCCGAGGTAGCGATATGACGTGACGGCCTCCAGTATGGTATTATTTAGACAATATGCACCTGTAGTAAATGATGTGCGGGAGACACGTAAAACTTTGCATTTAGAAGAATTAAGTTGCATTAACCATAAGTTGCACCATGCAGATATAGCAGATAGATCATTCTGTAGAGCGCATACGTCGTTAGTGTCGTTAATTTCGCGACAAATTAAGCAGTCATCAGCGAATAAGTGTATGTTAGAGGTTACGCAAGAAGGTAGGTCATTAATGTAAATAAGAAATAAAAGAGGGCCTAAGACGGATCCCTGTGGCACTCCAGAATGGACGGGGGTTGATGGAGAGGTGGCATTGTTAGCAGTTACGAACTGAGTGCGGTTGCAAAGGAAATATTCGAGCCAGAAAAAAAGCCTAGGATCAAGGTTTAGTTTGCTTAGCTTAAAAAGTAGTAATTTGTGGCATACCTTTTCGAAGGCTTTTGCGAAGTCGAGGAAGACGCAGTCAGCTGTTGAGCGGCGATCATGGATGAGATTAAGTTTATGCGTAAATGATGCTAACTGAGTTTCGCAAGACAGTCGCTTACGAAAACCGTGCTGCATGTCTGTAAAAAATGAATTTGACTCCAAGAAGTTCGCGATACCTGTGTATAATATGTGCTCCAATACTTTACATGGAATACTTGTCAAAGATATGGGACGGTAGTTAAGGGGTGAATTCTTGTTACCTGATTTATGGATTGGGACCACCTTCCCGACCGTCCAGTCAGCAGGCAGAGCACCGGTGTCGAGGGACTGTTGAAATATCTTGCAAAGCAGCAATGAACAGTAAGTTTGAGAACCCTTAAGAAATTTCGCGTTGATTGAGTCAGTACCTGGACTGGAGCATGGTTTAAGGGATTCAATAATCTTCTCAATACCGCAAGCTTCGATGCAAATGCGATCCATAGTTATGTAGTTGTAAGTCTGCGCTTGTGGAAAAATGGTGTTAGTACAATGAACAAAGTTTTTACAGAATGTGGAGTTCAGTACCGCTGGGCATTCTGCATCTGGGATGGCAAGGCCATTCTCGTCTAATAAGTTAATGGTATCGCTGTGGCTGGGGTTGACAATGCGCCAGAAGTTTTTAGGATCAGTGGAAAGAATGCTAGGAAGTGTATTGTGAAGAAAATTATTTTTTGTGCTTTTAAGTGCAGTTACGTAAACGGCGTTAGCTTCGCGGTACGCCTCCCATTTTGCGTTACTACCAGACCTTTTCGCAACTCGGTATAAACGTTTTTTTCGATTGTACAGTCGTTTAAGATAGGAGTTGTACCACGGGGCTCTTGAGTGGGAACAGATTGTCCGTAATGGTATGTATGTATCTGTTAATTCTTTAACCTTGGTAAAGAATAGATTCCAGTTAGTATCGACAGAGCGGTCATCAAACCCGTTGCAATAATAATCAATAAATTCGGCGAGTTCCCTGTTAATGGCCTGAAAATCAGCTTTTTTATAGTCGCGGATGTGTTTAGAAATCTTCTCAGCTGGGGGAGTAACGATGCAAATGTCAAATGAGAGCGATAGATGGTCGCTGAGACCAGGTAAGTAAGTGATTTCTGAGGCCATATCGGGATGGGTAGTCAGTATTAAGTCCAGCGTGTTTGCAGTGGTATTAGTAATTCTTGTCGGTTGAGAGACTAGTTGGGAAAAGGAAAAAGTGGAACAAAGGTTTAAGAAATCGGTGCTTAAGTTAGAAGAAGGGTTCTGAACTGGGGTATCAAAAGACCAAGATATGTTAGGAAGATTGAAGTCGCCAAGTAAGAAAACAGGCGCCAGGGGGTGTCGTGTGCAAACAGCATTTATGGCATCGTGCAGATCATCGAGGAAGTTAGCAGAGTGACTGGGAGGACGGTAGCATACCCCGAAAACAATTTTAGAGTGTCCAAGTTCCACGCATGCCCAGACAATCTCGAGATCTGTTGTGATGTTAATAGCGTAAGACCGGAGTGTTTTACAAATGGCAAGTAATACGCCACCACCCTGACGTGACGTGCGGTCGCAGCGATAAAAAGTGTATCGGGATGAGTCCTGGAAAATTTCGGTGTTACGAATGTTAGAATGAAGCCATGTTTCAGTAAGTGCAATATTATCTGCGTTACACGTGTCAGCTACGGAATGAAATGCATCACGTTTGTTTACGATACTTCTTACGTTAGCGAGAAGAACAGATGTGCGTGGTGAAGGCGACGACTGCCCACGTCCCCTCTCGTGATGGTACGGGGCGTTTTCGGTGTTTTGGGCATTTGATGAAGGCGACCGCGGTGTGTCCTCTTCGAGTACTTCGGTGGAAAATTCCTTTATCAGTTCAATGTTGTTTGTCACGCTGTCGTACATGTAGCACTTATTGTTAACGTAGAGTTTGTTGTAACGAAGCTTGAACTTTGGTGACTGAGGCAGGCTTTTAGCGAAATTAGTAAGTTGCTGGCGCGCGTTACGGGTTGCTGGCGAAAAATCCTCTGATACAGAAATGTTGTCAGTTTTAAGTTTAGCTCGACATGCTAGTATTCTGCCACGGTCTTTAAATGAGCCGAACCGGATAACTACAGGCCGACATTTTTGATGTGAGAACGTACCTATCCTGTGGGCGCGCTCAATGACCGGTTGATCAAAATCAGTGCCTAAAGAAGTTGAAAATGCAGTGATAATTTTTTTTTTCAGTCTGTTCCCAGGTTTCACGTGCGTCGGGTATACCGCGTAAGATTAAATTGTTCCGTCATGAACGGTCTTCAAGGTCATCTATACGAGCCTGTAATTCATACTGTCGCGAAGTCAGCTGTTCGATAGTATCTTGAGTTGCGGCGACGTCGAGTTCTAGGGTTTCCAGAGTTTTGCATCTGCTTTCGATCAGTACCAAACGGTTGAACACATCAAGCAACTTAGTTTCGAGGACTGCCTGGCTTGATTTGATTGTGTTAACGTCTGCACTCAGTTTAGTTTGGCCAGTCGTGAGTTCAGACGTTTTTTTGTCAATGCCTTTAAGTAACTTCATTATCTCATTCATTTGCTGAGAATCGCGTTCCGGATCAGTAGAGGCAGAGGCGGTACGTGTGTTGGGACCAGGGTTGGACTCGACGTCGCCGCAGCATAGCAACAGATATGCAGAGTCAAAGCAATCGCAGGCAACAGCACAAATCACCCTTGGGCAAGGGAGCGAAATAAGGAATCTGTTATCGTTTTTCTTAACGAAAAGAGAGTGCCGGTTACACACCTGTGGTGCGAAGAACAGATGCGTGTTAGCCATGCTGGCGCAATGGCTGCTCCCTTGCCCACTGAAGATGGTGACGGGCTGCAGGGCCTTAAAGTGCTCGGGCTGCTGCGGTGTCGCTGTGGTAGCGAAGAGCCTGATATCTGGTACGATGACAGGAGATTGTTCCGCGATGTAGGCGCATGCGTGGCAAATGCGATCGGTCGCATCGGCATCGGGTAGACAGCCAGCTTCATGAAGTGTGACTGGCTGCGAAGCAAGCAGGCAACACGTCGCCAGGGATAGGAACGCCTGTGGTGCGAAGAACAGATGCGTGTTAGCCATGCTGGCGCAATGGCTGCTCCCTTGCCCGCTCCCTTGCGGCAACCTGGCTGCTCCCTGATAACTGCGCTGGAAAACGACGTCACCTTTATCGTCATGAATATCGCCACCACCAGATATATAAAGACTGCATCGTCTCGGCTTCCCTGGGATTTGCGACCACGCGTGGCAACAAGTGAGCGCCTCTTCTTTTCGCTGTTATAGCCATCAGGACAACGAAAACACGATTGACAGTTCTGATTGTGGCAAGCTGGCTGCTCCGTGATAACTTCTCAGGAAAATGACGTCATCTTTATCGTCATGAATAGCGCCACCACCAGCTATGTAACGACTGCATCGTCTCGGCTTCCCTAGGATTTGCGACCACGCGTGGCAACTACTGAGCGCCTCTTCTTTTCACTGTTATAGCCATCAAGACAACGACCACACGATTGACAGTTCTGACTGTGGCAGGCTGGCTGCTCCGTGGTAACTGCACTGGAAATTACGTCATCTTTATTGTCGTGAATAGCGCCACCATCAGCTATATTACGACTGCACCGCCTCGGCTTCCCTGGGACTTGCTACCACGCGTGGCAACTACTGAGCGCCTCTTCTTTTCACTGTTATAGCCATCAAGACAACGATCACACGATTGACAGTTCTCATTGTGGCAACCTGGCTGCTCCATGATAACTTCACTGGAAAATAGCGTCATCTTTATCGTCGTGAATAGCGCCGCCACCAGCTATATAACGACTGCATCGTCTCGGCTTCCCTAGGATTTGCGACCACGCGTGGCAACTACTGAGCGCCTCTTCTTTTCACTGTTATAGCCATCAAGACAATGACCACACGATTGACAGTTCTGATTGTGGCAACCTGGCTGCTCCGTGATAACTGCGCTGGAAAATGATGTCATCTTTATCGTCATGAATAGTGCCACCACCCAATATATAACGACTGCATCGTCTCGGCTTCCCTGGGATTGGCGACCACGCGTGGCAACTAGTGAGCGCCTCTTCTTTTCACTGTTATAGCCATCAGAACAACGACAACACGATTGACAGTTCTTATTGTGGCAAGCTGGCTGCTCCGTGATAACTGCGCTGGAAATTACGTCATCTTTATTGTCGTGAATAGGGCCACCATTAGCTATATAACGACTGCACCGCCTCGGCTTCCCTGCGACTTGCGACCACGTGTGGCAACTACTGAGCACCTCTTCTTTTCACTGTTATAGCCATCAGGACAACGAAAACACGATTGACAGTTCTGATTGTGGCAAGCTGGCTGCTCCGTGATAACTTCACAGGAAAATGACGTCATCTTTATCGTCATGAATAGCGCCACCACCAGCTATGTAACGACTGCATCGCCTCGGCTTCACTGGGATTTGCGACCACGCGTGGCAACCATTAAGCGCCTCTTCTTTTCACTGTTATCGCCATCAAGACAACGACCACACGATTGACAGTTCTGATTGTGGCAACCTGGCTGCTCCGTAATAACTGCACTGGAAATGACGTCATCTTTATCGTCATGAATAGCGCCACCACCAGATATATAACGACAGCATTGTCTCGGCTTCCCTGGGATTTGCGACCACGCGTGGCAACTAGTGAGCGCCTCTTCTTTTCACTGTTATAGCCATCAGAACAACGACAACACGATTGACAGTTCTTATTGTGGCAAGCTGGCTGCTCCGTGATAACTGCGCTGGAAATTACGTCATCTTTATTGTCGTGAATAGCGCCACCATCAGCTATATAACGACTGCATCGTCTCGGCTTCCCTGGGATTTGCGACCACGCTTGGCAACTACTGAGCGCCTCTTATTTCCATTGTTATAGCCATCAAGACAACGATCACATGATTGACAGTTCTCATTGTGGCAAGCTGGCTGCTCCGTGATAACTTCACAGGAAAATGACGCATCTTTATCGTCGTGAATAGCGCCACCACCAGCTATATAACGACTGCATCGCCTCGGATTTCCTGGGATTTGCGACCACGCGTGGCAACTATTGATCGCCTCTTCTTTTCACTGTTTTAGCCGTCAAGACAACGATCACACGATTGACAGTTCTGATTGTGGCAAGCTGGCTGCTCCGTGATAACTTCACAGGAAAATGACGTCATCTTTATCGTCATGAATAGCACCACCACCAGCTGTGTAACGACTGCATCGCCTCGGCTTCACTGGGATTTCCGACCACGCGTGGCAACTTTTGAGCGCCTCTTCTTTTCACTGTTATAGCCATCAAGACAACGACCACACGATTGACAGTTCTGATTGTGGCAAGCTGGCTGCTCCGTGATAAGTTCAAAGGAAAATGACGTCATCTTTATCGTCTTGAATAGCGCCACCACCAGCTATGTAACGACTGCATCGCCTCGGCTTCACTGGGATTTCCGACCACGCGTGGCAACTAGTGAGCGCTTCTTTTCGCTGTTATAGCCATCAGGACAACGAAAACACGATTGACAGTTCTGATTGTGGCAAGCTGGCTGCTCCGTGATAACTTCACAGGAAAATGACGTCATCTTTATCGTCATGAATAGCGCCACCACCCAATATATAACGACTGCATCGTCTCGGCATCCCTGGGATTTGCGACCACGCTTGGCAACTACTGAGCGCCTCTTATTTTCACTGTTATAGCCATCAAGACAAGGATCACACGATTGACAGTTCTCATTGTGGCAAGCTGGCTGCTCCGCGACAACTGCGCTGGAAATTACGTCATCTTTATTGTCGTGAATAGCGCCACCATCAGCTATATAACGACTGCACCGCCTCGGCTTCCCTGCGACTTGCGACCACGCGTGGCAACTACTGAGCGCCTCTTCTTTTCACTGTTATAGCCATCAAGACAACGACAACACGATTGATAGTTCTGATTGTGGCAACCTGGCTGCTCCCTGATAACTGCGCTGGAAAACGACGTCATCTTTATCGTCATTATTAGCGCCACCACCAGATATATAAAGACTGCATCGTCTCGGCTTCCCTGGGATTTGCGACCACGCGTGGCAACTAGTGAGCGCTTCTTTTCGCTGTTATAGCCATCAGGACAACGAAAACACGATTGACAGTTCTGATTGTGGCAAGCTGGCTGCTCCGTGATAACTTCACAGGAAAATGACGTCATCTTTATCGTCATGAATAGCGCCACCACCCAATATATAACGACTGCATCGTCTCGGCATCCCTGGGATTTGCGACCACGCTTGGCAACTACTGAGCGCCTCTTATTTTCACTGTTATAGCCATCAAGACAAGGATCACACGATTGACAGTTCTCATTGTGGCAAGCTGGCTGCTCCGCGACAACTGCGCTGGAAATTACGTCATCTTTATTGTCGTGAATAGCGCCACCATCAGCTATATAACGACAGCATTGTCTCGCCTTCCCTGGGTTTTGCGACCACGCGTGGCAAATACTGAGCGCCTCTTCTTTTCACTGTTATATCTACCAAGACAACGACCACACGATTGACAGTTCTGATTGTGGCAACCTGGCTGCTCCGTAATAACTGCACTAGAAATGACGTCATCTTTATCGTCATGAATAGCGCCACCACCAGTTATATAACGACTGCATCGTCTCGGCTTCCCTGGGATTTGCGACCACGCTTGGCAACTACTGAGCGCCTCTTATTTTCATTGTTATAGCCATCAAGAGAACGATCACACGATTGACAGTTCTCATTGTGGCAAGCTGGCTGCTCCGTGATAACTTCACAGGAAAATGACGTATCTTTATCGTCGTGAATAGCGCCACCACCAGCTATATAACGACTGCATCGCCTCGGATTTCCTGGGATTTGCGACCACGCGTGGCAACTAGTGAGCGCCTCTTCTTTTCGCTGTTATAGCCATCAGGACAACGACAACACGATTGACAGTTCTTATTGTGGCAAGCTGGCTGCTCCGTGATAACTGCACTGGAAAATGGCGTCATTTTTATCGTCGTGAATAGCGCCACTACGAGCTACATAACGACTGCATCGTCTCGGCTTCCCTGGGATTTGCGACCACGCTTGGCAACTACTGAGCGCCTCTGATTTTCATTGTTATAGCCATCAAGACAACGATCACACGACTGACAGTTCTCATTGTGGCAAGCTGGCTGCTCCGTGATAACTTCACAGGAAAATGACGTATCTTTATCGTCGTGAATAGCGCCACCACCAGCTATATAACGACTGCATCGCCTCGGATTTCCTGGGATTTGCGACCACGCGTGGCAACTACTGAGCGCCTCTTCTTTTCACTGTTATAGCCATCAAGACAACGATCACACGATTGACAGTTCTGATTGTGGCAAGCTGGCTGCTCCGTGATAACTTCACAGGAAAATGACGTCATCTTTATCGTCATGAATAGCGCCACCACCAGCTATGTAACGACTGCATCGCCTCGGCTTCACTGGGATTTCCGACCACGCGTGGCAACTATTGAGCGCCTCTTCTTTTCACTGTTATAGCCATCAAGACAACGATCACACGATTGACAGTTCTGATTGTGGCAAGTTGGCTGCTCCGTGATAACTTCACAGGAAAATGACGTCATCTTTATCGTCATGAATAGCGCCACCACCTGCTATGTAACGACTGCATCGCCTCGGCTTCACTGGGATTTCCGACCACGCGTGGCAACTATTGAGCGCCTCTTCTTTTCACTGTTATAGCCATCAAGACAACGACCACACGATTGACAGTTCTGATTGTGGCAAGCTGGCTGCTCCGTGATAACTTCAAACTGTGAGGTAATCTCTGTGCTACCCATTTTCTCCAAAGGATTCGACAAGGTTGTATGCAAGAGAATAATATCTTTCTGTGTCAAGCACATGATTCTCGCGGAGCACCAATTTGGATTTCTTAAAGGCCAATCTACAGAGTTGGGCTTCTTAACGCAAAAAGAATTATTAAGGGTTCTGAAGAAAATATACTTTGGGTATCTTTATAATTTTTCAAAACCATTCGATCGAATCGACCATAGAATACTGTCTACCAAATAAGAGCATTACTGTTTCCATGGCATTCCTGGTAAACTTCTTAAATCATATCTTAATCATCGCAAGCAGTATGTGGTAATTAATGAATGGCGTTCTACTGTGCTAAATTATAATGCAGAGGTAACACAAGTCAGCGCATTGGAACCGATACTATTAAACGTCTATATAAATGATACAATAAATATTGGTAGACATGCATATTACATTACCTATGCAGATGACACGAGTCTTTTCTTCCAGTCGAATGACGTTAATGATCTGAAGGTTTCCGAGAATACAACACTAATGAAATTGCTTCAGTGAACTAGAGCAAACGGTTTAGAAATCAATGCTAGCAAAACACAAGCTCTCTTATTTGTGCCTGTGCAATAATATATTACTAGAGATTTCACTGTGCAGCTTGGATCACAGGAGACAAAACTAGCAAACGAAGCTAAAAGCTTAGGAGAAGATAAAAGCTTTAGTGAACACTTAAGTTGGAATACGCACGTGGACCATGTTGCAGGAAAGCTAGCGAAAGCTACGGGTTTGCTTTCTCGCTTCCGGCACATGCTTTCAGTAAAAATTAAACTTATGCTTTACAATTCCTTATTTCTCCCCATATCAATTATTGTAGCCTTATCTGGGCAAATTCCATCTACTGCTGAAGAAAGCCATTCGTCACGTAGCAAATGCTCCCTATGACGCCCATACAAAACAGCTATTTTCCTCTTTTAATGTGCTTCCTTTACAGCATGTACACCAACTCAACCTCATCATGAAATACAAAGAAGCCATAAAATATAACAGTAGCATTTTCATAAGGCTCTGTAATATTAGAAAAACTGCAAAACCGCCCTATCACATTAGAAAAAGAGAATTCTTGTCAATTCCCATTTCATGCACAGTACCACATGCCGAAGTACCTTAATCTATTGGAAGAAAATATTGACATATGTAAAAATGGAAAGAATACCTCATATTACAAAGCACATAACTCTGCTATTTTTCATGATTCCGGAGTGAACACTGTACTTCACACAAAATGTGCATTTCACTGTTCTATACTTTTTACGTTTGCTGTTTGATTGTTCTTTTTAATCTGGTTCCTGTGACCTGTAAATTACTTATGCAATGCTGTGTTTGAGCGCGTGTATGATTTTGGTGTTATTTAGGTTTTATTCTGTTTTGTATATAAGTGCCTGCTGTCTGCTACCCATGCCAAGACAGGGACAGGAACCCCATCAAGCTACTGGATAGTAGCTTTTTGTTCCTGTCCCAGTATTTTTTTCCTGGCTAATTGTGGAAAAAATGCTGAATAAAGGATTTGATTTGATGTAAAGATGCCCTTCATGGCCCCGATGTAGCGATGCAACAACCACTGAACTGAACTAGTCACACACACACACCCTCATGCTGCATCATCTATGATATGTAATGTTTTGTGCATTGTGATATTTACCACCGTGTAAACTTCTAGGTAGTAACCAACTGTTCTTTTCTGTCACGTCTGCATGGCACAAGTTGTGCATCACGCGGTATGGCTTAGTGTGTTAAATGAGTGCCATTTTTATTGCATGCATTATGTGTGCTGCTGCATGTTCCAAATGGGTTCCATGCCGTACTGAACTGGTTAAACGTGCACACTGAATGGTCAAAAAAATGGTTTTGGGGGAACGGAAATGCGCAATGTCTGTCTCATATATAGTTCGACACCTCAACCGCGCCGTAAGGGAAGGGATAAAGGCGGGAGTGAAAGAAGGGAAGAGAGAGGTGCCATAGTGGAGGGCTCCGGAATAATTTCGACCACCTGGAGATCTTTAACATGCATTGACATCGCACAGCACACGGGCGCCTTAGCGTTTTGCCTCCATAAAAACGCAGCCGCCGCAGTCGGGTTCGAACCCGGGAACTCCGGATCAGTAGCCGAGGGCCCTAACCACTGAGCCACCGCGGCGGGCACTGAATGCGTAGGATTTTAAAACTAGTGTGTGTGGCAAAAACACCTCGTGCATTTGTTGTCTTGTTCGACCGAAACACTTTTTTATGCAATGCCACACACATGCACACACACGTAGGTGGTGACCGCAAGGAGCTTCCAGGCTGCAATGTGATGACAGCGGAGAGGCAGGTGGGTTTGCCTTGTTGCACTGACACAAACACACAGGTGGTGCCTACAATCAACACTTCCAGGGCCTGCAAGGTGACGGCAGCGAAGAGGCAGGCGGGTTGACGCGAGCAACGGCAAAGGAGGGTGCACGACGACACTTTTCACTTGTCGGACAAGCTGTTTCGACACCTAGTTCAACTCTGGAAGGAGACTGTGCAGTGACTGTGCGACATACTTCTGAAAAACTGGGAGGTATACTGGCAAGTGTGTACTTCCGTGAAGCGGTAGCTGGTGTCAGCACTTGTTTCTTTGTCTGCCTCGCACTTCTCACTTATGCAATGCTAGCAGGAAGGAATCAGGAGTACAGAGATAGTAGCGGAGAAAACGTAGCATGAACGCGAGTCATCTCACTCTTGTGGTTGTTTGCAGACAATCAGAACAAAATAAAAAAGAATTAAGATCTTGATCATGAGAACAGTTAGAACGCAAACTCCGAAGCACCTTTCAAACATTCAGGCGGGTTCTCAACTGTTATGGTATATTATTATTACTGACTATAGTTCCTTCTGACACCAACTCTTCACTTTGTTTCACTCACGAAACTAGGACGTAACTATGAAACTGTTCGCATCTCACATAGTTTAACACTTCGCTGGACCATGCACGCTGCTTTATACACAGCCTGATTCCCATTCTTTTGCAGTCCGTTCAGCCGCAGTCAGGTTGTGGCGATATCACCTAAACGGAACAGCCGGCCCCTGTTGACGAGTGAGGACGTAAAAAATATTCTGTACGAGCGACTTTCTTCCTGCTCAAGAAGCGGAGCATCACAGGAGTGGCATTTGCGACGATATATGACTAAATGCAATGAAATAATCTGGAGCGCTGGCATTGAACTGCAGGAAGGCCTGCAGGATGCATTCGGTGAAATGTGCCTGCTCAGCCTCCCAAGCGGATGATACGACAAGCTGTACTTCTGGCAGCCTTTCTTCGAACGTTTTGAGGCAGCCATAAGATTTGTTGACAAACTTTTCATGCGACATCGACGTTTTATGCGACATTTAACGACGTACTGATCAAGTTTTCCCAAATCAAGGCTTTGAGAGGCATGCGTTATCTCAGAAGACTAACGATCTTCAGTGATGTCACCCCGGACAATGATTTTTTTATCCTCTGCGAGTGGTTTTTTTGGAGGCAGAGAGGTTCATCGCTGCGCTGATGAAGCACAACACCGTCACCGAGCTCTCTGTGGCGTACTCCGTCGCCATATGAGATGGAGGACTGAGGTCAACGGATCGCTTTGCCTAGTACCTGGTTCACGCAGATGGCTTCCTCAGAAAGCTGGCCCTGATAAGATGTTTCATCTTCGATGTCCACGCCTTGGAGTTATTAATTCGTACATCCGCCAGCTTGAAGAACCTGCAAGGACTTGAGGTAGACCTTTGTCGAGTGCAGCACACGATACTCTTTTTCGAGGTCATCTTAAAAACCGGTCTCTTTTGTGCCTGAAACTGAAGCCTTCGAAACATTGCTGCGCGTTTGGTTCAGGATGTGGTGCGCTGAGGCCACCGGAGTCATACAGCCGTTTGTTGCCATGGCTCTCCTCTGCATTCCGAATGAACACTATACTTTCAAAACTGCACAACAATCTGTCGCGTTTCAGATAACGCGACTGCTGCGCCATCCTCCATGCTGTCAGCCAAAAACGGAAGTTACCTTGAAGAGATAGCGGCCATCATTCAGCACCTTGGCCGCACAAAAACAATCACCGTTCTAGACCACTTCGCTAATGAGGACATCCGAGCATTAGGCAAGTGTCGAGGAATGAAAGCATTGACCATCGACTCAGAAGACTTGCTTCTGTTGCTACTTCATCATACGGTGCTGGCCGCCCTCTTCATTTCCTGTCACCACATCACCTCGCTTCGTGTGTTGGTGGACGATTTTGCGTTCTTTGCGGCTGGGCTCGACTCACTGGCGGCCTACATCAAGAAAGCAGCCATGCTGGAGGAATTTGAATGTCACTTAAACTTCAAACTTCCCTTCCAGACTAGAACCGTCCATCGCAATCCTAATTCCCCCATTCCCCTTGTGAGGGCGTAGAGCACTAACAAAAGCCTCTGCCGGATCGCCTTTGGGGTCATTGGACATTGAGTGCGAGTCACTCACCGGAGCAGTCCTTCAGAGTACGAGGCTGAGTGAGCTAGAGCTCACGTTGCGATTCGACCGTTTGGGCGGTTCCTTGCTTCGTCACCTTTTCGGATGGGTCGACAGCAATTATATCCTGCAGACCATCACGCTTCCAGTTACCTACTGGCCCCCGAACTTTGCAGACAAATGTCCATTATGCGATGGCGCTGAGCCGGCAGGGGCTGCGCTGCTCAATCGCAACCACGAAATGCCCCATCCCACTTGTCCGGCCATTCTGGACGTCGTCATGAGTCGTAACGCCACCCTGCTGATGCGGGCAGCTCATTTCGCAATATGCAACTGTGATTATTTCAACGCACGAGCCCTAGAACTTGTCTCCGAGCATCCGAGATTCGTAGAAATCATCGAAGAGGAGGCACTGGTGGAAGCCGCTGATGAAGCATCAATGGTCAGAAATGCGATGAGTCTAGCCAATCTCAACGGGCTCAATGCTTTAATGAATTCAAAGCCGGAGCCACACATCTCTGCGACCTCAACGAGCACTGCTGGAACTACTTTTGGAAGTACCTTAGGTTAGCAGATTGTAGCAGGTGATTGTGTGGTGTCTAGGGAGTGATGGTGAATGGCTGTTTATTACACGTCCGGCGGGATGCATATCCTCTACGCCAGGGATGTGATATCCTGATATCACATCCCTGGCATAGAGCAGAAGCAGATTCTCTGCCTAGGAGGGAAGAACATTAAAGAGGTGGCGAGTAACGTAATGAGTGAAGTGATGGCCTGGAGCCGTGAAATGACTCTTAAGCCAGCGCAGGAGGAAAGGGAAGAGACCATTTTCTAGCATGAATCTGTGCATGGTGCCAAGGTATATTTGATTATCAATTACTGTAGCTTATTTCAAAATATTCAAAAGATTCCTGCTTTTAAATATGTAACAAGTTTTTCTACACTGTTTTCCAGTTCCATCTTAACACAGTTTTATTTAACAGCTGGTGAATATTCTGTTGCTGCGTTTACGTGGTTATTTTGGCGTCTTAAAGTCGCAGACAACTCAAGAACGAAGTAGCAAATGCCTCTGAAAAAAATGGTGTACATTTGTCGTGCTGCAATCAGTTGTCTTCAATCTGCATGCAACGCCACGTCAGTAAGAGCTCATTGTTATTGGGTAAATGACCTTTTTGAGGAGAACTAGTTTTTAAGTTAATTTACAATCATTGTGTGTGACTGTCGGGATGTCTTATGTGTCTTTTTTTTGTGAAATAATGAACTTGGATATCTATAGGCTTGTATATAGTGTACTGTTGTAAAATCTGCATTTCTTGGTCTTGATGCACACTTACCTCATGCAGGTGCCATATGTGAGAAGCAGGGGGTAGACATCCCCTAAACACGTGCGATTTCAATGGCAGGCGGCTGCACGGTGCCTGTGACTGAGAAGGTGGCTGAAAGAGGCGCTATCCAGAAGCATTTCAACCTCCTCAGCTGCACACCCCTTTCGGCTTTGCGCTACTTGTGAACCCCTAGTGGCAAGGTCAACCCCATCCACAGCGACCACCCCCCTCTAAGGTGCGGCCTCATCCCCCGCATGGTGTTGCACTCAGCCGTCCCCCCACATGTAGCTCCTGACAACCGAGTGCCTGCCCTCTCCCCATCCTAGCACAGATCACACGATACAGTGAAAATATTTTTCTGGAAATCTTACTTTTGCTTCTTTTGATGGATGGCTGATGGAGAACAAGTCAAACAAAAATCTGCGTTATTCTTTGGAAGTGAAAATACATTGGATCAAAAAACTGCTTGCAGTCTTCCTTGAAATTTCATGAGTCATAAACACACAACACAGCAAAAGATTCCATGGTAATGAAAACCAAATACGGGACCTCTAACTGCATGTGATAATTCTCCACTGGTGTTGAAAAAGGCGATGGTTTGCCAGGTTGGAAAAACCTGTGGGCAGACAGGACATGCCAGTAATTGAAAAGCCACTATTAGTGCATACTGGGCCATGCGTTGGGAGTGAGCTTGAGGCCATTGTTACAGTCACTGAACATCGGCCGATTCCTGTAGTTAATGATGGGTCATGCTTGGAAAAAGTAATGCTTGGCCCAAATGCAAATGAAGGAGTGACTATTAGGGCATACTGGGCCATGCGTTGGGAGTGAACTTGAGGCCATTGTTACAGTCACTGAACATCGGCCGATTCCTGGAGTTAATGATGGGTCATGCTTGGAAAAAGTAATGCTTGGCCCAAATGCAAATGAAGGAGTGACTATGGCACCAATTTTCGCCACTGTTATGCTATGAGTGGTCTGAAACTGGTGTGCTGCTGGGGAAAGGACTACCCCGAACCTGATGGCAGTGGCCAGCATGAGCCACTTTTCTTCATTCAGCAGGAAGTTCGTCCAGTTTTTTTCTGGATGCCTGGAATCATGTGACAATAAATGTGATGTCGTTCCCAGACATATTCTCCTATTGGGTTCGGGACATACCCTCCTTTGAACCCTACTTAACCACAGGAGCTGTGCCCACCTCAGCAACTTTAGGCTTTTTGGAAATGAGTCCAGAGCCTGTGCAGTTGTTCTCTTGTTTTCTCTAAATCTTTTGTGAGCGCATGTGCTGCCTGCATACTGAAGAATGTCGTCCATCCGTGCTGACCCAAAACTCCGCATCACCGAGGATGAGAAGATCCAGGAATGTTCTGCGAGAAGGTTGGATCTCGTGCCCCAGTCGTTGGCACTGTGATCCCTGCCCTCCACAAGTCAACCAGCGACATCAAAATACTGGGGACACATTGACACCTGGTTTCAATGATGTATGGCCAAACTGCGACAGCAAAGTTGTGACCTACTACCATACTTTGGGGAAGAGAAAATGGGCAGTTTCGTTGCAAGCTGCAAGCTGTCCAAACTGCACGGTACCGTTGTTCTGCATGCCACTGAAGAGTCAGCAATTCTGTTGATCACAAGGACTACCTAGGTCATTCTATTGTGATGTTGCCAATGTCAAACATCTGCAAACTGATGCTCTGCATAGATACCAATCTGCGCAACCAGGGAGATGCAAGATGGGCAGATCTCAAAGCGAAAATGCATGGATTGGACCAATTACAATCGCGATGTTTGCTGCACCAAGCTCCAGGAGCAGCCTCCGATGTGTGGACATGGCCAAGATGTGCCGGTTGATGAATGGCTCATAAGGGGCAAATGGAAGTACAACCGTGGCCAGCCTACGGCAGGCGACAATGTACCGCCGCATTGTCAGAATAACTATAGCGGCGTATTTGGCCATGACACGTAGATCTTCAGCATGGCCTAGGTGGCCACGAAGGAGCTGTGGCCGTTGCGGTACCACGAAGGAGCTGTGGCCGTTGCGGTAATTCTGGAAAGAACCATCACTGCCACTGTTCGGCCAAGGATTAATTACCATCATTGGCGACGGATAGGCGCCACATGAGTTCCGCGATTGGCAGATAGCAACGTTGTGACCATCAACCTCCCGCACAAGACAGTGAACCATTCCAGTGCATCATGGATCCCATTACTGGCGCCCACAAGCACAACACAAAGCTTCAGGCAGAAGCTAAAGGCCCGGCTTATAAGGAGTGGCCCGTTCAATGCCTGACTCATAATTTGCTCTCGATCGCCGATTAGAATATGCTATAAAAAATACGCGTCCCAATATTGTCACACGGTCCTGCACAGCGTCCTCTGTGCTGGGAGTATCTAAGGTGCAAAGCAACACACCACCTAGATACGAACAAGGCCTATGCATTGCACTCTTTCCCGGCAGGCTACATCACAACTAAGGGATGGGCCGTGACGTAGCCTGCTGTGATGCACAGGCCTTGTAAATTTCATAATGATGACAGCTGAACGCCTCGTATGTGTTCAATGTTGCGAAGCCCCAATAACTGCTAAGGCGTGTGTTCGCTCTCAGTCTACCGCGGCCTGGATAGCAGGCACAGAAAGCAGACAGTGCACTGAACTGCTACAAATAAAAACTTGCGCAGCCGATCAAACAGTTCCTTCACTCACCACCACAATCAGAGCTCCGACCTCTGACCTTAAATTATTGACCCTAGATTATAAGGTAGGGGAATGCCTAACTTAAGCTGCTTTTTCAATGTGGCACACTATGACGAGACAGACGACAGCGTGAGCGAATTATCGGAGTTCCATGGCCGTGTGGAAGAAATAGAGAAAAGAAAAGCGTATGTGTACGCATCACCAGACAATAACAATCGAGGCGGACTATAAGGGACTGCCAGAACCCAATTGAGATGTTCGGCGAATTGGAGTTTCTGTGCCGCTATCGCATTTCAAAGCGAGCTGTGCTGCGCCTGCTGGAGATACTGGCCTTTAAGGACAGTGCTGACAAACGCAGTAACCCGCTGCTGCTCCTCCTCCAGCTTCTGGTCGCGCTCCGGTTCTACAGAGCTGGGTGCTTCCAAATTGTGGCTGGCCATCTGGTTGCCATTTTTCAGCCTACGGTGTCATGGGTTACAAGGCAGGTGCTGCGCATGATTGCTGCAACTGTGTTCCCCGCACTTGTGAAGCTACTGAGCTAGCTCCAGCAATAATGTTGGAATTTTACGGCACGGAGAGTGGGGTTCTCGTGGGGAAGCTGGTTCATTCAACGCCTGCAAATTAGGGAAGTTCAGAGCAGGCCACCCGTTTATACCACATCCAAGAATGCTCCCAGGCACTTCTGTGACACTTCTTATATCAAGGTTGGTGATGAGACCTTCCCACTTGCTGTAAATTTTATGAAGCCTTTACTGTGCTAGCTACAGCATTAATGTTGGAATTTTATGACACGGAGAGTGGGGTTCACGCGGGGAAATTGGCTTCTTCAACACCTGCAAATTAGGGAAGTTCAGAGCAGGCCACCTGTTCATATCAGACCCAAGAATTGTCCCTGGCACTTCTGTAGCACTGTCATGGTTAGCAATTAGGCCTTCCCACTCACTGTAATTTCATGAGGCCTTTCCTGAGAGAAACCTTAAATTCAGAGCGAAGAATATTAAAGTACAGGCTCTGTCAAATAAGGCATATCGCAGAGAATGAATTTGGTATCTTGGCTCACCAGTGGCAAACCATTCATCAGGACATCAAGGCCTCTACAGTATCACTTCATGCATAAGGATATGCCGTTGTGCTTTTGCATAACTACTCTTGACATTTGACAATGATGAAGACACAATTTTTCAGTACTGCTCCCAAGCAGACACCGAGAGGATGGGAAAGTTAATTATGGCCAGTGGAAAGCTGATGCGCGCACAAGCCTTTTGCTTACATTTCTCCGGCAGCGCAGCAGCAAAAATGCAGTTTGGACAAAGGCAGTGCCAGAAAAGTTCATGCTCTCATTTCTCTAGTCATCATGGGATGACTAGAGAATCATGTCCAGTCATCATGGCTGGACAAGGCATTCGATTCTGGCTTTCTTAATCCTAAATAGAATGATACATTTGCCTGGAATATAGTGTTGCGATTGCCAGGTTACAGCCTGCACGTGGTTTAATGGGCCCTGTAAGAAGCACTCGGATGGCCCAGTTTCAGACCAGCAGGCCATTTACCGTCCTGGCTCGGCAGCAGAGCTCGCACCGTGGTTAAATATGTACATCAATCTGTCGTGTGAAAGATGCCTGTAGGTTTTCATGTGTAGCTCTTGGCATACATGATGACATAGTTGCTTCATTGCTTTAGCTGTTTGTGCCTGTTTCTTTCTAGAAGATTTCAGGCTTGCGCGAAAGGCTGCTGTGAACCTTTCTGGGAGTGTTGCAGCCCAGAGTGTGGCCGTATGCATATCCTTGCAAGAGATTGTTATTGCATTTGCCACTTCTCATCCACACTAGTCTCGGGGCTGTGGCAAGTACTATCTTGGCCAGTGCCATTGTCTGTTGCATGCCTAACTTCGTGTTTGTGTGCTTCATGTTCCCATATTGCCATTCTTTAAACGCCCATGCAGTGGCACTGCCAGCAGAACCTCATTAGCTCAGTTGTTTAGACCGAAACAGACTTTCCCATAGGCTTGCTACGATACCTCTTCAGTAAAAAGCCTTCTCGTTAGTTTCACTTGGGTACAGACTGCGAAACATTCTCGTTACAAACCTGGGGCAGAAATCCAGCTCAATCTAGCCAAGTTTCTGGTGTCTCAAAATGGTTCCTATGGATGCACATATGGTGCAACGGGGGCATCCGAGAGAATGGGTCAAGGAGGGCTGTGCCCTAGCGCGTTTGGCCGCATTACCCTTCCACCTCACGAAATACCGTCCCAAAAAAAAGGATACGAAAACAAGCTCCCTTTTTCCAGTGATTTTTTTTACCTCAATTGTTCTGACTTTGGTGACTGATATGATGCTTGGAGTTGATTCTCTGTTTTTATCCCAATGCAACCATTGTTTGGAGGTATATTGGTCTGGGACAGAATGAACAGGTGAGCTGTCGCCGCAATTCACCTACGAATTTTTCGATTGGCACGGTCTAAAAAACTGTCCAAGGTTTTCAAACTTCACTAGGTTTTTGTTGCCCTTGCCAAAACAACTTTTCATAAAGCATACTCAGACTCCAAGGCATACGATCAGTTCAAGAAGATCATGGGGGAGAAGCGTCTTCAAGGATTTTGCTTAGATGTCAACCCACAGCCAAACGTTTGCCCTGGAGGTGTTCTACAGCATCCAGATTCATTTAGCACAAAAACCTACGGCATTTTACCCAGCACAGATGCTTGCAATCCAATATTATACTGGGTTTCTGCCCCATGCCTAGAAGCCGATCATTTATTTCAAGAGTCAGCCCCAAACCCTACCCACATTTTCCAGATCATTAGCCAGAATTGTTACCTTATGAAGTATTCTTAACTATTCAGGTCACTATTTGCCAACATATAATTCAAAATAAATGTGGACCACTGCTGGGCTATGACACAGGAAGGCAATGCATGCTGGATGGTGAAGACAACCAAGGAGTGGAAAGGCCATCACACAGTGTGTCCCATTAAAACACCTCTAACCTGTAGCAAGAATGAAAATTCATGAAAAACCAATAACTTCCGTTTAGCATTTCGGAAAATGATATCATGGACAGACTATTTACAGAGCATGTCGGAAAGCTTGTAAAAGCATTTACAAGGAGAAGCAAGCTGTGATGTTCCCTTTCTGCTGTACCAGAGGCCCCCTTTGACAGAACTACAGATGCAACAAGGAAGATGTTAGAATTCTGCGATGCCCATGATCTACTAATGGCTAATACGGGAATCAAGTATGAGAGGAAAGTAACATGGGCAAGAAATAATTCATTAACCACTGCCTAATATCGCACAAACTATATGACAGGTTGAGGGGCATGGAAATTGATGAAGGTGCTAAAAGCCCTGGAAGTGACGCTGAAGAATTTAAATCATATTTCGTAGCATAATACCTGCAGTAGGAACTCAAGAGAGGGAGGGTAAACATAACCTCACCGATGCACGGCTGCAGGAAGTGTCGAACACAATGAAGACACAACATCCAAGCAGAGGAATAGGGAGTGGACGTATGAGGGTCTAGAGGTGGTTCTTCAAAGGAAGCTATAGGAGGCACAAAGCAAGAAGAGAGAGCACACCAAAAAGCTGGTGGGTCAGGGAAGTAACGGCAGCCATAGCCCGACAAGAGACATCTAGGGAACACCGATTGGCAAAGAAAAGGGGCCACACCAGGTGAAGTGCATTCAAAATGGAATGAATACCTTCAGAGCAAAAGGGAGGTAGTGGCATTAATTCAAGCCGAAATAGGAAAGGTAAGAGTCAAGTGGATGGTGGATATAGAAATGCTGCAAAGAGTTTTGGAAGCACATAATGTTACAAGGGAAGAAGACAGAAGGCATCCAACACACCCTGACCACACAGGAGGGGAGAAGAGTAGAGGGAGAGGAAGCACAGGAATTTCCAGTTGGGACCAAATTGAACCAGTTGGTCAGCCAAATGATTCCAACTGGAACATATTGGTCAGACCAATTGTGTAATCCAGTTGGTTTACATATCCCAACTGGACATTCCAATTGGTTCTCACAATCCCAAATGGTTTTCAGATTTCATGGTTTGCAAGATTTGAAATGATGTCACCTTGCTAAATAGCGGGGTTGCCTCTATGTGGATGATGACTGATCAGTTCACAGAAAGTGATCAGGGAGCTATGCCAGAGAGATTTGAGTGCTGTAAAATTTTCCTTTAGAAATTTTTCAGAATATTCTTACCTGCCTAATTTTTTTTTCTGGCTGACAAACCAAGTTTCAATTGTAGTTCTTACAACATTCATGTGATTTTCACAAAAGTAGTAGTAGTAAGTGGTTTATTAAAATAATAAAAAGGAAGGAAAAATTTTTGCTGGCCCCGGCATCTGCCATCGATACTGAAGCACCTGAGCTGGGGCAGCGGACATAAAGGATAGCAGGCAGTATAAAGAAATGAAATGAAAGAGGTGTCGGGACAGAAAGAGGGGATAGCGGGAGGGGTAATATACACAAAAACTATTTACACAATACTAAGTATGTACAGGATGCGTGCATGATTAGTTCATGATGAAGCAAACACACATGTGAAAATCAGTTTGTGTGTAAGTTTTAATCACATGGAAAAGAAAATTGCCAATGCAAGCACATCATTTGTTTGAAACTGTGCAGCAATAGGATGACCCAAGAAAAATGAGAAGCAATGATACAAGCAAGAAATATGTACAAAAATGAAACTACACCTCGCATTCTTATCAAGAATATCAGTGTCAGCTCAACTCCTATAATTTATAGGCTGAAATGAGTAGTCATTACACTATCCAAAGCAGCAATGTACAGAGACTGCCATGATAGCTCAGTGACTGGGCACCTGGATGCATGGCTTATCTTTACCAAGTCATAGACCAGCCAAGATAAGCCTCCTCATTTTTGTTTCCTTCCCAGCCGCGACGGCCAAACGGTTTGATGGAGACCAAATACAAAGGATATGAGTGCTGTGTAATATGAGTGCACTTTAAAGCAACCCAAGCGGTTGAATATTTGCAGTTTCCTTCCAGTACTGCATCCGTCCCAGGGAATTTAAACCGTGTGTAGCATATTACAATGCGTAAAAATGCAAAAAATGAGAAAGCTGTGATGGAGCAATGTAAAATGGCATTGCAGATGAACTCATCTGATATAGGCATACACATGCCTCTGCCAAGTAGTTTTGTCAGGAAACAGTTGGTACCAGAGTACATGTGTTCATTCTCGACTGTGGCGGCCACATTTTGACGGAGGTGAAAGACAATGCGCCTGAGTGCTGTGCGATGTCAGCAAATAATAAACATCCCCAGGTAGCTTAAATTCACCCAGAACCCTCTACTACAGCATCTCTCACACTCAGCTGCTTTGGGACATTAAACCCCATAAAACTAAGGCAAGTCAACTGTGACATCCATTGGCAGGGAGGTCAACCAATAAAATGAGCAGTGTGTAAGGATAAGGTAGTTGCAACTGGCAAAGGACAGGGTAACTGAAGGTAGCCGGGGAAGACCTTTAACACAGTGGGCATAGGTGGACTGGTGAAGAATAAAATGTGTGAAACACTGGATATTCTCTACAATTGAGTTCACAAGGTATCTACACAAAAACAAGAACCCTCCACTACAGCATCCCTCACGGCCAGAGTTACTTTGGAATGTTAAACCATACGAGTAATAATTTTGCTAATATAAACGTCAAGGAGACTGCTTTTAGAAAATATGTACCAACTAGCCTGCAAAAGTGTTCTCGCTCGTAAAGATGAATTGAACCAGGCAAAACTGTGATTGTATTACTTTTTTGCGTATCTCTTTGACCTGAGTACTGTTATGTCTGATGTTATAGGTATTGTTGCATCGTGAAAACCAGAACCACGAAAAGAAATAGAATTGCAATTATTTGACAAGGACAGGCCAATAGCATGGGGTGACTCATATATATTGATGTCTGACATCCCATCGGCCATAATATGTTGACTATGCGGGTTCTAGTCCTATCACTGCGGCTATGTAGCATTGGACTTTATCAGTACTTGAGGGAGGATGACTTGGACATCGAATATAGCATGCAGCATAGAATCAAGTGCAGAGACATCGGACTGAATTATAATTTTGCCTCTTTCAGCAACAATGGCCTTTGGCTCCATTGAGAACTCTCTTGGTTACATTGTGACCTGGAGAGCAGGAGTCTTGCAAAAAGTACCTGCAGAAAGCATAGACAGTGCCAAAGACGTTTCTTCTGCACTTGCACTGACAAGCACCATGTGATTCAAAATTACTACAAGAGAGCATGCCACAATGTGGGCAGGTAGAACAAGCACAGTAATTGCCATGGTATCGTTACAAAGGGTTGTGGGTTGTGTTTGATTTTATGGCACATGGGTGGCTAAGGCCATCATGCGCCAAACGCAAAGTATCGATTCTAAATTGCCTTGTGCTGGATTTCATACAAAAAAGAAAAGAAAACGGTGGTGTAAAGGACCTAAAATGTTATTTCATATCACCTAGTGAAGGCAAAGGGCAGAAAAAGTTTTAAAATGGCTAATGGTAAAAGTTTTAAAGAAGGTCAGGTAACCTCAGCGGCCATCCTTTGCAGGGCAAGGATGTCAAGGCCCCCAACCAATAAAATAGACACCTCAGCTTTCTTCTCAGGAGTGTGAAAGTGGCTGAGGTTTATCTAAGTGAGGCATTCACAGTTTATTAAGACAGCCAGCCTCTCGTAAAAAGTTAAAAACATCGAAAATGTCAACAGTTTCATTATCACTCAAGAGTAACGCTGGGTGAAATGGAATGCATGGATTATAAAATTGACTAAAAAACTTATTTCTTAGCTTTTCTAAGTTTGAGCATGTAAATAAGATATGGTTAAATGAGAGCTCTCCTACGCATCTTTCACAAACAGGTTTGGCTTCTTTTGTAAGTAAGTAGTTGTGTGTCAAATGTGTGTGTCCTATGCGAAGGCGACATAAGATTACTTCAGTGAAACGTTCCTGGTGTCTGCATTACTTCCATTCTCCCAAGGTAGGTTTTATGAAGTGCAGTTTCTTGTTGAGTTCATTATCCCACTCTTTCTGCCATTTGTTCTTTAATTTACTATGTATCAACTTCATGCAGTCTTTAAAAGGTATGTTCACATTTTTTATTTCACCATTTGGAGCTCGCACTGCTGCTGAGTCTGCTCTCTCATTACCCCCTATGCCGACTTGTCTCGGGACCCAGCAGAACCTTGTAATATGTCCTTGTCTTATCACTTTTTCTGTGCTGTGTATGATGTGGCCTACTAAGGGTTCAACTGCATTCTTTGACTGCAGCGCTGTGAGTAGGCTGAGGGAATCTGTGTATATTATACTGTTTTCGATGTTCTCATGTACTATTTTGTCCACAGCCATACACACTGAATAATATTCTGCAGTAAAGATTGATACATAACTTGGCAATCTTACTATTTTTCCCATTTCCCCTGTACTACGGCACTTCCAACATGCATCGCTGCTCTAGAGCCATTTGTGTAAAACTCCATGTAGCTTGAACAACTCTCACAGCCAAGTATTCTTGTAGTAGATGTTCATGTGGTATTTGTTTTTTACGAAACTGTGTTAGCGTGAAGTCGCAAACATCGGGAAGACAGTACCATGGTGGCAATGGATCGTACCTCAGGGCAATTTTTGGTAGGGCATCTAGTATTCCGAGTTCATGACATGCATCTTCAAAGCCTGGTAACAAAGGTTTGATCGACTGTGGTTTATTATTGAACAGTCTTCTAGATGTGCACTTAGTAACTATGGGGTAACAAAGGTGTTTCGGGAAGGATCTTATTTTAGTGCATATGCAGAGGTAAGTATTGCTCTTGTGTTTGCAATAGATGGTTCATTTGTTCCTATATATAGACAATTTATGGGGGATGTTCTGTATGCACCAGTTGATATAAGAAAACCCAGGTTATGCATGGGATAAAGTTTTTTGAGGCATGATGGCCTTGCAGACTCATACACAATGCATCCACAGTCCAAAGTACTACAGAGCGGTAGATCTGTAAAAATCATAACCTGTTGGATCCCCAGTGTTTCCATTAGAGTACGTTCAGTATGTTTAGAGATCGAGAACCTTTCTTTTTGAGGGTGTTTATATGTGGTATGAATGTGAGTTTTCGGTCAAAAGTTATGCCTAGTAATTTATGCTCTTGTTTTACTTGTAGAACCTTTTCATTCAAGTACAGGGTGGAATCAATCTGCATGCCTATTTTCAGTAAGAAAAGGATAGCAACTGTTTTTGTGGAGAGAACTTAAATCCATTTTGGTCTGCCCAAGTCACTATTTGTTCAGTGTAAGTTGTACCTGTATTTCGCATGTTGATAAGCTGGAAGATGTGCATGAAATTCGAAGGTAGTCAATATATACGGAATACATGATGGTCTTTGGAATTATTCGCGATATTGAGTTCATTTTTACAATAAAGAGTGTGGTACTTAGAATACACCCCAGCGGTACACCGTTTTCTTGGATGAATTTTTTCGAAGGCGTGCAACCTAGGCGTACACGAAAAGAACAGTCAGAAAGAGTCTTTTAAACAGTTCAGCATCCTGCCACAGATACCTAGATCTGCGAGGTCACGAAAAATTCCATACCTCCAGGTGGTATCATAAGTTTTTTCCAAGTCAAAAAACACTGCCAGACAGTGCGGTTTGTGTATGAATCCTTCACGGACTGTGTTTTCAAGACGGACGAGATGGTGGTTTGTACAGCATGCTTTTTAAAACCACATTGGTGGATATCAAGAAGTCTTTGCAATTCAAGGATGAACATTAACCTCATATTTAGCACACTTTCAAAACATTTAGCAAGACAACTCCTAAGTGCTATTGGGCTGTAACTATTAGCCGAAGTTAGCGGTTTTCCAGATTTCAGGAATGGCACAACCACGGCGTTTTTCCACGCCTTTGGCACTTTTCCAGACTGCCATATTTTATTGAAGAATTTTAGAACAGGTTCTACAACATCTTTGGAGAGGTGAGGAAGCATTTTATAATGGATTTCGTCTGGGCCTGGTGCTGTCTGTTTGCCGGCTGGAAGTACTGTTTTCAGTTGTGTTCTTGTGCTTTAAAAATGATTTGGTGTAGAGTGAGGAGCTAGAAACTGCGGCGAAGTGTTCCCCTAGTTGGTCGGCCTGTTCGCTAATGCTTGTTTGTGTGTCCGGAGCTTTTAGGAAAGAAAATGTGAAAGGAGTAAAGCTGCCATTAAGTGTGCGGACTTTCTCCCACATTTGTTTTGATGTAATTGAACTATTTATGGACGACACATCTTTTCCATGAAGTGTTCTCAACATTGTGACGTGTGTACCAAGCTTTTGCTCTCGCCTTTTTCAAATTTATGAGGTTTTCGTGTGTGGGGTACCTTCAGAAAGTTCCCCAAGCTTTGTTTTGTTTCTTTTTTGCTTCTCTGCATTTTTGTGTGTACGAGAGCTTGTTATTTTGTCGTGCTATTCCTGACGACTGAGTAGTAGCTAGGCGTGAAGCCGCAATGATACATGTTGTAAAAATTTCAATTAGTTTATCAACGCTAAGATTATCAGAAAATATTTTCTCCAGACAGGCCTTTTCTTGAAATAGTGGCCAGTCCGCTAGGTGCAGTTTCCATCGGCGTGGTTTAGTTGGGATGATTATCACTGGAAAGTGATCACTTCCGTACGGGTTATCAAGAACATTCCGCTTAAAATCTGTAAAAACGAATGGAGAGCTAAAAGACAAGTCTATGCAACTCATCTTTCCTGAGGATGGAGTGAAGTATTTATTTATTTATTTTTATTTATACACAGTACCTACAGCGCCCTCATTGGGGTATTATTGTAGGGGGGAAACATCATAAATAAGAACAAACATCTAGTACATAATAAATTAGGCAAATGATGCGGTCTACACACAAAATACAATAAACCCATGCACACGGAAGCAAAAACAAACAAACAAACAAACAAAATAAAAACCATTGTAGAAAGGCAAACATACCCTAAACACACACATACACACACAAAAAAAGATACATTTTAAAATACAGCACTGCTTAAAACATAATACACTCGGACAAGAATTATTGCACTTATATTGACAGGTGGCTTTGCAAATCGGTCAGAAACGATGTAGGAGGAGCGGTAGCGACCCGCGAAGGGAGACAGTTCCAATCATGCACTGTTCGTGGGAAAAAACTATATTTGAATACGTTTATACGGCAATTGTACTCGCGCACCTTAAGTGGGTGGTCAGTGCGGGCGGAAATGTAGCTGGGTTCACTAATGTGGGTTTTCCCGTATTTAGCAGGAAAACGTTGTTGTATATAATAAAATCTTCTAAAACTCGGCCACTAGTGTCCGTCTGTTCGCTCCCCCAAAATGATCAGTGCGCATTAAAATCTCAGACTACCAGATTTGGCTCTGGTAACTGATTAAAAAGTGCTTAAGTTCATGGCGTGTTAGTGTGAGGTGTGGTTGAAGATACACTGTGCATGTGGTAATTGTTTTAAAGCTAATGACAGTGACTGCAATGGCTTTACAATTCGTCTGGAGCTTGATTTCATGCGTTGCAACACCGCTCTGAACTACAACAGCAACGCCTCCAGAGAGCCTATTTGCCTGCTCACGGTCATGGCGAAAGACTTTAAACTTTTTAAAAATATTTTTCTGTAAGGGTCCCAAATTGGTCTCCTGAAGGCACAGTGCCACAGGAGACAGAGTGTAAGAGATCTGTTGCATCACCATAACTATTTAAAATTCAATGGCAGTTCCAGTGGATAAGAAATGCCATTATAAATTTTTAAGGGGGTGTATTAAGAATCTCAGGTCCCTCCTTGTTGAGGGCCTGTTATCGCGATTTTTTCTTTTTTTCGGTCAAGGGAGCCCCGCCGCCATTGCGGCAGAGGTGAGCTCTGAGTTGTATCCATCGCCTCAGTGGAGGCGCTGGAGTTCCGAGGGGAATCACGGGCAGGGGGGTGGTGGATTTCTCCCGAATGGGGGAAGCCTTGCGGGCTGCCGACTTGGAAGCCGACGGGCCCGTTTGTGGGGGTGGCATAGCAGCTCTCGCTGCATCTGCCAGGGGCACGGATAGCCCTGCCTCAACCTCACTTAGAGTGAGCTGGAAGGGTGCCGAAAGCCGCTGTGGTGCGCCGCGCCCAAGTACCACGTCGGCGAAGTTTGTATGTGCGGTGAAAGAAAATGTGCTCCGAGTCATTGCGTAACGCTGTCTTGCCTCTTTAAATCTAACATTCTCTTTGGTCTTGATGGTAATAATTTCCTTTTCTTTTTTCCATGCAGGACACGATCTGGAATAAGCGGCCTGATCGCCTTCGCAGTTTGCGCAGCGTGGTGCAGCACCGCATTCTTCGGATTTATGATCCTTGGAGGCACATTTGGCACATGTATCGCGGCCGCGACAGCTTTGGGTGTCGTGGCCAAACCTTTGGCATTTGAAGCAGCGTCTAGGGTTAGGGATATATGGTCGGACGGAGATTTTTGCATACCCTGCTTGGCTGATTCGGGCAGGCTGCAGGAAGCAAAGGTCAGTACCAGGTGTTTCTTTGTAATTTCTTTGTTTTCTTTGCATATTTTTATTCTATATACAATGGTTACATTTTGTTCGGACAGTCCTTCCAGCATTTTTTCTTCTGTCAGATGCAAAAAGTCGTTGTCGGAGATGACACCATGTACAGTGTTTAGCGATCTATGGGGTGTTACAGACACAGGGATGTCACCAAAAGTATCGATGTCTGCCAGTTTCGAGATTTGAATGATATTGTAACGTGCTTCCACAGAACCTTGACGGAAGAAGCAGAAGATGAAGGACTGACCCGCGGAGAAAGAGGAAAAAAAAGAGAGAGCTGAAGGACGCTGCTAGGCTTCCTGCTTCCATCCTGCTTCGACCGGTCCCCTCTTTGAATAAACCCCCGTGCGTGCAAAGCACGTAACAGGTTGGTGGAGGTGCGGGGTATCGACCACGGAGCATTCCATCTACCGAAGGAGCCGTAGACTCGCAGGCTTCCCACCACTGCCATCGGACATGCCTGGAGACGACAATGCTGAGCAACCCGGGCTATCCACAGCGAACAACTGGCCACATTATCGAGAGCCCCGCACATTTTTTGGAAAACCTGAAGAGGACGTTGACGAGTGGCTGAAACACTACGAGCGGGTGAGCAAATACAATCGATGGAACGCTGCTACTAAACTGGCTAACGTTGTGTTTTTCCTTGCCGCCACTGCCCTTGACTGGTTCGACAATCATGAGGATACACTGAGTTCATGGGCTACCTTTACGACCGAGATAAAGAAAAATTTTGGGGATGAATCGGCAAAGAAGAAGCGTGCGGAACAGAAATTGCTTCACCGCGCGCAAGTACCCGGAGAAACTTGCACGGCATACATCGAAGCCATCTTAAAGTTATGCAAGCTAGTTAACTCCAGAATGCTTGAAGAAGACAAAGTCGGCCACCTTCTAAAAGGAATTGCGGAAGATGTTTACAATTTCCTGATTAGCAAAGAGAGCCTGAGCACCACCGCTGACGTTATAGAACATTGCAGAACATTTGAAGCTCTTAAGCTGCGTCGAATCACCCCTAAATTCGGAAGATTGGCCAATGTCACCTCTATAGCCAGTGTTGAAGCCAGTCCTCCAAATTCTATGGCTGATATGATTCGAGAGATTGTGCGCGAGGAATTGTCCAGATCCCGGGATACCTTCTGCCACACACAATATCTGCGGCACAGTTCTGCACCGGAGGAAGATGTTGCCGCCCTGTCGACTCCGTGGGCTCCACCCAACGGCACTTTGCCCATGGACGATCGGAACATTGCCCAACGTTATCGCCACCAGCCGACAGAAAGGAGGCCCACCTACCCAGAAGACGTGGTTCGTCAGCAGCGAGATCCTGGCTTCAGCCAACGTCGCGACTTTGTTCGCCAGGACTCTTATGGCGGTCGCTGGCGCTCTCAACCTTTGTGCTACCGGTGTGGCATTGCAGGGCATATCGCTAGATATTGCCGCCGTCGTTTCCCAACTTCTCAAGACTGCCAACCCCCGGCGAATACTTACGGGCAACTGCACACCGCGCAGCAGAGACCCCCAACGTCCGCTTGGGACCCGTACCGTCCGAGCAATTTGCGGAGTTCATCACCCGCATCTGACCGCAGTGTGACGCCGCCACCTCAGTGCCAACGGCGGTCACCTTCTCCTCGACGTCGTGCATCCCCTCCGCCTCCGGGAAACTAGGAGGCGCGGCCGATGGAGGTGAGGCCGCCGGCGAGTCGATGACGTCCAATCTACCTCTGCCCGTGTTTATGTTGAAGAACAAACTGGAAGTGTTTATTGATGGTGTGAAAACAATGGCTCTTGTGGACACTGGTGCTACCGTATCCGTTATGAGTTTGAGGTTTAAGAATCGTTTAGGTAGGAAAGTGATGTTTAGTGGTGACCGTGCAGCGTTATTCCGTGGTGTCGGTGGTGAACCTTTGGTTCCACTTGGTGTGTGTGCTTCGGATGTTGTTATTGGTGGTCTAACGTTTAGAACAGAATTCGCAGTGCTACCACGGTCAACGCATGATGTGATTCTTGGGATTGATTTTCTGCAAGAGTGTGGTGCAACTTTAGACTGTCGTACGGGAGAAGTTGCTTTGAATTCTTCGTTACTTTCAGCTCTTGTGGATAACTCGACACCGGATTTTGGAGCATTTGCGGTGGAAGAAGATACTATTGTACCAGCTTTCTCTGCAGCATTCGTGCGGGTTTCCTCTATTCACAATCAGTGCGAATCTTTTGAAGCTGTGGTAGAGCCTACGACACTCGCCTGCTCTAAGAAGAGTATCGTCGTGCCTCGTTGCGTCGTTCCCGTGGTGAGAGGCCGTACCGAGCTGTGGACAGTGAACCACTCTGAAGAGCCAGCTGTGTTGCCCCGGGGCCTCAAACTCGCCCGTTTCGAGGAAGGTGTGTCAGGTTTCGTCGCGGCGTTAACCAACTCTGTCAGTGAGCAGCACGTGAAAAGAGATATGGAGACCCAAGTTAAGGCTATGATTAATCAGGCTCTTTCCCCAACCGAGCGTCGCACTCTAGTGGAACTCCTTCTGAAACACGTGTTCGTGTTCGACTTTGCCAAAGACGATTCAACACCACCGCCTACCAGTCGTATTCATCACACGATCAACACCGGCTCCGCACCTCCTATACGCCAGAAGCCCTATCGAGTCTCAGCCACTGAACGTAAGTTAATAGGTGACCAAGTTCAAGAGATGCTAAAGCGAGGCATAATTCGAGAATCCTCCAGTCCTTGGGCGGCTCCAGTTATCCTTGTTAAGAAAAAAGATGGCACATGGAGGTTCTGTGTTGACTACCGTCGCTTAAATACGGCCACGAAGAAGGACGTCTACCCGCTTCCACGTATAGATGACGCAATTGATTGTCTGCACTCCGCTTCATACTTTTCTTCTATTGATTTGAGATCCGGCTACTGGCAAATCCCCGTGCACGCTGCAGATAGGGAAAAAACGGCATTCATTACACCAGACGGACTTTACGAGTTCAACGTTATGCCTTTCGGATTATGTAATGCACCTGCAACATTCGAGCGGTTCATGGATACAATCCTGCGTGGCCTCAAGTGGCAAATTTGTTTATGTTATCTGGACGACGTTGTAATTTTTGGCAAAACGTTTAGTGAGCACAACCGCCGTCTGGATATTGTGCTTGATTGCATGGAACGAGCTGGCCTTATCCTCAATTCCAAGAAATGTCATTTTGGGAACCGTGAAACAATTGTTCTTGGTCATTTAGTTGATAAAGAAGGTGTTCGACCAGATCCAAAGAAAATTGAAGCTGTCAAAAGTTTTACGGTGCCTCAATCAGTGAAAGAGCTGCAGAGTTTTTTAGGGCTCTGCTCGTACTTTCGACGCTTTATAGCTAGGTTTGCGGACATCGCTTACCCACTCACGTGTTTGCTGCATAAAGATGCACCGTTCAATTGGACCAGCGAATGTGACGCAGCTTTCCGGCATCTGAAATTTCTTTTGACCTCGGGCCCCATTCTACGCCACTTCTGCCCATCTGCACCAATTGAAGTGCACACTGATGCAAGTGGTATCGGTATCGGCGCTGTACTTATACAACGCCATGGTCACGATCAGCACGTGGTAGCATATGCCAGCCGTTCGTTGAGTAAGAGCGAAAGAAATTACACGGTTACTGAGCAAGAATGTCTCGCCGTTGTTTTCGCTGTACAGCGCTTCCGCTCCTATCTGTACGGGAATGCTTTCACCGTCGTGACCGACCACCACTCGCTTTGCTGGCTAGTGAGTCTTCGTGACCCCTGTGGCCGGCTTGCTCGATGGGCTTTGCGCCTACAAGAATTTAATTTCACTGTTGTGCATAAAAGCGGCCGTAAACACTCAGATGCCGATTGTCTTTCCCGTTTGCCGCTTCTAACGACTGAGGACGACGCAGACAACTTTGATGAATACTTGTCGTCACTTTCACAAGCCTTCCCCGATCTTCAAGTTTTTCGAACTGAGCAACGCAAGGACCAAACATTAACCTCTTTGTTTGATGCCGCTCAAGATTCTGTAAAGAATACTTTTTGCATTCGCGACGGTTTGCTTTATAAGAAGAATTTCGCTTCTGGAGGAGCACGCATGCTTCTTGTCGTACCCGAAAGCCTACGCATCACAGTTCTTGAAATGATGCACGACGACGCCACGTCTGGGCACTTGGGAGTGACACGCACACTCCACCGCACACAACAACGATTTTACTGGCCTAACATGCGTTCAACCATCCAGCACTATGTAGCCAGCTGTGTGCAATGCCAGCGCTTTAAGCTGCCGACTTCAAGTCCACCGGGCAAATTGCGGCCAATCACACCTCCAACAGCCCCGTTTCAGCAAGTTGGCATTGACCTCCTTGGACCTTTCCCACGATCCTCTAAAGGAAATCGATGGATTCTTGTGTGCGTAGACCACTTAACCCGTTATTGTGAGACAGCCGCGATACCAGTTGCTACTGCGTCTGAAGTATCTAACTTCTTACTTCGATTCGTCATTCTTCGGCACGGCCCTCCTGCAGTTCTCATTAGCGACCGTGGACGTCAATTTACAGCGGACGTTGTTGAAGAACTTCTCCGCCTCAGCAGCTGCAGTTTTCGCCACTCCACGCCATATCATCCCCAAACGAACGGTGTGGTAGAACGCACTAATCGTACGCTCACCACCATGCTTGCCATGTACGTCGCTGCAGATCATAAGGACTGGGATGGCGTACTCCCGTTCATCACTCATGCGTACAACACCGCGCAACATGAGACAACTGGCTACAGCCCCTTTTACCTGCTCTATGCTCGCTCGCCTCGCTGCGGCCTTGACACCATGCTACCATTTTTCATCCACGATGAACCTTCTCTTGCGACCACACTCTGCAGAGCTGAAGAAGCTCGCCAGCTTGCCCGCGTTCGAATTTTATCTTCGCAAGAGCGTTCCAAGAACCGCTACGACGTCCAACACCAAGAAGTTTCTTATGTTCCTGGTGACATTGTGTGGTTGTGGACCCCTCTACGCAAGCGTGGTCTGTGTCAGAAACTGCTATCCCACTACACTGGACCATTTGTTGTGTTGGAGTGCATAAGTGACGTTAATTACGTTATAGCACGACTAACTGCTAGTGGTCGACGGTCACGCCAATCTCAGGTGGTGCATGTAGCCCGCCTCAAGCGATTCCATCCCAGACGGTCTGTTTAACTCGCCCGACGGGCATCGTCTGCGAGGAGGGAAATGTAACGTGCTTCCACAGAACCTTGACGGAAGAAGCAGAAGATGAAGGACTGACCCGCGGAGAAAGAGGAAAAAAAAGAGAGAGCTGAAGGACGCTGCTAGGCTTCCTGCTTCCATCCTGCTTCGACCGGTCCCCTCTTTGAATAAACCCCTGTGCGTGCAAAGCACGTAACAATATTGTTACGTGGTCTAGGCGGAAACGACGCGAGAACGCCCGGGCACAGCACACAGGTCAAGAGCACAAGGCGGCCCGCACAGAGCATCAGGCACAGAGCACCGAATCCCAGAGCACGCGTGCCTCCAAGAGTCTTCATTCATCTCTTCTTCTATCCGTTGCATGGCCCCCGGTCGCAAAAAAAACACCGTCTCGGTGGAAATTAGGGCGGGGCAAGAGATTGCGACACGTAGGGCTTGAGGCGAGAGACGTGGACAACGTCACTCTGAGATGCACCGGAGGTGGTCTCCGGAAAGGCCGGGGCAATCTCGTAGGTGACGGCGGTGACCTGGCGGAGCACACCGTATGGGCCAAAATAGCGGGACATTAGTTTTTCGCAAAGCCCGACACGGCGTGTGGGCGACCAAAGCAAGACGAGGGCTCCAGGGGAAAAAGTTACCATGCGGTGGCGGCGGTCGTAGTAGTCCTGCTGTGAGGCCTGCCAGGCTTGTAGGCGAGAGCGAGCCAGCTGGCGGGCGTGGTCGGCGCGGGCAATAGCGTCGTGGGCATATTCAGAGGGCGGGGAAGGAGATGTCGGAAGCAGCGTGTCCAAAGGTAATTGGGGTTCACGACCATACAACAGATAGAACGGGGAGTAACCGGCAGTGTCATGGCGAGAAGAATTGTAAGCGAAGGTCACGTATGGAAGGGCAATGTCCCAGTCCCGATGGTCCGGGGAAACGTACATTGCGAGCATATCCGTGAGAGTGCGGTTGAGGCGCTCTGTAAGACCGTTGGTTTGGAGATGATAGGCGGTGGTCAGCTTATGTTTTGTTGAGCAGGAACGGAGAATGTCATCGACAACTTTAGAGAGAAAGCAACGGCCGCGGTCGGTGAGAAGTTGGCGGGGTGCACCATGACGGAGGATGAGGTCGTAGAGGAGAAAATCGGCCACGTCGGTAGCAGTACTGGTGGGGAGGGCCCGCGTGATGGCATAGCGAGTAGCATAATCTGTCGCAACGGCAATCCGTTTGTTTCCAGAGGTGGACTCCGGAAACGGGCCCAAAAGATCCAAGCCAACACGATAGAATGGTTCAGGGGGTACATCAACAGGCTGGAGCAAACCCGCGGAGAGCGTGGCGGGACGTTTCCGGCGCTGGCACTGGTCGCAGGCACGAACATAGCGGCGGACGGACTGGTAGAGACGGGGCCAAAAGAAGCGACGACGCACGCGGGCGTAAGTACGCGAGACACCCAGATGTCCAGCAGTGGGGAGGTCATGGAGCTCGTGGAGGACGTCGTTGCGCAGATGCTTCGGGACAACGAGCAGTAGGTCTGGTCCGGCCGGGTTCAGGCTTCTGCGGTAGAGTGTGTCATGATGAAGTACAAACCGGCGCAGGGCAGGGTCCGATGGAGAGGTTCTGAGGCGGGAAATAATAGAGCGGAGCTCGATATCTCGTCGCTGCTCATCGCCAAGGTGAGTAAGAGCAGAGAGCGAGAAGAGGTCAGCGGCGGTGTCACTGCCAGAATGATCAGAAGAGTCAACGGGATATCGGGATAGGCAGTCAGCATCAGTGTGTAGCCTACCGGACTTATATACCACGGTATAGTCGTAGTCTTGGAGGTGTAAAACCCAGCGACCTAGGCGGCCAGTAGGATCTTTCAGTGATGAGAGCCAGCAGAGCGCATGGTGGTCGGTGACAACCGTAAAAGGGCGGCCGTACAAATATGGGCGGAATTTCCCAACCGCCCAGACAAAGGCTAAGCACTCACGTTCGGTAATTGAGTAATTGCGCTCCGGGGCGGAGAGGAGGCGGCTGGCGTAGGCGATGACACGGTGCTGTTCGGATTGCCTCTGAGAGAGAATAGCGCCGATGCCATAGCCGCTGGCGTCTGTGCGGACTTCAGTGGGAGCTGTCACATCGAAGTGGGCCAGAACTGGCGTGGTAGTAAGCTTCAATATCAAGGTGGAAAACACGTGTGCTTGGTCGGGTCCCCAGATGAAGGTGGCGTCCTTTTTCAGGAGGTCGGTGAGGGGGCGGGCGATGTTGGCGAAGCCTTCAACAAATCGACGAAAGTAGGAGCACAGCCCTAAGAAGCTGCGGACGTCGTTACAGGAACGTGGCTGAGGAAAGTCTTTAACGGCTCGGATCTTATCAGGGTCAGGGTGCACCCCCGTGTCGTCGACATGACCCAAGATGGCGAGTTGACGGCGCGCGAAACGGCACTTAGACGAGTTGAGCTGCAGGCCAGCATGACGAAAGAGGGAAAGGATCTGAGAAAGGTCAGTGAGGTGAGAGGAAAACGAGGGCGAAAAGACAATGACGTCATCGAGATAGCACAGGCAGGTGGACCACTTAAAGCCTTGCAAAAGAGCATCCATCATGCGTTCAAATGTGGCTGGTGCTTTGCATAATCCGAAAGGTATAACTTTGAATTGATAAAGGCCATCAGGAGTCACAATATCTATCCCCTTTCATCGATGTGGGCGACAGGGGACCAACAATATCAACAGCGACCCGATCAAATGGAGTGTCGATAAGAGTCATGCGTCCCAACGGACCTTTCCTTACTTTGCCTTTCGGGAACGTCCTTTGAAAGGAGTCGTACGACCTGACATTCCTCTTAATCTCCTCCTTTCACAACCGGCCAGCACAATTCTTCCAGAACTCGATCTGTAGTCTTCGTAATGCCCTGATGCCCCGCCAACGGGCTATCATGGGCAAGCCTGGGCATGCCTTAACACCTGTGATCGGCAAGACTTGCGAAGTGCGACCTGTCGAACCTCTCCGCCAGAGGCGAGATGATAGAGGCGATACAGCAAACCCTTTACAAGAGAATACGAGTGCGAAGTGCCGTGATTGCCATGGAGCACCTTCCCTACTTTTATCCAGCACGCCTTCAAGGACTCATCGTCTCCTTGCTCTGCTTCTAACATTCCCTTGGTGGAGGTGCGGATTTTACGCTGCGCACACCACGCAGCTTCGTAGTACTCGTCAGGCCGGGACTACCACCATGGCTCCACCCGGCCGGTCAAGGAGCCCAACTACCCCGCACCTCCACCAAAGATGTTACGTGGTCCAGGCGGGAACGACGCGAGAACGCCAGGGCACAGCACAGGTCAAGAGCACAAGGCGGCCCGCACAGAGCACCAGGCACAGAGCACCGAATCCCAGAGCACGCGCGCCTCCAAGAGTCTTCATTCATCTCTTCTTCTATCCGTTGCAATATCAACAAGTTCTAGCAGGAAGTCTCCACTAGCTAGTTTTGTCACTTTGTACTTCGGACCCCGTGAATCTGTGAGAACTTTTTAAACTGTGAATGGGGATATTAGGCTAGCTGGCTTTTCTTTTCGTTCACTGTGCACAATATGGTACTTTGGGAAAGTTGGTTTCTTTTTGTCGAAAAATTGTGAGGTCACATCAGTCCGCCCTCTTTTCAGAGGACGATCATTTGAAAAAATGGAGGAAGCCATAAAAAAAGTGCTCTTCGGCCATGGTGCCAGCCACCCACCATGGAGCCCAACAAGAGGACGGGACAGGAACTAGAAAACAAGCCCTGCCCATGCCAGCTGTACACCACTGCTATACCCAAATACAGGAAAAGGCAACTGCTGATTTCCCCCGGTCGGATCAGGCCGGAGGAGCCGTCTACAGGAATCTGGGGCCAAAGTGGTGTGTTGCCGCCGCCGAGGGGCCTTAAAGGTCCAAACGCTCGGCATCGGCTCAACCACCAAGAACCCCTTTTCCCCGGACATGGCGATGCCACGCACGGCTAGGTGTGGGTGCTCGGGTCCGTGGTGATGTACTGTCCACCATCATCCCCTTGCGAGGATGTCCATGCGGATTCTCGGGAACCCGTGGTATTGCCACTCGGCAACGCCTGCAAGCTGCAGACGCCCCCATGCGGGGAGTATGATTTGTAGGGTTTAACGCCCCATAGCTTGTCAGGCTATGAGGGATGCCGTTGTGGAGGGCTTCGGATAATATCGACCACCTGAGGTTCTTAATGTGCACTGACATCTCGCAGTACAGGGCCCTCTAGCATTTCGCCTCCATCAAAAATGCAACGGCCATGTCTTGGATCGAACCCACCTTTTTGGGGTCAGCAGCCAAGCACCATAGCTACTGAGGCACCGGAGCGGCCTAAAAAAGGAGGAAATGTCATCAGGAATTTGTAAGTCTTTTTAAAGAACTAGTCTGCCTGCACAACACTGAGGTCTTACCAGCCCTGTGTTTGATGCGTTATAACGTCAGCTGCTTATCTGCCATAAAATGTACCATAGTATCCTTAGTGAGTCGGTGTATGAAATACTGTTTTGGATGTCATTATGTATTATTACATGTGTTTGTTGTGGTTTAAGGATCCAGACAAAAAGTCGTTGCAGGTCAGTGCTATCTCATGTCATTATAGAGCCTACAGCAAATCACTAATTGCGGAGGTATGAGGGCATGACTTCACGTATTTTCAGGTATTACTGATGTTGCACTGTCCCTTTTAATCAAAGGCTGCTTGCTCTGGTATGCTGGGTGTAAATCATGCATAGCATCCTGCATTATCTTTCATCCTTTCTGAGCATTTAGTTTCTGCAGTTTACTGTCCTGAAGTCCCAGTGGGCTATGAGAAGAGACGTTTTGGATAGAAATGAATCAAATTTGAACATATGAGTTTCTTGACCATTCACTGATGCTACATGACGAGCATTTTCACATTTCCCCTCTACCGGCTATGAGAAGCCTTGTTTTGGATGGCTGTGAATTAAGTTTTACCATATGAGGTTCTTCACCATGGACTGACATTACATGATGACCATTTTTGCATTTCACCTCCATTGAACTGTCTGCCCCCAACTAAGCCGTTTTTTTGTGTGTGTTGGTTTCCTGAGTGTTGCTGAGCTGAACTGATTTTTGTCAATTTACATATATGCCAGTTGTGTGAATGATAGTTGTGCCAACTTGTGAATGGTTTTCCAGCCGACTTACAGCATCTCTTGAAAATTTAGCTGCCTCCAGTTTTCAGTGTGACATTCTGAATTGGGGAGCAGTACATAACCAAAAGTCTCCAACTTCTGCACTGCACCCCAGCAAGCTTTTGATGGTTGAGATGTTGGAAAATGTGTAACTGATTGTATGAAGGCTTGTGTGTGGGGAAATCTGAAGATTATAACTGCTTGGTGTGGCATTTGTTCATGCTTTGGTGTGTCTAGAAAATTTGAGAGCAGTACATTACCAGCAAAAATGATCAGGAGAGCACTGGAGGAAATTAAATACTTAAATGTTCAGCCCCTCTGGTTATCTGTTGTGGTTGTAAGATTGTTTCAGCTCGAAATACAGCATGGAAGGTTTTGCTAGTAGGTGCTACAAAGTCGACACGACTTAAATGAAAGTTAGGAGGTTTTCTAGGCCCAAGACTGTACCGAATTCCTCGTCACTGTTTGCATGTTAAGAACTGCAGTACAAGCCATGGAATTCTTCTGTGGGGCCGTACACCCGTCCAGATGCACACTTATGTGAATGCTGTTGCTATGAAGGAAAATACGAAGGGTGGTTGCAAGCTCTTTACTTTCACCAGTTTAGGGACTATTCTTTTGTACAAGCTCAATTCTAACATTTGAGTTGTTATAACAATATAAGGAAAATGGAGTGGGCCACAGTATGTGAATTTGAATAAATGAACCTAAATATTTTAGATGGCACTAAAATGTGACTTTTGAAATACATTACTTATATGTGACTTAAAAGTATTAAGCTGATAGATGTCATAGCTGTTACACCTTTCACGCCAGCAATGTTTCAGGCTGAAACCCTTGAACCTGTTATGCATAGCTTGCACATACTTAAAATAATTAGATTTCTACATGTGTTCTTTCATAAATGTATGTTAGGTTCTGCCAACCTTGTTTCTTTCGTTATTTTCTCACATCTACTCCCGCTATGCTCTGGCCTATAGCATGTGATCTAGTGATCTACTTTCACGTGTACTAATTGTATGTGACGGCTGGGATAGCAGAATGTGCACTTTATTGCTTATGATCCTACCTAGTGTAATGCTTTTTTTTGAGGTGCTCAGATGCATTGAATAAAACTTAGCACACTATTGTGTTGTGACTTACTTTGACATATTACTTTGCATGTCAGGCTTGTACAAATGGGTGGCTTTCCTCAACTCTGTGCGGTTCATGTACGGTATGTCATGCTTATGATGAACTGCATGATGGTTTGAGCTTAAAAGGTTGACATATATTTGTTACACATTACTGCTTATCTATATGCACATAAGTCTTTCCTTTGTCACCTGATACGCACCATGTGCTGAGATTATCTATTTTCATCTATGTACGCTGTACATCAAAATTTCTCTTTTTTCTCCTTTTTGATCATCTTAGAGTTTAAAAAGCGGTCAAACTACTAATTTCACATTATCAATACCACAAACTAAAATTCAAAATATTCCATCCATTTCTTTGCATGGTTTCAGTGACGGCTCTTTATTTCTTTACGTGATACCCACAGTGCCAGTCGCCATTACAGGGGGGGTTACAAACACAAAAGATTAGAGCACAATACAAAATGCGGTCACAAACACATAAAAGAAATAATGCTTTGGGAGAATGGCTTTGGAATCAGCGAGAAAGACATGAACACCTTTTAATCACTACACTGGGATGGCATTAGATCTTGCACAAAATGGGAACACTCGTGATCTTTCTATTAGTATGAGAACATATGTCTGCTGGACATATTATAATAGGTGCACTGAATATTTGTCTTTGAAGGTGCTTTTAGCAGCATGTATATTTATACTCCATCCACCAATCAAGATGATGCTACTCTATGACAGAGCTGCTACCTCTACATCACTGTGCTGCTGCATTTTTTAAACAACACAGGTTAGCTCAGTGCTACATTGTAGAATTTAATTGCCCCCCGAAAGGGTAATTTAATGACTTCATGAGAAATCAGCTGTAAATTGATTTTTTTTGCCAGGTTTTTAATTACGTTTCTGTAAACTGACTTTCTATTAGGTCATATCAGTCAAGAACATACTGACTTTTTAATGAGTCGTGATTAATCGGCTGGAAATTGAGTTTTTGTTGCTCGAGTTTCAATTAAGTTGTAGTCAATTAACTCTCTATTGGCTTATTTAAATCAAGAAGATACTGACTTTTTATAAGTTGAACTCATTAGGATTTGACTATTAGTAGGCTTTTTATAAACTCCATAAATACTCTATAAATTTAATTGCAGCTCAAAGCACATTGTTTAAGGGCACGGACACAGCTTCCAGCAAAGCCATTCATTTCATCCAAGTGCAGCTGGGAGAGGTGGGTTTCATGTTTCTGTCTGGCCTCTTTGAATGTGGCAGCCAGCTTCCACTTTTGTACTGGTTGTATAATTCTGGGATGCATCATATCGCATTTCAGAGTAGGGAAGTATTAACAAGCAATGCCATGGAAAAGTACGGGCTTGTAAAAGGCTTGAAAGAGCTGTTGCATAACTAACAACTGACCGTCACCTGGGTGTGAAGAAGCACATGCAAGTGCATGAACCAAGTGTTGAAGACAAGTTTGATATGTGGCATGTTGAAAAGAGTAGGTCATCAATGTAATGCATTGACAGCATTTCGTGTATATGAGAACTGCGTTTTGAGAATGACAATGAACCTTCCTCTGAAAAATCGTTAGTATCTGAACATGTAAATATGTACGCATTTTTCTGGCAACATGAACAGGAACCACAGCATGCCAGCTGTCGCTATGCTTATCTTGTATTGCAGTTAGGTGTGGCGACAATCACTTGTTACAGCAGCTAATACCCCTGTAATGCAGGCACTTTTAAAGGCTATTAAGAGGAAAACCTTCGAGATTCTCAATAGCAATTTACCCTGAAGGAGTTGCTTGCTATACCGTTACACAGCAAACTAAGGTTCGAGAGATTGCATCATTACACACCACCGTTTCGTGCCACAACCAATGCTGCCGATTTTGCAGGCATGCTGGCATGCTAGCAGTTTAACCTGAAAGGTTCAAAACAAAATGTTTATTTGCTACAGTTACATACCACTCTTGAAATGAAGTCTATTGTCTTGCACAAGCTGTAGTAGCATTCATGCACCTTTGAGTAAGCTGGTGTTCGTTGTTTTTTAACAGCTGGCTGCAATGATACTATACTGCTGCGCTTTGTCATCTGACATGTCTTTTCGTTCTGCCACCGAAGTTTTATATTTATTAATTTCACTATGATAGTGCTTTAATTTTATTGTGTTGTGTTGTGTTTTATGGCACATAGGACACGGAGGCCATCATGCGCCAAGAACAAGGTATAGGAGCAGTATTTTGTTGAATATTATAGAAATGCAAGAATCATCCTTGCTCTAGCGGCCCTCAAACATTAATATTACCCAGTGAAAACATACACAAATTTTATAAATGGCTACAAGTAAAAGCTTTAAAGAGGGCCGGGTAACCTCAGTAGCCTTCCTTGGCTGCGGAAGGACATCAAGGCTCCCAGCTAATCAAAATAAAAGCCTCAGCTTTCTGCTCAGACATGAGAAATTGGCTGAGGTGTACTAAAATTTAAACAAACCAGTTTGTAAAAAAATTTAGAGTCTCTTGAGAAATCCCGTTTCGTTAAGAAAGCTAAAACGCATAATGTATTAACAATTGCATCATCTCCTAAAAGCAGTGCGGGAAGAAAAGGAATGCATTTATTAAAAAATTCAGTAAAACACGTTTTCTTAGTTCTTCCAGTTCCACACAAGAGAATAAAATGTGGTTAACCGTGAGTTCTCCACATTCTTGGCAAACAGGTTTGTCTTGTTTTGTTAGTAGGAAGTTGTGCGTAAGGTGCGTGTGGCCTATTTAAAAATGTTTAGAAATGTTAGAAATGAAATGTTCTTGGCGCAAACACGACTTAAATTCACCTAAAACTGGTTGTACCAAGTGTAGTTTATTTTTGACCTCATTGTTCCAAGCCGACTGCCATTTCTTTCTTAGTTGCCTTGCTACGAATTTCATGCAATCACTGAACGGCATATTTACTTTCATTATTTTCTTGCCACGAGCTTTACCAGCACACACATCTGCTCTCTCATTGCCTTTTATTCCCACATGACTCGGGACCCAGCAGTTTTATATTTTGTCCTTGATCTGTGGCAGTTACTATGTTGTGTATGATGTCACCAAGCAGAGGGGAGCTTGCATTTTTAGAATGGAGAGCTCTAAGTACACTTAAGGAGTCTGTGTAATTAACAGCATTTTTGAGGTTCTCACTTAGGATTTTTTCTATGGTCATCCATACTGCGTAGCACTCCGCGGTGAAGATGGAGGAACACTGTGGTAGTCTTACTATTTGCTCCGAATTTCCTCGCACCACTGCGCTTCCTACGCAACTATCTGTTTTTGATCCATAAGTATAAAATTCTGTAAAACTACTGTATTTTTCTTCAAGGGCACGGAATTCTTGTAATATATGTTGCTGTGGCGTTCGCTTTTTACAGAAATGTGCAAGAGTGAGGTCACTAATTACAGGACAATTGAACCATGGAGGCAGTGGAACACGTCATCGAGCAACGCCAGGTAATGCATCTATTACGCCGAGGTTTTTGCACATATCTTCAAAATGCAGGAGAAGTGGCTTTGTAGCTAATGGTTTGTTGTTAAATAGTGTTCTAGATGGGCACTTTGTGACTATTTGGTGACAGATATGTTTAGGTAGTGAACGGATTTTTAAAACGTACGAGAAAGTGAGCATGGTTTTTCTCTCTGTTAGCGATGGCTCGTTGGCTTCCACATAAAGACTGTTTATGGGTGACGTCCTGTATGCACCGGTGGAAAGACGCAAGCCTAAATTGTATACTGGGTCTAGCCGTTTAAGGTACCATTGCCTCACTGATCCATAAACTATGCATCCGTAATCTAATGTAGAACGTACTACAGAGCGATGAATCCGTAAAAGACAAGTCCTATCGGAACCCCAATGTTTTCGTGAAAGTACTTTTAGTATATTCAGAGATTTAGAAGCTTTCTTTTCGAGTATGTTTATGTGTGGTAAGAATGTGAGGTTTTTGTCATAAGTCATTCCTAGAAATTTGTGCTCATCTTTAATTGGTAGTGCGACTTCATTTAAATACAGGGAGGGATCAGTGTGCAGTCCTCTTCTAAGCAAGAAAAGAACAGCTACTCACTTTTGCATAGAAACTTGAAACCGTTTGTGTCTGCCCATGTCTTTAGTTTATTTACTGTCATCTGTATTTGCCTCTCACACGATGTAACGCTAGAGGACGTGCAAGCAATCTGGAGAACGTCGACGTAGACAGAATACATGATAGACTATGGGATTATTTTTGCTAGGGAATTCATTTTTATCATAAAAAGCGTGGTGCTTAAAATGCACCCCTGAAGCACGCCGTTCTCTTGAATGAAATTCTTAGAGTGGCACCCAGGCGTACTTGAAATGAACGGTTGGTCAAAAAGTCACTCATGCATTTTAGCATCCTACCACGGATTCCGAGATCTCCAAGGTCCCGCAGTATGCCAAACCTCCATGTGGTGTCATAGGCTTTCTCTAAATCGAAAAAGACCGGAAGGCAGTGTTGCTTGTGTATAAATGCTTCTCGGACTGTGTTCTCTAGGCGGACTAGATGGTCGGTTGTAGAGCCCACCTTTTTATACCCGCAATGATGGATGTCAAGAAGATCACGGGATTGTAATATAAACATTAATCTAATGTTAAGGACGCTTTCGAAGGATTTGGCAAGTACACTTGTTAGGGCTATAGGTCTGTAATTGCCAGGGGAGGTAGGTACTTTTCCCGGCTTCAACAACCGTGCAATAATGGCTTTTTTCCATGCCTCTGGAATCTCTCCTGATAACCATATTTTGTTAAAAAACTTCAGAAGTGAGTCTACAGCATGTTCGGACATGTGGGCAAGCATTTCATAATGAACTTCATCTGGTCCTGGTGCAGTCTGTTTACCCGAAGAAAGTACTCTGTTAATTTCTTGTAGTATAAATGGGCCATTATATGCTTCGCGAGCATTGCCCTTTATCGGCAGTCTTTCTTTTTAGGCTGTGTTTTTATATTTTAAAAATGATTCTGTATAGTTAGAGGAACTAGATACAGTGGAAAAATGTTCGCCTAATATGTCTGCTTGTTCTTTTATATTTGTCTGTACGCCAGGGGCGGTCAGAAGAGGAGCTGTGAATGGAGAGTAGCGACCATTCATTTTGTGTACTGCCTCCCACATTTTTTTCGAAGAGACTTGGCTGTTTATCGAGAAAATGAAATGCTGCCAGGATGATGTTTCGGCATTTCGACTTATGTACGGCGCTTTTGCTCTTGCTTTTTTAAAGTTTATAAGGTTCTCCTGTGTGGGGTATCGGCGAAATATACCCCAAGCTTTATTTTGTTTTTTTTCTTTCTTTGCAATCTCGTGTCCACCACATTTTATGGTTGCGTTGTACTATTCCTGAAGATTGGGGGATAGCCAAGCATGTGGCAGAAAGATTGCAATTTGTGAACTTTTCATTTATTTCATTTACATTAAGATTTTCTAAAGTAATATTTTCTAATGTGGCTGCTGTTCTAAACAGCTGCCAGTCTGCTAAATTGAGCTTCCAACACCGTGGTTTTGTCTGGGTGACTGATGGTGGGGATTACAGGCAGACTTTAACAGGGAGATGATCGCTTCCATACGGGTTGTCTAAGACATCCCATTTAAAATTGGTAAAAACTGAAGGAGAGCTAAAAGACAAATCTAAAACACTAATTTTTTCTGAACTAAGGGAGAAATAAGTAGGTTTACTGGTGTTCAATAAACAAATATTGTTGAATAGTATAAAAGCCTCAATAACCTGACCTCTGCTACCGGTTTTCTCACTGCTCCAGAAACAAGAGAGTGCATTAAAATCGCCAACTATCAAGTATGGCTCCGGTAACTGTTGTAAAAGGCTCTTTAATTCATGCTGTCTTACTTCGAGATGTGGTTGAAGATATACGCTACAAAATTGTAATGGTTTTGTAACCAACCACGATGGCTGCTACGGCTTCGAACCTAGTTTTGAGTTTGATCTTACTAGCTGCTACGCCAGGTTGCACAATGATTCCTGTGCCTCCCGAGAGTCTGCTCGCCCTCTCTCGGTCATGGCGGAAGACAGTATGCTTCTTTAGCACCTTTGTGTGCTGAGGGCCTAGATTGATTTCCTGCGCACATAAAGCAATAGGAGAAATTTTACTTAAAATGTCTTTTATGTCGTTATAGTTATTTACGAGACATCTGCCGTTCCAGTGTATTATAAAAGCCATCTTAATGTTGTGTGCGTGTGTGCAGATAAAATTAGATTAACTTTGATTTGGCCCCTTGAATCGGAGCCTCACATTTTTTTGATCGATCCAAAGACCTCCGCCGTACGTTCGATGTGGACGGCACGGGGATGCCCTGGGTCGTGTCCATCGCATCAGCAGAGGCGCTGGACGACTGTGCAGGATGCACGCTGACTTTTGAGTTAGACCTCGAACTGTGGGAAGCGGTCTTGAGGCCCGCTGACCCGGGGGTCTGCGCAGCCTGTTTTGGGGTTGGCTGAGTAGTATCAGCTACTCCACCAGGGGGCGCGGCTGGTCCTGCCATAGGTCCACTGCGTGCGGCCTAGACAGGTGCCGAAGCCTGGTGTGATGCGCCGCCCCCACGCACCACATCGGCGAAGGTTGTTTTCGCAGTGAAGGAGAATCGGTTTGTTTCGGCGTATCGCCTTCTTGCTTCCTTGAAAGAAATGTTTTCAGTGGTTTTCAGAGTAATTATTTCTTTTTCTTTTTTCCAGGACGGACAAGCCCTGGAGTATGCAGCATGGTCTCCCTCACAATTTGTGCACCGAGGGGCAGCAACACATTCATCTGACTGGTGGTCCTTCGAGGAGCATTTTGTGCAAGTTTTGCGGCCGCGACAACTCTATGAGCCATGGCCGAACCTCTGGCAATTGAAACATCTGCGTGGGTTGGGTATATATGGCGTTACATTTATTTTCAGGTACCCCACTTCAATGCTTTCAGGTAGTGTGCTGGTGTTGAAAGTGAGGATCATGTGTTTTGTATCTATTTCCTTGTTATCCTTCCGGATCTTTATCCGCTGAACATTTATGACATCTTGGTCGGCAAGGCCTTCAAACATTTTTTTTCAGAGAGGTGAACAAAATCAATTTCTGATATGACGCCTCGGACTGTGTTCAAAGACCGGTGTGACGTGATGGAGACAGGAATCTCCCCTATCCATACAATGTTTCCAAGTTTCGAGTGCTGGAAGGTGTGACGTATTTCGAGCAGTAAGTCGCCACTAGCCGTTTTTGATACCTTGTACCCCAACACCAAGGTATCTGTCAGGCACTTTGCTACCAAGATTGGGGAAATCAGTCTTGCTTGTTGTTCTTCAGCTTTGCTGTGAATGACATAAAATTTTGGGAATGACACTTTTCTTTTTTGAAAAACATCTTCATCGTTCCGCCCTCTTTTTAGAGAGCGATCAGGTTGGGAATGAAGGGGAGCCATGAATAATAATAATAATAATTGGTTTTTGGGGAAAGGAAATGGCGCAGTATCTGTCTCATATATCGTTGGACACCTGAACCACGCCGTAAGGAAAGGGTGAAGGAGGGAGTGAAAGAAGAAAGGAAGAGAGAGGTGCCGTAGTGGAGGGCTCCGGAATAATTTCGACCACCTGGGGATCTTTAACGTGCACTGACATCGCACAGCACACGGGCGCCTTAGCGTTTTTCCTCCATAAAAACGCAGCCGCCGCGGTCGGGTTCGAACCCGGGAACTTCGGATCAGTAGTCGAGCGCCCTAACCACTGAGCCACCGCGTCGGGTTTAGTTTTTCAGCTACGGTGCCAGCCACCCACTACGGAGCCCAACAAGAGGACGGGACAGCAACTTGCACGCAAGTCCTGCCCACGCCAGCTGTACACCTCAACTATAACTAAATATGACGAAACCCAGGGTAGTTCGCCACACAATGTTACCCCTAGCCGCCCATGAAGAAATGAAAAACCAAGAAACGACGAGGAGACAGGACAGTAGTCAGAAAGAAGATAGGAAAGTAAAACATGTAGAGGAGGACAGGAAAAGGCGACTGCCGATTTCCCCCGGTCGGGTCAGGCCGGAGGTGCCGTCTACAGGAAGCTGGGGCCAAAGTGGTGTGTTGCCTCCGCCGAGGGGCCTTAAAGGTCGAAACGCTCGGCATCGGCTCAACCACCAGGATCCCCATTTCCCCGGACATTGCGATGCCACGCACAGCGAGGCGCGGGTGCTCGGGTCCGTGGTGATGCACTGTTCACCATAATCTCCCTGCGGGGATGTCCCTGCGGATTCTCGGGAACCCGTGGTGTCGCCACTCACCAACGCCTGCAAGTTGCAGAGGCCCCCCTGCGGGGACATTAATTTTATTTTCAAGCGTTGTGCTGTAAGGCCTGTGTATAAGAGGGCGCGAAACCACTGCTTGAAGGCCCTCAAAATCTCAGCAGAGTTCCTTGCCGTACCATTGAGTTAATAGGTAATTCAAGTGATGGCCATCGGAGCCGCCCGTGTCGCAACGCTGTTGTCCTTTGAGTGTATAGACAATAGGTTTTAGAGCCTACAATATGACCGTGTGATGGGCAAGAAAAGTTCAATCCTATTTACAAAGTGTATCATCATATTAAAATTTATATAGGCAAGAACTGCACTGTAATGAAACATTTTCACTCTAATAAATGTATTTGCACTTGTCAACTTTTTGGTGACCTCCAGGCAGTCATACTATTGGTGAGCACAGGCTTTTTCAACAGTAGATACTCGTTTGTGTTGGTGTACTTGGAAGTTGAAATATGTAGCACACACAAGGACAGAAAGAATGCTGTGTCTGTGTGCTTTCTTTCCGTCCTTGTCCCTTCGTACTGCATATTTCATGTTGTGCAGGCTTTGTCAGTAAGCGACACATAAGTGAAGCGCATATTTGTGTGTGAAAAAATAATGAATTGCGCCATTTCCAGCATCCCAATTGCAGCCATAAAAAAAGGCTGGCTGCAGCGACCAAGAAGACCGGCGGCAGTGGCTTTCGTCACTTGGTCCAACAAGTGGTCAACCACCTATATTAATGCGTCGCTGTGAGTGCAGGGGATGGAAAACTGCTGGTGGCCATATGAAAAAACAAGCTTGCAAAATCATTCCTTTACCATAAGGCAATTTTAAGAGCCTAAAAGTTTTGATTTGTGAACCACAGTCAGTAATATTTCTGCACTTGTTAATTAAAAAAATATTAGCAGTAAAACCCTCACGAGCCATGCTGGTTTGGCATACTAATTGGATGTGCAAACTGAAAAAAATGATTCCGAATTTGAAAAGCGATTGTTCTGCCATTGTCAGATTTTCTTCGATGATTAAGCTTGACTTATCCCCGGCCTATGTCTCACTTTTATTTGTAGAAGTCTGCACAACTGAATTTTGTTGAAATTGGGTAGCATGGGCTGCATATGATACCTTCCTTCAAATCTATGCCACTTGTGACCTTATTACAAGGTTACTTGTTTTGAAAGCTAGCTATTTTCTCGAATATACTATTGATGACAACTGCCATCTGACCTAGTGCATTGGTCTGATTATGGGGTAAAAAAGTTGCTAGCACTGAATTGCATCATTGTGCGTTCGTGATTATGTTTTTTTCTAGGCATGCTGAACCATGTTGCCAACGTACACTCTGGGCATGGTGACCCATACCCAAGGTGCCAACATAACAGCATACTGAATGGAAAATGGCTCTCACTAGGTACAGCAATGTTTTGTGCCTGCAGTTGCATCCGCTCAAAACTGAAAATTTTCAGGCACACCACTTTATGCTCGACTTGTTGCCCTTGCGTCCGAAAGGCTGCTTCTGAAAGACATTCAGAAACTTTCGGCATGTGAACAGACATACAACCTTGAGTCTTTCCACAGTGTATTGATCAGGTTTGCCCCAAAGCGTGTGTCATTTTAAACTAACATTATGTGTGCAAGGTAGGTCCTTTGCAAATGGCTGCTTTGCTTATTTATATTGAGGAATAAGCATAACTGTGCTTTTATACATTTCCCCTTACATATTTTGTGACATGATTAGAAGTTAGCTAGCAATCCTCCATCACAATGAAAACACTGGCCGTGCTCAAGCAGTCACCAAGGATGGGGAGCGAAAATTGAAAAGGAAGCAACTGAGGGCCAGAAAAGGAGAAGTTGTGTGCCCAGTCAGCACTGCAACAACTTATGGTGTGTAAATCAATTTTAGATAAACATTGCATAACACTGTTTTCTTTCGCATGGTATGTTCCAGCACTCATGCAAGAGGTTGTCGACCCTTGCATCGCCTGCCCTTCTTTCAGACAAGCACGGAATGAGCGTAGCAGGAGCGGCAGCCAAAACCTTTCAATGAATGAACTTAGGCCGCCACGGCGCACAAAGCAGAAGCTCGTTGCCACACGCCAGTCACGCTTCGCAATGAGTGCAACTATTTCTGGACTGGATCCTGCTTTCTCAAAGAGCAGGACGTGCTCAAGTAGCTTTTGAGAAGTGACCGTTACTGTCATGGCGGCACTGTTGTAAATCTATGCTGACAGCCTTGGCCCTCACAACTTCGGAACTGCTGCTGTTCCCGAGCAGTGTTGGCTATCCCTCTGCCCCAAATGTAAGCCCTGCACGTAAAAGGCTGGTATGGCTGCACCAAATTCTGCACTCATCGCCTACTGAGGAATCGCAGCATTTTAGTGCGACAGCACTCATACGCTCACGAACATCGGCCAAGAATCTTGTCCAGTTTGGTTTGTGCCGACGCCAAGGCTACGCCATGTTGAGTTAAAGGAATATTGCTGCGACTGCGATTCGAACCCGCGGCAGCGCGAACAGATCAGCTTGCACAAGAGCACTATGCTATCACCACAGCCGATCACGCCTGGCTTTAAACTGTAACGCACTCTCACCCTGTACATTGAATATCGTCGTCTTCATCAACTAATAGTACTGTCAAACTATTATCGTCGCCAGACGTGCCGACAAAGCACAAAGCAGAAGCTCGTTGCCGCAGCCAGTCACGCTTCGCAATGAGTGCAGCTATTTCTGGACTGGATCCTGCTCTCTCAACGAGCAGGACGTGCTCAAGTAGCTTTTGAGAAGTGACCGTTATTGTCATGGCGGCACTGTTGTAAATCTATGCTGACAGCCTTGGCCCTCACAACTTCGGAACTGCTGCTGTTCCCGAGCAGTGTTGGCTATCCCTCTGCCCCAAATGTAAGCCCTGCACGTAAAAGGCTGGTATGGCTGCTCCAAATTCTGCACTCATCGCCTACTGAGGAATTGCAGCATTTTAGTGCGACAGCACTTATACGCTCACGAACATCGGCCAAGAATCTTGTCCAGTTTGGTTTGTGCCGACGCCAAGGCTACGCCATGTTGAGTTAAAGGAATATTGCTGCGACTGAGATTCGAACCCGCGGCAGCGCGAACAGATCAGCTTGCACAAGAGCACTATGCTATCACCACAGCCGATCACGCCTGGCTTTAAACGGTAACGCACTCTCACCCTGTACATTGAATATCGTCGTCTTCATCAACTAATAGTACTGTCAGACTATTATCGTCGCCAGACGTGCCGACAAAGCACAAAGCAGAAGCTCGTTGCCGCAAGCCAGTCACGCTTCGCAATGAGTGCAGCTATTTCTGGACTGGATCCTGCTCTCTCAACGAGCAGGACGTGCTCAAGTAGCTTTTGAGAAGTGACCGTTATTGTCATGGCGGCACTGTTGTAAATCTATGCTGACAGCCTTGGCCCTCACAACTTCGGAACTGCTGCTGTTCCCGAGCAGTGTTGGCTATCCATCTGCCCCAAATGTAAGCCCTGCACGTAAAAGGCTGGTATGGCTGCACCAAATTCTGCACTCATCGCCTACTGAGGAATTGCAGCATTTTAGTGCGACAGCACTCATACGCTCACGAACATCGGCCAAGAATCTTGTCCAGTTTGGTTTGTGCCGACGCCAAGGCTACGCCATGTTGAGTTAAAGGAATATTGCTGCGACTGAGATTCGAACCCGCGGCAGCGCGAACAGATCAGCTTGCACAAGAGCACTATGCTATCACCACAGCCGATCACGCCTGGCTTTAAACGGTAACGCACTCTCACCCTGTACATTGAATATCGTCGTCTTCATCAACTAATAGTACTGTCAAACTATTATCGTCGCCAGACGTGCCGACAAAGCACAAAGCAGAAGCTCGTTGCCGCAAGCCAGTCACGCTTCGCAATGAGTGCAACTATTTCTGGACTGGATCCTGCTCTCTCAACGAGCAGGACGTGCTCAAGTAGCTTTTGAGAAGTGACCGTTATTGTCATGGCGGCACAGTTGTAAATCTATGCTGACAGCCTTGGCCCTCACAACTTCGGAACTGCTGCTGTTCCCGAGCAGTGTTGGCTATCCCTCTGCCCCAAATGTAAGCCCTGCACGTAAAAGGCTGGTATGGCTGCACCAAATTCTGCACTCATCGCCTACAGCATTTTAGTGCGACAGCACTCATACGCTCACAAACATCGGCCAAGAATCTTGTCCAGTTTGCTTTGTGCCGACGCCAAGGCTACGCCATGTTGAGTTAAAGGAATATTGCTGCGACTGAGATTCGAACCCGCGGCAGCACGAACAGATCAGCTTGAACAAGAGCACTATGCTATCACCACAGCCGATCACGCCTGGCTTTAAACTGTAACGCACTCTCACCCTGTGCATTGAATATCGTCGTCTTCATCAACTAATAGTACTGTCAAACTATTATCGTCGCCAGACGTGCGGACGACCCAGCAAGGCAAAAGCACGAGCCAGCCAAGCTTAACACAAGCGTTCGCATGTCTACTGGGTGCAACTACGTTAAAATCTTAGCTTTTTTAGTGAGCCGTGTATCTCCTGACTCATCGTCAGTTCTGGACTTGGCCGCATTTGTTGTCAGGCAACTAGCAACGTCAGCTGATCAGCCACCTCAAAACTGCAGTTTTCCTGCTGACACCTTGGTCCATGGTGCCACTGTTATACACCCACACTAATGACCAATGTTTTCACAGGTGTTTTGGGGCATGTTGATTGTGACAAGCCTCTGTGCGTCGGTGTCAAGCTCTACCCACTGGTGGTTTTCAATTCAAGCCTTGTTAACTACCCATCTCTTGAAAGCTTTGCCCAGAGGTCCTTGACTCATGGCACAGGAAGTTTGTTGCGAGGGAGGACGAGGATTAAGACTTCGGTTGGTCCGCTGTCACCTCCGCGGCCATATTTTAACTGATGGTATTAGCAGTATTGGAAGACGGCCGCGTCTTCAAGGCAGTACTTCTCCCTGTGCGAAGGGTACAGTTGCTCCGGCGTCAGCATTTAAAAGCGGATGGCAGCAATTGAAGGAGGCCAGGGTAGAGGAGATGGCCATGACTTCACTTTGCACCCAGCTTCCAGACAATGAGATGACCACAAAATCAGTGCTCTCTCATCAATTAGGATGACTCAACGATCGTGGATTGTGAAGAGGTAGTTGCTGATGTGGGCGATGTGGACAGCAAGTGTCTCAAAGTGAATGGTCATCAGAAACAACAAATGGTCACGACTCCGGCAATGCTCTTCACAGCCATTTAGTATCGCTGGGATCAGCACCGATTTGCAGCTGATTCTCAATACAAGGGGTTATTCACCTAGATATCTGTACAGAAGACCAGGTCGACATCCTTTTGCAGTGCTCTCAAACTGGCGATATAAGAGTGATAGCCCGGTTGCCGCAGTTCCGTGTGACCAATTTTATTATCAAGGGCATCTCGACATGGTTCTTGGAGAATGACTTTCTCACTGATTTAAAACCATAAGGTGTTCTTTTATGTGCGGCGACTAGTGCGTCACGTAGTCTCGAGAAATGGAATCAGTAGTGAAACCTTCTAACTCTGCTGTACTAACATTCACCCTACAACACTAAGCACTCAGGAAAAATTTACCTTTAGTTCACAGAGGCTGCGATGACAGATTTCACAGAGGATGCGATGACAGAATTTTAGGTGCTAACGGCTCAAACATGTGGCCAAAATTTGCACGAAGGATACCAGCCAGACACCATGTTCTAATGTGAGCAAGACGTTTGTTTGACCTGCCCCAGCAAAATGTATCCTTGTTCCTGACTGACCACATCACAGCCAGACTTGGTGGCAGAGGTGGACTCTCCCATGCCTCACAAGTGACGTGCAAGCTCACTACTATAGTCCAGAGTGTACCCTAGCCTGCAATCTTTGTCGAAACAATTGTTTTCGCGTCTTCGAGATCAGTCCGAAATGACGACGCTGTTAGATTCAACTCGTTTGCTCTATCGCACCCGCATTGGCAGACTCGATCGTGGTGCACATCCATCTGTTTTTTATCTCTTCGGCTACCTGGCTCCAGGCTTCCAGTTCCGTCTTTGGGTTGCAGGCAGTGTGGCTGACGAGATAACTCACCACTGGGTGCGTAGTGCCCTCTCTAAATGACGTGATACATTACATTTCCATCCTGCTTTTAAAGGAGGCTGGTGGCGACTAATTTTTTTAGCACCGCTCTACTAAGTAGTCTTGGAGCTGTGTCGGTATCTTGTTTCTTGATGCTATGGCCGGCATTGGGGATGCAGGTGCTGGCGAGGAGATGTTTCTCGCTTTAGCTGCAGCTGAGTGAGTTTCTGTTGTCACATGCCTCACTGTGTGGCCAGTCATCGGTCCTCTCTTTCCGTGCGATGAGCTGAGCTGGCCAACTCGTATGTGTCATGTTCAGTTTGGTGAGGCTCACCAAGGTCCGTATTCCGAGCTTGTGTCGTAATAAAAAGCGTCATAATTTGCTGCAGCGGCCACACCTGATTGATCGAAATGTCGAAACAGATGGAGTGGTTCGGACGCAACGAAAAGGGTCGAAGAAACTGCGCAGTGATATCAAACACATAGTGTACCAAGGATAGCCAACGTGGCGGGGCGCTATAAAACGGAGCCTCTCGCTTCGAAGTGAACTCATAGAGGGTGCTAAGTCCTCCGATGCAAATAGGCGCCATCGATGCAAAACAATAGCCAGAGCCCCTGGTGGCGTTTTTTTTTGTTTGCTTTGCATTGCCTTTGCATGGGCAAACGTGTTGGTTTTGTTGATCTGATATAAAAACCAAAAAACGTGACAAACCTTGTATGTTCCTTCACACAATTTGCAGTATGTTTACTGATTGTCCAATTGCGAAGCTCCCACCCGATTATGTCATATCCACTGCTAAAAACCGCCACTCTATGGTGACGCCATCAGCGCCATGAATTTGTCTTTGCGAACTAATTATAATATTAAGAACCAGAATATACGTGGTAAGACCGATCCTAATAGCAGTACCATTACTCACTGGATGCAACCAACAGACAGCACAGTGCACTGAAAATATGTTCACGGCCCCTTTCAACACACCTCCGGCCTTTACAGCACAGAGAAGAGTATCTAAACTATTCTTTTTATTTTAAAGTCCACTGTGTAAACACCACACCTTTTCATTACCCTTTTACAGTGGAATCCAATGCGCAACTGAATTGCGGCTGAATTTTTCTTCTCGCGTTGGTCTCCTTTCATTTCTCGTGAAAGCGCAATGCGCCGCTGGACGTTTCGCTGCAGCAACTGCAACACAGTGACATCCTGCCACTGCTCACTGTCACAATCAATCAATCACTCAATCAATCAATCATTCTTTATTTTTCCCAGAAAGAACTGGAATGGTCTCCTGGGCTAAAAGCTGGGTAAGCAGCTTGACGAGGCCCAGGAGACCGTTACATGGCAGAACAGTGAAGTTGAGAAAAAAAAATAATGTGAATATAAAGCATTGTACACCATACGCAACATAATACAGTATTGCGGCAACATAATACAGTATGTAATGCACCATATTCGCCAAAATGAGCAAAAATAGTTAAAAATAGTACAAGTTGACATAAATAACAGTACGAAATTGTAAACAAAGGAAGCACAGTAGAAAAAACTAAGTATAACATCAAAATGTGGTTCACAATGTTATGAAGTACGTGCGCAATTTCTTGGGATTCAGACGAGTTGTGTTTTGGTACATATTAAGCATTGATGGCAGGTTATGTGTTAATGATTGATGTTTATAATAAGTGCGGAAGTGGGGGATTTCCCAGACATCTTTACTTCTTGTGTGTATATCTGTGCTACGTAGTGTTAAAAATGCCAGAGATGAGAGTAAGTTCTTGACTTCAGTAGAGGAAAAAAAGAATGTTTGGAGTAATCGATATTTGTATAAGTTATCAACCCTTATGATGTTAAAGGAAACAAACGCATCTTTAGTACTGGCTGTTGGATCGATATTTCCAATGTAGCGGATAACCTTCTTTTGTAACAAATGGAGTTTGTCTAAGTTTGTCTTTGTTGTTGTGGCCCATACCATAGGAACTGAATAAAGCATTATAGACTTGAAGTTTAGCTTTTACTGGAAGCAGTCTCCGACAACGCGATATCATGCCTGCAACTGAGGATAGTTTTTTCCTAAGATAGTGAGTGTGTGCATCCCAGCTTAAGTTCTGAGAAAAATGTACACCGAGGATTTTATGAACGTCCACAATTTCGATGTTATGGCACTGAAAATTAATAGACTGATGTATTTCAACAGGTTTATTTCGGGCACGGAATATCATTGCTTTTGTTTTCATTGTATTTATTTTAATTACGTTGAGCTGAGACCATATGGATAACTTCTGGAGGACTTCATTGCATTTTATTATTAGTCGGTCCACATTGTACTCGGGAATAAGTATGGTACTGTCGTCAGCATATATTATAAATTGAACTGTGGCATCTATGTTTACAAGATCATTTATATAAGTATTGAATAATAACGGTCCTATTATGCTACCTTGTGGAACGCCGTGAGTAATTGGTGGGAGGGAGGACATATAACCCTTTACATATACACACTGAGTCCTGTGGCTGAGGTAGGACTCCAGCAGGGCCAAACAATTACCGCGAATGCCATATGACTGCAGCTTACTGAGGAGCACTTTATGATGTAAGCAATCAAATGCCTTGCTGAAATCTACAAAAAGGGCAGCAGTTAACAAATTATTTTCAATATTCCGCAAGATATTTTCTTTAAGTGCTAACAAAGCTGATTCCGTTGATCTGCCTTTCCTAAATCCGTATTGTGCAGCTGTGATAACGTTTTCTTTATCGAAAAATTGTGTTATCCGAGTGAAAATGATTTTTTCAATTCCCTTGGAGAAGATAGGCAGCACAGATATCGGGCGGTAGTTAGTGGACAAGTTACGTTCGCCACCTTTAAAAATAACAGATACTCTGACTGTTTTCATTTGCTCAGGAAAGGTTCCAGACTCTAGAATTAAATTAAATATATGTGCAAGTACTGGACTAATTATCGGTAAAACGTACTTAACCGGTCTTATCTGCAGGTCGTGAATGTCTAATGCTTTACTGTTCCGCAGGCACATAAAAGTACTGTATATCTCAGATTCATCAGTTGGCTGGAGGAATATGGTTTCAGTGACAACACTATGGTGCGAATTTGTGGAGGGGCTGCCATTACATGCGGCAGCAGCGTTTACAAACTGATGATTGAAGTGTTCTACTAGAGCTTTGTCCCGTAATTCATTACCATCTACCATTACAGTATCTGGCATAGAATTTTTGCTCTCACGACCGAGGACGTTGTTCATAGCCTTCCAAGCAATGTCTGGGCTCTGCCGGGTAACATGTGCAAACAGATGCTCGTAATATGCACACTTTGCCCGTCTAAGTTCACTGTTCACTTCGTTTCTGACTTTCTTAAATTCTTTTAAGGTTGTTTCTAAGCGTGTCTTCAAGAAAGAATGATAGAGGCGGTTTTTGTTTGTAATTTTCTTTAAATGGTCACGAGTTACCCATGGTTCCCTGGCTCTTTTTGAAGGTTTGTGCATCTTCAATGGAAAATGCCTAGAGTACACACACACAAAACGTGTAATGAATTCATTATAGGCATCGTTAACATCCATTTTATTGGTCACAGGTGACCAGTCTTGTGAAAGAATGTCCTGCTGAAATGCCTGTAAACCATTCTGGGTGATGTGCTGAGCAATAAAGGACTGTTTTTGTTTGATAGATTTGGGTGAGTGGGTAGAATATGCCATGAAAACTGGACAATGATCACTTATGTCGGACACAAAAGTGCCAGAATTGTAAACAGTGGTATCGATATTAGTTACAAGGAGGTCAAGTACTGATGATGTAGTTCTTGTGATACGAGTTGGCGTGATTATTAAATTTTTGAAACCAGATGAAGCCAAAATGTCATTAAACTCGAAAACAGAATTGCATTCTTCAAGCATGTTAATATTAAAATCTCTAGCGCAGATCAGGCGAAGGTTATTATCACAAACATAGTCCAAAAAAGATTCATAAAATTCCATAAAGCGTGCAATATTACCACTCGGAGGGCGATATAGCACAGAGATGACATCGCTCCTATTTTTGACGGTCACGATTTCATAGTCATCCGTTACAGTGCTGAAATCCGACACCAGGCAACAATTCTTTGTTTTCTTGACAAGAACTGCCACGCCACCACCTCGTCTTTCTGGACGATTAAGAAAAAAATTATCGTAGCCATATATATTTACCATTTTACAATCAGTTGAATACCATGTCTCAGAAATCATAAGAATGTCAACTTTGAAGCGAAACTGATCCAAAAGCAGAGCAATATCATCCTCCTTGTTACCAACTGAGCGGGCGTTTATATGAATAACAGATTCGCACAAGGGGAAATCCCATTTGACTTCGGTAGGTAAAGCGAGCTCTTGATAATTCATTGTGCAACTTATGTTCTGGCTTTGTGGAGTCATCATTCCTGCCCACTCTCGTTACGAGCCGATGTGTCGCCTATCTGCCTGGAAACAATCTTCTCGACATCACACTCCCTCGCTATCTGAATGATAGGCGTATTATCTGCTTGCTTCGCGAAAATCTTTCCGTTGTTCGTCCAAACTGATTTCCAGCTGTGTTCGTATTTCCTTTTCACGGTCATTCCAAGAAGCTTTTTTAGCGCTGGGCAAAGATGTTCATTTACATAAACTGGGGTTGTATCTTCGAAACCAAGGTCAGTGTTTGTGAACCAACTGCTGCACCGACATCTGTCCCCGGCATTTCGACCAGCAGGTGTGGCCGCTGAAGCAGGTTAAGACGCTTTTTATTATGAAACAATCCCGGAATACGGACCGAGTGTTATCTCCTTGAAGAACAACGAGTTCCTTATGATTCTCCTGCCTTGTATTGATGCCGCTATGGCAGACCCTTGCACCTGTGTCACCATGTGAGAGGTCGGGGTCATGCCGCGGCTTATGGGTCATTGTCGCTCGACGTTGCATGAGAACGAAGTCTCCTTTTAGAAGAGAATGTGCGGTGGCGAGGCGCCTCTTATCCGCATGTCTTCATGTCTTCTCTCCTGATCTTGCCGCTTCATCGTAGGAGTTTGTCATTCTCTTCATGGGAAGCCTGAGGAAGTTAGGTTGATTTTTCATTCATATAAAAGCACTGCTGGGGACAACCCAGTTGCATCCTTTAGCGTTGCTGCATAATTCAGCAAATAGTCCTTTACTTCCGTTTCACATTTCATCCACTCTGCAATGGCTGTCCTTGCTACCTTCTTGACGTTCATGATGAATAACTCTCCTTCTCTATTGGCTTGAGGCCATAGTGGAGTTACTCTGTGGAGCTGAACTCTGTTGGCTGTCATAAAGTTTACGAACTTTGAGGTGAGAAATGGTAGACCACCGTCAATGTTGATGTTCACAAGCACATCATGACTGGCCAATATTTCTAGCATTTTGGATGTTACTTCTGGGATGTGCAGCCCAACGTTACTAGACTAGCGTTGGTGCAGCCATCGAAGTGCAGAAACGCTGGGAAATCTGGAATATTTATCGACCATAATCAAGACGTATTTTCCACTTGGACGGCGACCTGCAAAATTTCTATTGCTCAGGCATGAAGTTTAATTATTGTTGGCGATGGTTAGTTTGCGACGAATCAGGACAAAATGCTTCAAATGAGGTTTTCACCGCATTTCCAATGTCTTGTTTTCTTCTTGGATGGCCCTCTTCAGCTGCTGCATCAGTGGATCATCCTCTTAGGCCTATTCCACTTCGGGCATTGTCATGGTTTTGGGTACTGCTGACATACTGACACAGAGTACATATTCTCGAGTGGCTTGCTTGACCTTCTATGGTTTCCAGGCTGGCATCTTTTGCATGTCTTGATAGATAGTCGGCCGGGTTCTCTTTTCCTGATGTGTGTTTCACTTTCCAGTCATACTGTTGGAGTCATAGGTTTAGTCTCTCTAATCTGGCCGACAGTTCTGCACTCCAGTTATGAATGATGTATACAAGCGGTTTGTAGTCAGTCTCATTTACAAAGCTTACACCAGCCAGGTCCACTACGAAATGTCCTACTGTTGACACCATCGTCAGTGCTTCCTTATCTATTTGAGAATAGCGCCTCTCTTTAGGAGTCGGTACTTGACTATAGTACACGATGATGTATGCCTTTTCTCTTTTTCTTTCTTGTGTCAGCACTGCACCTATTCCTGCTGGTCCTGAATCTGTGATGAAGCAGTTTTCTTTCCTGTCGTCGTAGTAGTTGAGCAAATGGCGAGCAGCCATTTCTTTGTTAACGTTATAGAATTGTTCTTTGCTGGTCCAATGAAATGTGTTCTTTTCTCAAGTAAGCGCGCAGAGCTGTTCGTCAGTCAGCGCCTAGTGTGGGATGAATTGATTGCAGTAGTTAAATCATCCCCAGCAAGCTTCAAGCTTTTGAGGGAGTCTTTGGAACCGTCATGTGCTTGATTGCCTCCACGTTATCACAATTTGCTGTGATACCCAATTTGGAAAATACCTGTCCGAAGAACTTTACTCTTGCCCCAATCACTCACTGCTTGATGTTCAGGATCGTACTGCCCTCTTACAGTGTTTGCAGCACAAGGTGAAGCCGATTATCGTGCTCTTTGAGAGGGCGTTCAGACACTAAAATGTCGTCACTTACGTTGATGCTCCCCTCTTCGTCACGAAGAACTACTAAATAGCATTTTGGAAGACTTCTGCTGCTGGGTTTACTCAAAAGGGAACTTGCTCAGTGTGCAGTGCGCAGCGAATGTGACTATCTGTTGTGATGCCTCATCAAGGTCTAGCTGGTGATAACCGTATCTGAGGCCCAGCTTCGAGAAAACTTCACTCCAATTGAGGATACAAACAACCACCGTCTTCCACCGTCGGCATGGCGTGTCATTCTCTATTGATGGCAACATTTGCCTCCCACATGTCCACGCATGTCCTGACTGCACTTGGGTCACTTCGTTTTGGGACAACCCCTATTCGAGAAACCCATGGGGTCGGTCCTGCTGCTGCCTTGATTATGTCGTTTTATTGTCTGGCGCTCTTCTTTCTCCACTCTCACAATTTGAGAGATCCTTCTGTGTGGGCGAGCTACTGTCTTCCTTTATTTGAATCTTTTCTTGGAAATATTTAAGTGTTCACAATCCCTCGAAGAGATTTGGAAATTCTTTTGCAGGGTTTACATGGGGACTGCTGGTAACCTCATTTAGAATTTGTATGACACCTGGGTAACTCACTGTTTTGTGGCTCAGTAGGGATGCGTGCTCCCCTTTTATGACAAAGACGTTTGTCTCGACGCTCTTCACTCGGGCTTGCGTCTTATTTGTGAACACTGCTAACCCCGGAAGGACTGCATTCACTGCATACAGCACGATGTGTATGCTTATTTCTTTCAAGGGTGTGCTCAGACACGCCAATCACGCCAATTGTGTTTCCATTTCAAAATGAAAATTCTATTTTGACTTTGTTGAGTTATACTCCTGTATTGGGAATCTTGGGCTTGCCCTTTATACAGTATAGTTTTTCAGGAGATCTTCGAACTCGAGTTTCTCTCCGTGGACTACACAGCCAAGCAAAATGATTGTTTGCTGACCTTGTGGCAGATGGATTCCTATGCCAAACATTTATTTGCCTCCAGCATGTGGCTACTGTCCTCCACAGCAGGAGCATGTCTTTATTGATGCGTCCGTCATTTGTGCTGCTGCTTCTTTGGAACTAACTGGATGATTGGCATTGCCGCTTTTTTCTCTATATCAGCAAGCTTGTCTTTCAGCCCTGTCAAGGCTGTGTTCCTTGCTTAGTAAGCGGTCAATCCTCATGTCTTGCTCTAGAATTTCTATTCTTCTTAATCTCGCTACGTGGTTCTATGTACGATTAGGCATAGGATTAATTTGTACACAGTGCCGAATTCTTACGTAGCAGCCAGCAGCCGCAGACATACATGAAACCGATTGATGGTTTCGGTTTCTTCCTGCTTCACTTGACGAAACACATGTTGCTGGAAGACCACGTTCTTCAATTCAAAATCATTCTTAATTTCTAAACCGCGGTGTCATACAAAACACCCACGTCTGGGAGCGTCGGGGAAGATGCAGACAGCTCAGCTTCTCCCGCAAGATGCAATAACATCGCTGTCTCTATAGTGTCAGCGGTGATGTTGGCCACAATCAGATAGTCCTTGAATCTGGCACGCCATCGTGTCAATGCTGTGACACGAGTCTGGTGTTGCATGCGGGTGAAAAGCAGCAATACGCGAAACGTTCATGCTGTTTGATGTGCGGAGCAGCGGCACTCTGCTGCGTCATGAGGTCACTTTAGGTATCGCATCCCCGTCGCCAGTTTGTAGCATCTTCGTGATCAATCCGAAATAACAACACTCTCTTAAATTCAACTCGTTTATTGCGTCACACCTGCATTCATACAAATTTGCGATTTACATCCATCTGTTGATTTCTCTATCTCTCCCCGGCTGCCCCAGATATCCAATTCCCTCTCTTCAGGTATTCAGTTCCACGGCCGGCAAAGTCACTCTCTGGCATGTTTGTGGCTCCCTCTCTAAATGGCGTGATATATTACAGGTCTGTGAAAATACACAGTGCAAAATGAAGAGCTCGAACAATTGGGTGTGTCTGACCTTCTCCACGTTTTGTTTGAAGCCCTGCATTCATATGTCCCAGCGATGCCACCTGAAATCCTGAAGAACTTCCTACAGCTGCTGCTTTCCTTGTGAGAGTGATTACTGCTTTCGAAGCAAACTTTTTTCTGCTCTAATATGGCTTGTATCGAACTTTATAGGACTCCAAACTGCCTAAAAGTGTCACTTATAATGGAGTGGAACTGTGCCCAGACCGAAACTTATAGAGATGCAAGCAGCATGGGGCTAGGCACCATTCTCGTTCAGAAGCAGCAAGGCTGCGAGAGAGTAATAGCGTACGTCAGCCACTCTTTGTCAAAAGCAGAAACCAGCTATCCTGTGACGGAGGAGTGTCTTGGAATAGCATGGGCCATGTTGAAATTCCGCCTTTACTTTTACGGCAGGAGGAAAATCCGACTGGCGGCTTGCTCGTGGCCCCTCCCGCCACCAGATTCAGGCTGGTGTAGTTTCGGCTACTAGGCTTTGTTCAGGTGCAACGCCAGCGGTCAGAGTGGGACAGCCGGATCCTGCTCTGTGGGGTTTCCATGCCCCAATAGAGGGTGCAGCGGCCTCTCTGCGACATTGTGAGCGTGTTGCAGCTCACGATTCCCATTACCCGTGTGTGTGGGTCTGTCCGGAGGGTTATGGACTGGGCACACGGAATCCGGCTGGAAAGCAGAACGGCGGTTTGGAATTGAATATGCCAAAATAAGCTGCATGGTCTCCTCTCGGTACAAATGGCGTACCACGCAGCCGCGGACGCGTTGATTTTCGATTCCGAAGAGCTCGGTGCCACGCGGGGGCATGCGGCTGGGCAAACCAAGCCTGGGTTTTGGGGGAATTCGTTTTTGGGGGAAGTCGCCTTTAGGGCTGAAGACTGGAAAAGTGGTAGAGTTAATAGCCCAATGGGGAGGCCAGTACACCCTAAAACTCGGGAAATCGCGGTGGTTAATACCGAGTAACGGTTAGTAGACCTGACGAAATCACAGAACGGCACCGAGCCTTGGGAAAGTACACGTAAAAAGAACTTGTGGTAGCGTGAGGTGTAAGCTGGAGACAAAAAATGGGACTCCAAGCCATTGGAGCCTGGAGGTAGGAGCTTCACAGACTAATGTCAGGAGGTGAACGCCGGTGGTTCGACACGATTCGAAAACCGTCAAAGGGTCCCCACTGCGAGAAGTACCTTACAGTAAGAGCTGAAGCACCGAATGGGTAGCATGACACCTATGTCGCCTTACTACTGTTGGATGGTCGGTGTGGTGGAACCTGACTTGGGTGAGGGGATCTTTGTCGAACCCCTGTTAGGTAACCCTGTCTTTGACGGTCGCAGACCCCGACAGACGTCCTCCGTATTATAAAAGTGCGCTTGGAGGCAGAGGGCCGCACTATTGGTTGAACTTTGAGTGCTCGCCTTCTGCGAAGGCCTGGGAAGGAGCTCAATGGGATCAGAAATACGGAAAAGTTCCAGCTGTCCCCAATCCCTCCTAATTGTCATAACCCCACCCATATTTCCCATATCACATTCCCACATCCCATCACAACCTGCTGCCTCCTAGGTGAGTTCAAGGGAGTCTCCCTGGACCCACTCCTTCAACTGTGGGTTGCTTTCCACCCACGGGTGGCAAAATCACAGTTTCGCAAGGACCACGTCTTTTATTTTGCAAATGGGATTATACTCGCTACACATTAGTGGTGAGCCGCCGTGGTGGCTCGGTGGTTATAGCGCTCGGCTGCTGACCCTAAAGACACGAGTTCGATACCGGCCGCGGCGGTAGAATTTCGGTGGAGGCCATATTCTAGAGGCCCGTGTACTGCGCGATGTCAGTGCAAGTTAAACCCCAGGTGGTAGAAATTTCCGGAGACCTTCCGCACGGCCTCCCTCAAAGCGCGAGTCGCTTTGGGACATTAAACCCCTATAAACTAAACCAAGCAGTAGTGATGCGGGAGAGGCTTGTTTTTCTTATTCCTTTTTAAGCCTCATCATACATTATGTACTTGTACGGCAGGCTTTTCAAAGCTGTGACTGATTAAAACGTGCTGCGCTGGCTCGCCAACTTCAAGGACCCATTTTGCCGCCTCGCTCGATGGAGCTTACGACTCCAAGAGTTTGACGTTACTGGTGTTTACAAGTCTAGATGCAAGCACTCTGACACCAAATGCCTAGAGATACACCACTAAAAATGAGGACGACGATGCCTGCCTAGCAGCAGCAGCACCAGCAGCAGCACTTCTGCGCAGCAGCAGTGCTCGAACTCTAAGCTCCAAAGCCTCATCGAGTACTGGGAAGACAAGGCTTCTTCACCCCAACCTCGTCGGAAGTGAAGACTCATCTGTCTGAGTACAGAATGCTGTCCGAGTTGCACTCTGAACAAAGCCGCTTACCTCCTTGCTGTACCTGAAATTCTTTGTGAAGGAATTCTACATGCTATACACGATGGGCTGACAGCTGGACACCAGGTTTTCTCACACTGTCCACAGCATCCAAGACAATTATTACTGGCCCCAGCTATATGCCGATGTCGCACGTTATATGGAAAGCTGCAGAGATTGTCAGCGACAGAAGGCTCCTCCCTTCCGACCAGCAGGATTCCTGAACCTTATTGAACTTCCATCAAAACCCTTCCAACAGAGTGGTATGGACCTGCTTGGCTTTTTCACAAAGTCAACAAAGTGGAGCATCGTATTGCCATACTACCTAACCCGCTACGCCGAGGCAAAAGCCCTACTGAACGGAACAGCAGAAGTCGCCAAATTTTTCGTGCAGTGCATTCTTCTGCGACGCGACGCCCCAGAAGTGCCCATTACGGACACAGTAACAGCATTTATGGTAAACCTGATGCAAGCCATCCTGCCTTACAGCAAAAAAGCAACCAGAGGACATCTGCATACTATCCGCAAACCAACGAACTTGCAGAACGTCTGCACACAACCATCACTGACATGCTCGCCAGGTATGTCGATCCCGAACACAAGACTTGGCGTGTCATCCTGCCTTACATGATCTTCACAAACAACACGACAGTGCAAGAGACCCCCCAGATGTAGCCTTTTAGGCTCTTCTATGGCATGGGGGCCACGATTATGCTCGATGCCATACTGCCACAGGTTGCCGAAGAAGACAATGTCGACGGCGCCGCCTACCTACAGGGCATGGAAGAAGTACGGCGGATGGCCAGCCTGCGTAGACGAACAACGGACCGACACTCAACGCGACAGATGGCACAAGGGCATTTATGGCCAAAGACCGCCACGGCACAAGGTATTTTTGAGTTCTCAAGGTGAGGTCAAAGACCCATTCCCAAGCATTTCATCCTAAATAAGCAGAGCAACAGACCAGGGGAAAGCTTGTACCCATTGTATCACTGGTGGGTACCCGGTGGCACTGGGTATCGAACCCAGCACCTGCCGCATGCGAGGCGAATGCTCAACCACTTGGCCAACGCTGCGGTTAGGCTCATGTACTACTGTGCGATGTTAGTGCACGTTAAAGAACCCCATGTGGTTGAAATTTCCGGAGCCCTTCACTATGGTGTCCCTCATAGCCTGAGTCCCCGACGTTAAACCTCCATAAACCATTAACCATTTCAGAGCTGAAACAAGACCACTGAAAAATATTACATTATGAGAAGGGCAAGCAGACAATACTATGCTCCCATCCCTTGCACTTCATGCTAATTATATTTCTCGGAACCCAGCTTAATCAGGATAAAGGGCCACACAACAGACAGAGCAAAGTTGACAGCATAAAGGCTTCTAGGAACACTTCGTTGACTACGTGGTCAATCTAAACTATAATGCACTGCAAATGGGTGCACAGACATTGCAGTGCAGATTGTACTCAACAACTTGCCAGGAGAACCATTGGGAATGTTACAGGGCTGTCCACCAGGTAAGATAGTTGGACATGAAAAAAGCCTTCTTCAGCACCGGCTTGCGATGGCACTCTCCAGAGAGCTGGAACAGTGCAGAAACACTCAGCTTATAAAGTTTGGCTTGGTTTATGGGGGTTTAACGTCCCAAAGCGACTCAGGCTATGAGAGACGCCGTAGCGAAGAGCTCCGGAAATTTGGACCGCCTGGGGTTCTTTAACGTGCACTGACATCACACAGCACACGGGCCTCTAGAATTTCGCCTCCATCGAAATTCGACCGCCGCGGCCGGGATCGAACCCGCGTCTTTCGGGCCGACAGCCGAGCGCCGTAACCACTCAGCCACCGCGGCGGCTGCTCAGCATATACAGTAAACACTTCGTGTCACTTTTTCTAAGGAACAGAGATTAGCATGTACACAGAACAAGTAGGATCATTAAGCCAATGCTGTTGGTATTGGCATTGCACAAGCACCACTTGTACCCAGCTGTTTACCCCTTCTGCCTCTGTAAAAAAAAGATATAAGTGGAAGAACCAGGCCAACAAATGCGCGGGGATAAAATGTTTGGTATAAAAGGTAACAAATGCACACCGCTACACTTGTACTCATTAAGCAGTTTCCACAGTTACAATAGACGCACAACACTCGGATACTAATAGTCAATGAAGTTCAATCTACACAGAAGTTCACTCAGTACACATCACATAACAATACATCGCACTGACTGAAGAAGTTAACAAATGCACTAAAAGAAACTAAGCTTTTAATGTACAAAGCCTTAATTCATCCCATAATATAATACGTGTTGCCTGTCTGGAATCTTCATAAATGAAGTGAAACTGATCAAATCAAGAGCATCCAAAGGAAAGCCATCAGGTTCATATATTGTCGGTATGATCACCATTTTCCACCTTCTTGCTCCTTGTCCGCTTTGAATCTAACAACCTCGCTTCTTTATCACCCACGTTTCCTGATCCTAACCAGTTGAGACTGAACAGCGCAAGGACACGTCAACAGTGTTCTTTGACGCCGCCGGTCATTCCCTTGCTGCCCGTTTCTGCATTCCCGCCAGTTTACTTTAGAAGAAGAATTTTACGCCCGGTGGTGCATGGTTTCTTCTCGTCATGCCTCTTCACATCCCTGTTTTTCAACTGATGCACGACGATGCCACGTCTGGCCACTTCGGAGTTGGCAGGACCCTTCATCGCACACAAGAACATTTTTACTGGCCCAAAATGCGCCAGTGGATTCAACACTACATAGCCAGCTGTGTCCAGTGCCAGCATTTTAAGCTCCCTACGTCATGTTCGCCAGGCCAGCTGCACCCTGTCACACCTCCGACCACACCATTTCATCAAGTGGGCATTGACCTGTTAGGTCTTTTTCTCTTGTCTGCGAATGGTAATCGCTGAGTTACCGTGCGTGTTGACCACCTAACACGATACCGTGAAACAGCCACCGTACCATCCGCCACTGCTTCCAATGTGTCTATTTTTCTTCTGCGCTTTCTTATTCTCTATCATGAATCTCCTCGCGTTCTCATCAGTGATCGTAGGTGCCAGTTTACTGTGGATGTTGTCGAAGAACTACTTCATCGCTGTGAATGCAATTTTTGCCACTCGACACTGTATCATCCACAAATGAACGGCCTCGTCGAATGCACAAACCACACGTTCACCACTATGCTGGCAATGTACGTCAGTTCTGACCATAAGAACTGGGATGACATGCTTCATTTTATTACGTATGCGTACAACACTGCACAACATGAAAAAACTCGTATAGCCTCTTCTACCTTCTGTACGCCCGCATTCCCCGCCGCTGTATCGACATCATCCTTCCTTTTCCCATTCACGACGAGCCTTCCATCGCCGCCACACTCTGCCGAGCTGAAGAAGCACGTCGAATTGCCCACCTCCGCAATTTGGACTCAAAGCAGCGCTCTAAACACCGCTACGACATCCACCACCAGCCCATCTGCTATGACCCTGGTGATAAAGTGTGGTTGTGGACGCCGCTCCGCAAGCGTGGTTTGTGTCAGAAGCTCTTGACCTACTACACTGGCCCCTTTGTTGTGCTTGAGCATATCAGTTATTTGAACTACGTCATCTCACATTTCACATTTCACATTTCATTTATTCCACATTTATCCTGTTACAGAAAAAATGTGAGGGCAAGGACTAAAAGCTGCTAGTTAAGCAGCTTGACTAAGGCCCTTGCCCCTTTTGATGGCAGCGTACAGCGGTTTCAAATCACACAAAAATTTACACACAATGATTAGATTAGTTTCTGCAGAAGTTCTTGCACTACAGCACAAATTAAATACGATCAAATAATATTTTACGCGCGTACACCAGAAAACATTATACCGAGTCAGCACACGCACACACACACATATATATATAAAACCTCTATACACAAAAATTTATACAACATGTGCATACTTCAAAAATGATATCTGAAACAAAGACAAATGTATTTATACAGAAATGTTTCATTAATTACAACATGGAATTGCCAATCCTTAATCTATTGCTTCATACTGTTAGATTCCTAAAATATTTAACGAGTGCGGGTCTTGACGCTGTTCTTATGTCCATGTCTGTGTCTTGAAGTGTGTTTAATAATACTGGCAAGCGATGTTCCAATCTATTAAAACCGTTATTTGTGCGCGAAAAGGGGACTAGCCAAATGTTTCTGTGTCTTATGTTGTAAGGAACATCCCAAGATTGTCTGAGATGGCAAAGCGAGAGAAAGCATGTATTGGATTTTGCCAACGAGATTTTATACTTCATACTTAAGTTTAAATTGTATAGATGTACTGCAGGGACTATATTATATGTTGAGAAAAGCTCTATTGTATGGCCATCATACGGTAAGCCTGCAATGGGACGGATTGCTTTCTTCTGCATTAAAAATAGCCGGTGTATGTTCGCCTTTGATGTCGTTGCCCAAACAAGGCTACAGTAATTGATGTGTGGGGTAAATAAGGCATTATATAACATTAGCTTTATCTTAGGTGGGACAATGTAACGAAGTCTGCACAGAACGCCACAGGCCTTGGCCAAGTTGCGAAGCACATTTGTTACATGTGCATCCCAATTTAAATGTTCATTAAATACTACACCTAAGGTTTTCACCTCACGTACAGTATCTATTTTTTCTTGGCCTATCTTTAAACAAATACCGTAATCAAGAATTTTTTGCGCAGGTCGAAATAGGACAGCCTTGGTTTTTTTCGTATTTATTTCTAATGAATTTACTTTACCCCATTCTAACAGTTTACTAAATGTAATATTACCTAAAGACGATAATTCACTAGCGTCCTCTGACTGAATAAAGAAACTTGTGTCATCGGCATAGACTACAAAGAATGCCTGGTTGCTTATTGTTACTATATCATTTATATAGATAGTAAAAAGAATGGGTCCTAATATACTACCTTGTGGCACTCCACAAGATATATTGCGTAGAGCTGACGACTCCTCTTTTAGTGAAACGCTTTGTTGTCTCGCGGACAGATAGGATTGTGAAAGGGCAAGAGGTATTCCATGGAATCCGTAATGTTCAAGCTTAGAAAATAGGGTTGTGTGGTTAATTCTGTCAAATGCCTTGGAGAAATCTACAAAGGAGCCTAGTGTTAATTTTCGTTGTTCGAAACCTTTAATAATAAATTCCTTTTGTGTGAGAAGGGCCAGTTCTGTTGACATACCTTGTCGGAAACCAAACTGCTGGATGGATATTATAGAATGCTTATCACAGAACGATACAACTCTTTTGCAGATGACTTTCTCCAATCCTTTTGATATGACAGGCAGCACAGAAATAGGCCTATAATTTGAAAACTCATTTTTTTCTCCCGACTTAAACAGAACAGTGACTCTGGCTAGCTGCATTTTTTGTGGGAAAACACCAGTAGTCAAACAGCTATTGAAAATATGTGTGAGAGCAGGTACCAGGAGCTCGAGCACAAACTTTATGGGGCGGATAAGAAGGCCATCAATATCACGCGCATTGCTATTCTTCAAAGACATAAAAATAGAATACACTTCATCTGGAGTAACTGGATCAAAAAAAGCAGTGTGGGCATTCGGTAGACCCAAGTAGGACGATGCTTTATCATCATGGTTACTGTTCGCTAAAGTCGTAAAGTATTCATTAAACTTATTTGCTAGTTCTCTTCCTTTAAAACTTTGATTATTGACACTAATTTCGAGGTCTCCACTTTCATGCGTATTGCGATTTAAAAGTTTATTTAATTCACGCCAGAGAGCGTCTCCCCGAGTTGCAACGCGACCAAAAAGATTTTCAAAATAAGTGTGTTTGGAGTTGCGTAGCACTTTTGTTACGCTGTTTCTGTATTTCTTAAATGATATGAAGTCATTGGGGTCTTTTGTTTTCAAGAACTGAAAATACATCGCATTTTTTTCACTAATCATTCTAATACATTCGTCAGTGAGCCATGGTTTCCGACATTTTTTGCGTTTTTTGACAGATTTGTACTTAAAGCAATCTGCGTAAGCACGTTTAAGCAAACCCAAGAATATGTCGTAGGCATCATCAGCAGTAGTACACTCAAGCGCAGATGTAAAGTCAATTTCCTCAACTGCAGTTCGGAAACGTTCAAGCGTTTTTTCATTAATTTCTTGAACTACAAATGATTCACAAGGCTTTTCGAAGTTTTCACATAGCTCACCGGGCTTACAAAACATAAAAATAGGCAAATGATCACCCAGAGCTGCCGTTATAACGCCGGCTTTGATACAGCCTTCCGGATCATTTGTGATGAATATGTCAAGAAGACTTTCAGAGTGACAAGTGATGCGTGTAGGCTCTGTTATAACTGTTGAACAATGAAAAGTGTCCAGAAGCAGACACATACGTTGCGAGTTTAGAGTAGGCTGAAGCATGTTAATGTTGCAGTCACCACCGATGGTAATGTGCAGTTTATTCAAACACGCGAAATTCAGGAGCCTTTCTAAGTAGGCAAAAAATTGATCAGTATTCCCATCTGGCGGCCTATAAGTAACGACAAATATAGATTGCTTGCATTGGAGCGTCAGAGTCTCGTAATCGGGAGTAATAGCTGTGAAGTCGGGGAGCACTACGCATGGCAACTGTTCTGATATCAACTGCATTACTCCCCCACCACGCCTGCAGGGTCTGTTTAGGTAGAAACTCCTGTAGCCTGGTAGACAAAGCACTTCTTCTTGCGTTTTATACCATGTTTCGGTTACCATTATCATATGAAACTTGAACCTAAATTCATCAAAAAATGTTGTTAGTTCATCGTGTTTGTTCCTTGCAGACTGCGCATTAAAATGTAGAAAGGCAAGGTGCGCACTGTCTTTCGGGCAAGCGATATTTTTCGGTGTGTTCATCAGCACGGGGAAAGAAGATGCACTGAGTAGCGCAAGAGGTGCTTACACAATCTTTTCCAAATCAGCTTCGCATGAAATCCGCATGACACGAGATGTCTCCGTTTTCCGCGCGAAAACTTTGCCGCCTTTTGCCCATGCAAAACGCCAGCTCATTGCCTTCTTTTTTGCGATAGTCTTTCCTAGCAGAAACTTAAGCTGAGGACAAAGGTGTTCGTTCACAAACACCGATGCCTTGGTTGAAAATCCTAGGTCTTCGGTGTTTAGTTTCTTGCTGCGTGCCTTGTCAATCACTTGGTTTCGTTTCGCACGGCTGTTGAAAACGGCAACAATGTTCTTGCTTTCGGCGTCGTTCCAAACAGGAACACAATGACACACCTCGATATCCTGCCTATCTATAGGCTCACCCACTGCGTCGCCCACTTTAGCAAGCAGCTCTTCTAGGTTTTCATTATCCTCACACGGTACACCCTTTATTTCAATGTTCTTGATCCTAGAATACTGATCTTGTTCAGTTACTCTAACAGAGTTGTCGTGCACCTGTTTTCTCAGATTTTCAAGCTCCTGTAGCAATTCTTCATGAGATTCTTTAAGTGCAGCATTTTCCTTTTTTATTTCGGCGCACTCTTGTTTCATTTCTTCGTAGTCTTTGTTGATGTACTCTAGGCTATTTTTTAGCTCCCTCAGTTCCTTTCGGAATTCACGCTTTAGGTCAGCAATTTCTGTCATGTCGCAAACAGCACGCAAAGCGCTACACGTATCAAAAACGTCACCGGCAGCAGAGGCAGGGCAGAGGACAGTGCAAAAGAAAAGATACAAAAATGACAGCTCAAACCTGCGATTCAAGATGAAAGAATAAGCGTTGTTGCCGGTCCACTGCCTCCGCTGCCAAATGACCAGGATGGCGATGTTGCAGTCCTTTTACAGCCAGGCGACGTAGCAGTGCTGTGATGCAGTGCCACGTGATGTCCACCACGTGATGTCGCAGGTATGCAGGGGTCCTTTTGTAGGCCGGAAATCAGCCCAGGCAGTCCGGTGGTCCACACTATCAGCTGATAGCGCTCGGGGCAGTAGGCGTCTGCGATTCAAGATGAAAGAATAAGCGTTGTTGCCGGTCCACTGCCTCCGCTGCCAAATGACCAGGATGGCGATGTTGCAGTCCTTTTACAGCCAGGCGACGTAGCAGTGCTGTGATGCAGTGCCACGTGATGTCCACCACGTGATGTCGCAGGTATGCAGGGGTCCTTTTGTTGGCCGGAAATCAGCCCAGGCAGTCCGGTGGTCCACACTATCAGCTGATAGCGCTCGGGGCAGTAGGCGTCTGCGATTCAAGATGAAAGAATAAGCGTTGTTGCCGGTCCACTGCCTCCGCTGCCAAATGACCAGGATGGCGATGTTGCAGTCCTTTTACAGCCAGGCGACGTAGCAGTGCTGTGATGCAGTGCCACGTGATGTCCACCACGTGATGTCGCAGGTATGCAGGGGTCCTTTTGTTGGCCGGAAATCAGCCCAGGCAGTCCGGTGGTCCACACTATCAGCTGATAGCGCTCGGGGCAGTAGGCGTCTGCGATTCAAGATGAAAGAATAAGCGTTGTTGCCGGTCCACTGCCTTCGCTGCCTCTCGCACCTTACTGACAGTGGCCGATGCTCATGAAAGACCCAAGTGGTGCATATTGCCCGGCTCAAACAATTCAGCCCTCGGGACCCTGCTTAGCTCACCGTGGGAGACTTCATCTGCGGGGGGGGGGGGGGGGAGAATTGTGACGTGCTTTGTGTCGACAACGAAGCGGAGGAGACCGGAAGCGTGGAGGAAAAAAAAAGCTGGTCGGCCTGGCAGGGTTGAGCTCTCAGCCCCGTCCCTAAACATCCGAAATAGACGCCCCACACCTGCTGAGACGTCCCAGACGCCTCAGTGCCTGCTGAGTACATAACAATATCTTTTTGGAAAACGAAGAGTCATTCGTTAGAAAACAGAAGTTACAATAAAAAAATAACTCTTACGATGTCCCGAGTGATTCACCGCGAGTGTTCAGTTTAGTATTACTTGTTTTACTTGTGCCTTTTGACTATTGTGTTGACCTGATTGTATCTCCGTGGTTTCGTTGTTCTTTCCAGTGATTTAGATGCATCGAAATGAACGTGTATAGCAATACGCATGTCCTATGACAGTCGATGGTCTCTCAAACTACTGTATATTTGTTATCAACCTACTTGCTATGGTCTATCCTACTGCAGTTCACATGTTTTGTATCTTGTGTATGTTATACTGGATAAGGTATTGTTTTGTATAACTGTCCCATTACTTTGCCCACTCCTGTAAGAGCCTAAGTAGGCTTACAGTATGCTTAAATAAATAGAAATCAAGTCTCTTCCATTAAACTCTTTTTTAGCAGCTATCGGTGCCACATGATGTTTTCTTTTGTGTTGTGTTCATTGTGCATTGCTTCAGTTTATAAGTTACAGCCCATCACATTGTTCACGCTAGGAATTCAAACGTGTTAGATGTAATCTTTTTCCCGTGTGTGTGTTGTACGTTGTCGTTTTTACACTAATTGTTAACCCCTCGCCTGCAATAGCCCCAATAGCGGCTTAAGTATGTAAAAATATTTTCAAAGAACTGCACAGCCGGCCTCCTATTCGAGCGGCTCCTTCTCTAACCAGGCAATGATGTGCGAGGCACTACAGGAGAATGTGCACAGTGACAAGGCTTGTGTAGTTCATTTTAAGTTTGAGAAATTCTTGCATCACAGGCTCACCAAATGAAGATGGTCCTGGCTCCGTAGACATAGACATGTTTTCTAGACAACTACCAAGAAACTAGCTACCAACCATCTGGGGTACCAAGATAAGAATTAACATGTTCTTGAAGGCAAGCTTAGTACTGACTACCGTGCAGCTTGTCGCATAAAATGTTTATTTTGTTTCAGTTGCTATGGCTGACGAACGCAGAGGGTCATGCATGGAGGTTTCAGACAAAAGCTGCATCAAGTTGTCAAGATACAAGAACCAGGCATGGCATGAGCTCTCTTTACTGCATGATCACCACTTGTTTCCACAGAATTGAAGTAAAATCTGGGTGCTGCACAGTGAATGTTACTGCAATTTCTAGCCCATTTGTGGCATTACATGTGAAGAAACATGTCTTCAGCAGAGTTGTCGCATAATTCACCAGTAACTTTTGAGATAGCTGAAGCTATGTTAGTAACTTTCGTGAGACTGGAATGAACTTTTCGGGCAATGGCTTCAGCAACACCATTATGCAGGATGGGTTTATGGGTTTATGAGGGTTTAATGTCCCAAAGCGAATCAGGCTATGAGGGGTGCCACGGTGAAGGGATCCACAAATTTCGAACAACTGGGGCTCTTTAACGTGCACCGACATCGCACATCACATGGGCCTCTAGAATTTCGCCTCCATCGAAATGCAGCTGCCGCGGCCGGAATCGACCCCGCGTCTTTCGGGTCAGCAGTCGAGCGCCGTAACCAATGAGCAACGTCTCATTTATAAAACTGTTGACAGGCATAGTTTTATAAAGAAGGCACTGCACTAAGCCACCACGGCGGCCGGAAATGAGGATGTGAGTTGAGCAACTGGTACATGTTACCTGTATACATAGGTGCAGAAAACTTCTGTCCATTTTGTGAGGGCAAGATCTCATCAAAGGATTCAATACCATACATAATCAATGTTCTAACGATTTTGAACTGTGCACAATTGAATGGTAAAAATAGCTGCGCAGCCGCGCGTCATCATGGCTTGTTACAGTAGAGTTACTCAGGCATACACACAATGTGGTATACTGCAACCATTTCTCATGCAGCAAGCAGTTAGTATAACTTCAAGTAGTTAAAAAAGTACGCTTTAAGATAGAAACTGCCCATGGTCGTCGTAATGCAATATGAACTGATCTGTGTGTAGTTATGTTGGGGGCGTTCTGCCGAGTCTTGTCTTGCGCATCATCTTGTGGTACACTGCAATCGTTTCTCAAGCAGCAAGCAGTTAGCATAACTTCATGTAGTAGGTTCAGAGAGTACGCTTTAAGATGGAAACTGCCCATGGTCATCGTAATGCATATGAACTGAGATGAACTGATAAAAGTAGCTGCACAGCCACGCGTCATCATGGCTTGTTACAGTAGAGTTTCTCAGGCGTACACACAATGTGGTATACTACAATCACTTCTCATGCAGCAAGCAGTTAGTATAACTTCAAGTAGTAGATTAAAAAAGTACGCTTTAAGATGGAAACTGCCCATGGTCGTTGTAATGCAATATGAACTGATCTGTGCATAGTTTTGTTGGGGGCCTTCTGCAGAGTCTTGTCTTGCGCATCATCTTGTGGTACACCGCAATCGTTTCTCAAGCAGCAAGCAGTTAGAATAACTTCATGTAGTAGGTTGAGAGAGTACGCTTTAAGATGGAAACTGCCCATGGTCATCGTAATGCAATACGAACTGATCTGTGTGTAGTTATGTTGGGGGCCTTCCGCTGAGTCTTGTCTCGCACATCATCTTCACGTGCAAGACTAAGCATGTGTGCCGAGTGGCGAAGTTATGAAAAGCTTCTTCTCTGCTGCTACAGCAAAAAATGTATTTCCTCTGCACGTGTTGCATAAGTGGGTCAAAACTAGAGTATGTCCACTGTTGTGGTATGAGTTTTCCTTTAAATAATCACTATACATCACATGTATCTGCGCAAACAAATAACCATTGTTAAATGTATGAACTGTGTACTTTCACTTTCAGTGAATCGTGATTGTATATAATGGTCTCTTTTTTGCTTTTGTTTTTCGTAAATGTGTACTTTCACCCTGCTGTGTGAAGACTTCTGTCTTGCTTATGCTGCAAGTTTTTGCTGAGACAAGCGCCTAGTGAGACGATCATTGTTTTCTTCTTTTGCCTCTGTCCCATGACAGTGCTTGTGTAATGTCAAAAGCACAATAAACAAAAACTAACAACGGCGACAACCCTAACTGTTAAGCAGCGGAGTGAAATGAAGCCGCGTACTTGCGGAACTAGCGAAACTCCACTCCACTCATTGCACTGAAATTCTACCACGGCCGTTCTCCTGCTGCCTCGGCTCTAGAAGACGCCCTGCGCTATTCAGGGAAGCTTAGGAAATTCACTGCTCGCTGGTGTATTCTACGGCATAACAAGAGAATGAGTCTCGCCCCGAAGCCATCGCGAGTCGACTCACCGAAGCGAGTACACGACAAAGCCAAATTGAAAGCAGGTCACACTCGAAACAAACACCCAGACCACACAAATCTTACGAGTTGCTGCTATTTCAGGCATTCTCAAGAAAACGGGGGATTGTCTAACGTGCGTCACATGCAGCAACGTTATTGCCTCTTCACGGCGCTAGTGAGCATGAAGCTTAGAATTGTCGTAAGGCAACTCGTTATCTCCTTTCAAGGGTCCTGGTTGTTTAGGTCACAAAATGAAAAACGAATTTCGGCTTAAACCTTCAGCCTGTGAAATTGGAATATAATTTTCTTTGCACCAATCGTCGTTAACGTGACGGAACGTATTTATTGTTTTTGTTTACTCCAGAACGCCATTGTGCCGCATATCGCATTTTACGTTATGTCAGGGGCCGTCTCAGCCATACGCTGTAAACACGACTATGCTGTACAATGGGAGTTTTAAGAAAAGAGTTAGGAGACAGCTTACTCCCTTTTCACTCCTTTCTGCTTAGAGTGTGGCAGCCACAGATGCACTGCACCCAACACATGCGCGCGGTGGATGCGTCGAGCGTCTTGCACTGCGGGGGACGAGCACTCTTGACTCGACCCAGAGCACACTGCAGGTTTGCCCGGAGAGGCCCCCGGGAATCGGCAACGCACATGCCTCTCTCCTCCCTCATCCCGAGTGTGCGTGCTGAGCTCTTGCTTTTCATCCGCGTGTTTTCTTGGATTGCCCGCACGGCGCGTTCCCTTTCTGTCCTCGGCTTTCGTGCGCGGTAATCATTCTGCGCTCGAGGCCCTGAACAAATGAAAGGAAGCCGGTTGGCGAAGGCTGTCTGCTTCTCGACTTGCGCATTGTTAACAATGCTATCACAGGAACCAGTTGATTGATCACATTGGAAACGCATGCGCTACTTGTAAAAACAAGGAGACAAAAAAGACAAACGACACACAACACAAGCGCTTGTGTTGTGTGTAGTTTGTCTATGTGTCTCCTTGTGTTTCCAAGTAGCGCATACGTTTCTAATACTACGCATTGTACGTGTTGAGAAAACTAGAGATGTAACTCATGAGCGGGAATTTTGCGGCAAGTTCTCAGGACCATGCGCAAATAGACTTTCTCTAGATTTTTTTAGACTCTTTTGCCTTCTAATATACATTCCGTTTGTCTATTTATTTGATATAGACGGTCTGTAAACGAAAGTCTAGTAAATATGTACGGCCATACGTATATAGATTGTCTATAGACAGTCTATAGGATTTCTCTACATAACGTTTTTAATCTAGTCTATAAAGGACGCGTGTACAAAAGGCTGTAGCCTTTACTGAAAAAATTCTCTGGACACTTTATTGGCAGTAAAAAAAATTTCCTTAGGGCACCTTCAGTTAATTCATTGAATAACGTATTTTGTTTCTATCATGTTTAATCAGGACGCTTCAAAAGGCGACTGCATGCGCAAACTTTATTCCAGTAAAGGTAAAGACTGCGGGTGCTTACAGTACCGGAAAACAACTTAGCGCTTTCCTTCGCCGTCTCAGAAAACTAACTGCTTTTCATGCACGCTGACTTAGGTCGCGCTAAAAGGCAGGTCAACAAAACAAGGGGGTGAAAGTAAACGAACTTTACACGGCGCAGAACTGCAAAACTTATGACGCAACTGGCAAAAATCTCGAAGAAAACTTCGGACGAAACACGCTTACAACTCGACTTAAGCCTTCTTTTATTTAGTTCACGCATGTCTCCCTGTGTACTGTTGTCTCTTTGTTTTGTTTTTTTTGCGCCATAAAAATAAAGTGTGGTTTACACGAATGCCAGTGTTTCGTTGAAGGCGTATACCGTGCACTAGCAAACCTTGCCCGCATTTACTACTGGGGAGTGACGCTTTACCGGATGATCCTTCGCTGACCGCTGTAACTAATGGAGCAAATTACCTTTATAGAAAAAGCAGCAGATACTCCTATCATTAAAGCATCCATGGGCCGTATTCCATCACCTGTCCACTGTCCACTTGTATATTTGGTCCTGCGCAATCGGTCACTGCGATATATACCTGCGGCTTTCAAGCGTCTGTGGGAAGTGATCCGATCATTGGGTAGTAGTTGACTGGACCTTACCACTGACTGCATAGCGCAGCCAATGGCAGCCAATCGTGAGGTCCGATCGCCATCCACCGAATGGTTTTAGTGGTTGTTTTCCATCTCCCTAGGAAGAGACTCGAGTGGTTATTCAGTTGTGCCTGACCAGATCTTGGAACCAACCGTTCTTCTCACCGGACGTATATGCGTATGCGCGTCCAGTGGGAATGCAGCTCGGCTTATATTCATCAAAGAAGAGTCCTTAGCGGCATTTCGTACCAACCTGCACGCGCAATAGAGCTTTCACCCGCTCATGAGTAAGTAATTATATTGCGAAGCATTTATTTCGTCAAAACAGGCAAAATGCGGAGGATCCGTCCTAGGTGCCTATCAGTCCACGGCTGACAGCGACCTGAGTAGCCCATTCAATGGCCCGGGTTTGAGCGCCGAGGTCTGAGCTGATCAAAACGACCTCTGATTGCTCGAGAGCGGGAACTTCTATTAGAAATTCCGGTGGCGGCTCCTCTTTACAATTGCACAATATGTGAGCGTAAGTGGCTATTTCGCCACATAGTGTACATTCCGGGTCGTATTCAACGGGATAGAATTTTGATAGTAAGCAAGGAGTCATGAAGGGTCGCGTCTGGAGTTGCGTCCAGGTGGTCTTCTGCTCCTTTTCTGATGTTTTGTCTGGAGGCGAGAAGATCCTCGTTTCAAGTTTAAAATGATTAGTAATGTTGTGATATGATGCTAGGACGTCCTTCGAGAAACTCTCAGTAACTACCGCGTCCCCTGCTCGGCTGACGAGTACCCGAGCTCTGACGTGTGCCGCTTGGTTACCAGGGTTCCCCAGTGAGCTGGGACCGATATCCACTCAACAGTTGGAAGTTTTTTTTGTTTTACCCAATATGTTTATTGCTGCCTCAGAAATTCTGCCTCTCGCATAATGGCGTATCGTGAATTTAGTGTCACTTAGTATGGTATAAGCGTTGCTGTTAATTATGGCAAAGGCGATAGCCGCCTCTTCTGCCGTTTCTGAGGATCTCGTTTTAATAATGCCGGAGATTGTCAGTCCTGCATTCATTTCAAACCGTCGAAATGTGCGGAACAGGCAGGGTGCAAGAGAAAGCACCTTTGCAGAACTTTCCATGGCACACCATTTGATATATCGGTCAGGAGCGCCAGTGAGCGTGCTATCCTTACGATGTCGCCGTTTTCTTTGTGCTCACTGAAAGGAAACTGACACGTCGAGTGCATTTACTTCACAGGATCTATGTTTGTTTTTTATTCTGAGTTGATCTTCAGAGTCTCATTTTATCCTTTAGTTTCTTTCGCTAATTTCTTACGGCCTCCAACGCCACCAAGCGTTGAGATGAATGGTTGTTTAGTTATCTGGGTTTCACTTTGTTTAACTGCGCATTGCTTTCGCAGGAGACCCGCGGTGGCACGCCAGCGCTAGCGTGCCACAAAAGTTTGAAACATTTTATGCTGCCGGCATACGATCGTTCATGCGCGCAAAGCCGTTGATTAATGCACCGCCCGGGCCGTGGTAACTGTGACCATGGTAAGAGCGAATTATTAGCATGCGTGCATGACAATGAGGTGTCTCTGAATAAAGAAACAAACGCAATTCAGTTAAGTTATCATTGCGACCCGCACCACAAGATCGAAAATTCGAAAAAAGCTTTACTTGCGCAGTGAAAAACGTACAAGCGTTGGAGTCAGTCCCTCTTCGCAAGTAGAATATTTAGGATGAATATTAGGAGAAACAGGCGCACATAAAGTGGGCGCCTGGAATGAGGACCCAAGCAGCTAACCTCGATTTATTCTATGCATTAAACATTTTCCTCACGCAGCTAGCGCAACGAACACAAATGATCTCTGCTAAACTTAACAAATTATGATCTACAGGTAAAGCACAATGAAAGACTCATTCATAAAGCCCATGGGCAATCAATATTATGATGCAGCATCACAGCACATACGGACGGGTCTCGCAAAATCTAATGAATGTATGCGATAAAATACAAACTAATATAAGACATATTATTACATATGAGACAGGAAGAAACTATCACACATGTCGCAAATGATAATTAGGTTTTCGGTAACCATTGTGAGAAAAGATTTGTTCGTGGCACTTTCAAAAAGCATTAACTTTTAAATACGTTAGCATATAAACTGTCAAAACGCTTGAAATGCGAAAAGTAGGTGAGTTGTCAGATGCAAAATTTTTACAAGGATGTTTGGTCTGGTTTATGGTGGATTAACATTCCAAGGCGACTCGGGCTAAGAGGGACGCCGTAGTTAAGGGCTCCGGAAATTTCAACCACATGGGGTTTTTTACGTGTTTTGACACCGCACAGTACACGGGCCTCTATAATTTCGCATTCATCGAAATTCGACCGCCGCGGCCGAAATCGAACACGCATCTTTCGGACCAGCAGCCGAGCGCCATAACCACTCAGCCACCGCGGCAGCTCACAAGGATGTACTAAAAGAACAAGAGACATTTAGGTACCTTATTATTTCAGTACATTTCTTTCGTCCCTGGAACCCGCCGAGGTGGCTAAGTGGTTATGGCGCTCGGCTGATGACCCGACATAAACAGAAGAGGTCGCGATTGCTCTCGCGGCCCCACATTCCGATTCAAAATACATAATCACCGACTCACGAGGGGCCTGTCGGAACGTTGTACAAGGCTGGACTCCCTTCCTAGCCTATCGAATCTACCAAAATTGCATACGGGATACGGACACCGCACACCGTTACCTTGTATGGGCCCCTGTTCATCACGGGTTGGCAGGAAACGAGGCAGCAGACGCAGCCGCCCACGCGTTCTCTCACCGGGCTGTTTTCTCCTCCCCACCCGATCAGGAACCCGAAGTTGATCAGGTATATACCTTCAAAGATGTTTCAACCTACGATCAAGATTGTCATCGCCTTTACCCTCGCCCACGTAAAGGCCTCAAGAAGGCGGATGAGCGGCTCCTTCTTCGCCTTCTCACCAACACATTGCTGTGTCCAACAGCACTAAAACATTTTGACCGCTCCTTTAACGGCAGCTGTCCACACTCTAGAGCGGTGGCTTCTCACACCTATCACATGGTGTGGGCCTGCCCCTCAAACCCGGCTATTCCCTCCACCCTCAACTCAACCCGGGAGGACTGGGAGGCGACCCTGCTCGGCTGCCACGACTTGCAGGCCCAACAAGCCTTAGTGGGGCGCGCCAGGGCGGCGGCCACCGCCACTGGGGTCCCAATCTAGGGACCTCCACCTAGTGCTTGTAAGCATCGGTCCCTTACGGGCTGATGCAAACATACCTCCTGTTTCTTCCTAATATATGTTTTCGCCACCCACCACCTGAAGGGCGCGCGTTTGATCCCGGCCGCGGTGGTCGAATTTCAATGAAGGCGAAATTCTAGAGGCCCGTGTACTGTGCAATGTCAGGGCACGTTAAAGAGCCCCAGGTGGTCGAAATTTGCGGCGCCCACCACTACAACGCCCCTCGTAGCCTGAGTCGCTTTTTTTCGTCCCTAGAATAACATCAATAGGCAAACCGAATTACCTGGTTACTGACTGGGTTTCTTTGAATGCAAAGTGACACAAGTATTACGTTTCGACACACTTCCACTATTCCTTCTTTTTTTGTATCTCGGCACCGCCGCGCCGATACTACGGTTGTGCCGATATTCGTAGTGCAGACGCTTGCTCCTTCTTATTTTGCAAACAGGCATGCATCGCGGTTGTCTGCTTCAGGACGTCGTCTGCTTCTGCCTGCTTCATGCAGCCCACCTGCCGCGTTGCACTGGCTCCTCTGTGCGCGCGCTCCTGACGCAGACGTGTTTCGCGTCTGTTCTTTCTTGCGCTCCATGGACGGCCTTGTATTAGTACTGCATGAGGGAGAGGTTAAGGTGTGTCAGGTTTAACGTCCGGCATCGGCAGGTGAGCCAACAGAGAGAGTGTATTGGAGTGCTTTGGACTAATTTTGGCCACATGGGGTTCTTTAATCTGCTCTGTTATAGCAAAACACCCTTATTATGAGCGTATTTACGAAAAATCCACAACTCAGCTTGGTAGATGCAGCATTGGTGGCAGAACAGCGCTCCCCCACGGCGACTGGATCTATTTAAGAAAAAGGTTCTAAAACCGGGCAGGCGAAGCACTTCCTCTTCAGATTCGCGCCTAGATTCGCGCCGGCTTCAGCAAGAAACACTATCAGGTCATCACGCTGGTTCCCGGATGGTAGCGTATTGCAGTCCAAAATTGAGACCAAGCATCACTACTTAGGAAGACATCATGAGGTAGGATCATCACAGTAAAAGAAAGGAAAAAAGCGAGAATGACTGAATCGGCAAATAAGAAAGAACTACATAAGCTTTGCTAAGTCGTCTTCGTATGTAGGACACTAGAGCTTTCCGTTTTTCGCGCAAAATTTTTGCCTCCTCTCGCACATGCAAAGCGTCGCTTCATTTCTACTTTCTTTGATACGGTCATCTCAAGTACCTTCTTGAGCTGAGAGGTAAATGCTCATTCACAAAAGCTCGTTCCTTAGCGACAAATCCTAGTTCATTTCTGATGAACCTTGTTTCCGGGCACTTTACTAAGCATTGCAAGAAATCCAAAAGTCAGACTGGCACCCCTGGTAGGAACTACACCGCCGACTTTAATCGTTGCGTCACTATAGGCAGAGGACGAGAAAGGCAGTCCAGAAAAATCATAGGAACGCCCGAGATCCATTATGCCAATGATCAATGCATAAGCGCCGCATACCTCTCTTCCTGTGGGCACGAGCTGGAACTCCTGGGTGGCAAGGCAGGCGCTTAGCCTTTTTTTACGTGTCGGCTCGCGGTTGATTGATACACTGGTCTCTTGGGTTTAATAGCTTTCAACCGCAATTTCTGGCCTTGTTTTTATTCTATCCTGTGTTTTCTACGGTTTTAAAGCTTTTGCTCGCCCCTTTTGATCACGTTTTTGTCATTTTTACCGGTTATTCTTTTCTCACCGTCCTTTACACCGTAGATTTTAATACCGTTAAATTCGTTCTTGCGTCCCTTTCTTGCCATCGGTTTACCTTATAATGTGATAGTCTTGTTTTAATACTTTCCTGCTGCCTAATTTTAACGCCTTGTTCCAAAATAAAATTTGTTTTAGTCACCGCTCATGTGCGTCTCCTTCTCCCTGTTTGTCATTGTTCCTTGCGCTGAGTCTTTCGGAATGCAGTTCCAATTAGCCCAACACTTCGCTCTTGTAAACGTGAGGATGTCTTCAACTGTTTCCACTATGGAGTAAAGGAAAGCTGCAGGTGTCGGAGCCGTGCGTTGGTGTTTCAGAGGAGTACAACAGGAAGGCTGCAAGAGAACCACGCGTTCTGGTGGGCTTCCTGTGGGTGGCAGCCAACTTTTCCCTTCATGTGTGTTGACATGCCAGCTACGTTAACTGGGTAGCTGTCTGTTACACCTGATCAAAACCGCGAGGGCCCTCAGAAAAATCGCTGGCAGCACGCCTAGAAGCCGTCCTGACGCTCAATCGAAAGCCAGTCACATGGTGATAGTCCTCCCGAAGACCAGTAACGGAGAGTGGGTCGAAGGCAAGGAAGGGACCGCCTGGGCAGTTAGCGGCTCGGGCCCCAGGGCAAGCGGCGACGTCTTGCCCTTGAGCGCATTCTGTGACCAACGCCTCGTTTGACGTATCGCCAAGCAGGTACAATTTGTATTGATTTTGTTCAATGCCGACTGACGTGCCACAGTAGCTTGTTTCTAACGAAGCCAACTATATATGCAATGGCACTCCCTTGTTGCAAAGGTTCAAAAGATAGTCCGTGTCCACTATGATAAATACCTCTAACGAAGTTTTATCATAGCGTATCGTCTACCATCACGGCTTATATCGGCCGCCATGTGCACTCGGAGATGGCTCCGAAAGTTCAGGTGTACGCCAGCGGTGGGCGGATCTGGCGCATTGGCTCAGCCGCAGTAAGCAGCGATCATATATAAACGGTATGTGCTATGCTAATACCTCCTATTTCTACACAATCCTATTGTCTATTCTATTTTATTTCTTTTTTCCTATTCACCTTTGTGTCAGCAGTTTTCTCAACTGCTTTCATTTATGTGAATGTGCTCGAGTTCAAGATATTGCGACGCCGCTAAAGAAGTCGCATCTATTCTTCTTTTCTTATTAGAAACAAAAGGCAGAAGAAATAGGCAATGGCGCCTTTGTACGCCGTGGCTATCGAGTGCAGTCGTCGGCACAGAAGGGGAAACACAATCCTCGTTCGCGGATGCCATTAGCCGAGACATTGTAAATTTCTTGGTACCAGGATGTGCTCCAGCCGGTCCCGCGGTCGAGGCTTCCATCTTAGACCGGTCTTTTCGAGTGGTGATCAATGCCATCCCCACAGATGGCGGAACAGGATTTCTACGAAACTTAGATGGGCGTGTGGAAGTGTATCTCCCCGCTTGTGTGACAAGTCGCGTACGATCCTTCTGCAGTGCTCTCAACGACTATGCGCGGTGAGAGTAAAGGCACTCTTTCCGGAGCCGAAAGCGTGAATGGCAGCAACCCGGGATCCTGTTCCGTGTGGCCCTTTATTGCCTCTTTCCGGTTACCTCGAACCTCCTTCATCGCATTCACGAATGCCGTTCCGCCTAATAAAGCAGAACTGGAATGGAATAAAAGGAATTAAGGAACTGATACAGGTAGAAATCACTGAGTAATTTCATTTCCTTTGCCACAGCAGATTTTTGTAACACATACTCCAGGATGAGCTGACCATGGAAGGGGAATGAGGGACTCGTTATGATGTGAATATGAAGGAAACGAATAGTGATGGAGACCAACGACTATTAGGGAATGCTTCTATCTTCCTTTAGTTTGTAGTGTTGGTCAATGAGAAATCAACAAACATTCATAGCTGAAATATAATCGACAAGAAAGCAGAAGAAAAAGCAACCAGGTGCCGCCGGTTGGAACCAATTTCCACGGGCTCCAAATTTCCCGTACAGTGCTCTAACAACTGAGCTCATATTGTGGGATGTGCGGTCCGGGCAGAAGAATTTTCGGCATTTTTTAACATGCTGTATGGCTGTAGAAAGGAAACAGAACCATTGTTAAGGAAACATTTTCATTCCCACACACAAGGATACTTATGCACGCACGTGCAGGTGCATACCTTTTCTCCACGCTTGGATTAGAGTCAGCAAGGCATTAAATAACTTTGCATCCAGAAAGTCGCGATTTAGCAGCCTTCATTACACATGAACGACAATTTGGTCTTAATCCATACATGCCTGGCGTACTACACGCTGGACACCACTTTTTGCGCAGTAAATTTAAAAGTTCATAGCGTAAAAAGTTGCGCCCGCTCGCGTAGGCTAAAGAGGCTATAAACTTTTCCTCTGCCCGCGTTGTGTCATGTGCTTTAAAAAATCGCCGCCAGGATTCTTCCATAGCAGGGAGCAGATTCGACCACATCGATCGCATTGTTATTCCGCAAGAAAAACTAATTACAATAACGCATTGTCATCAGAAAACCAACGCATGTGATGATAAATGTGATTTTAAAGGCTATGTCAAAGGTTTAAAGCTTTACATCTCGTAATATGTAGCGCACTTCCATAGTATCCTGCAATGTAGGTTGCCTCAAAGGTCGGTGTTGGGAAAAATGCTTGTGTCAATAAAAAGAAGATTCTGGATTCAGAAGATAAAATATATATCTTATATCAGAACGTATTTTATTTCGCTAAATTTCTGAAGTTTCTCCGACAGTGTTGCGCCGTTTATGTTTATTGATTGTTATGTTTATTGAACGAGCTATGGTACCGATTAAGGCTGCTGAACGTGAGTCCCAGGCATCGGCACGAATTGACTCAGTAGGACTGGGAGAGCTCGGCTTTGCGGTGGGCTTGCAGAAGGCTGTCATGGCAGAGAGCAGCTGTCGCCAGCATGCAAAGTGTAGCAGTGGTGAATCAGCTGAGATAATTGAGGCTTATGGCGCGAGTGGTCTTGCTGCTGACTTTACGAGTATGTGCGCTGGCCGGCGTGGCAAGACTCTTATGCGGTTTACGGTTTATGGGGGGTTTAACGTCCCAAAGCGACTCAGGCTATGAGGGACGCCGTAGCGCAGGGCTCCGGAAGTTTCGACCACCCGGGGTTCTTATAACGTGCACTGACATCGCACAGTACACGGGACTCTAGAATTTCGCCTCCATCTAAATTCGACCGCCGAAGCCGGGACCGAACCCACGTCTTTCGGGCCAGCAGCCGAGCGCCATAACCACTCAGCCACCGCGGCGGCAAGACTCTTTTGGGTTGCGAGCCGGTCTCGAACGAATGGCTGCCTATTGAGGGCCCGGTACGTCTCTAGCGAGGTCAGTGAAGGGCAATGGAAGGCTGAGTGGCTGTTTCTGAAGAAGCTCGAGCGTGGTCACTGTGCCGTGCCCACCTCCACAGTGACTGAAATATAAACTTGTACGTAGCACGTTAGACCTAATTTATTACGTGTAATAAATCACGTCTTTTACAATTTCGGTGTGAAATGATTAATTTTTGCAAAGTGTAATGCTCTCGGTAATTCAATTATTTTTTCATTAATCAATTACTAGTAGCCTATTACTATTTTATCACCAAAAAAGTTGCAACCAATCGCGTTGAGATCCCAAACTCGGTGGAAGAAACTCGTGTAGCATGGAATGCCTTCTCCTTAGAGCGACAACCCTCGAGCTGCCGGGAAGCGGCGTGGGCAAGGATGTCCGCCCATGCAAGCCCGAGTTTCCTGCTTCGTCGAACTAGCCCATTGTTCAGCGCTTCGCATTTGGCCTTTCACTGCGACGGCACAATAAAATGTGATGACTAGCAAGCTTGGGCTTTTTCTTCTCACATCTGTAAAGACAGCAGAGCGCGGCGCTTTGCTTCACTTCGAAGTGCTGCAAAGGCATTCGTATATTAACGCAACGCCCTTCCTTCCGTCCCGTACATCGAGGTAGTACTCAGTGTTGCTGCCGATGTCTTCACAAGTGAACTTGGAAAAATTGCCGATGAAAACATGGGCGGAACTAGTGCAGAAGAAATACCAACGTATGACTGCAATATGCAGTATGACAGATTAAGCAAACCGCACCAGCTCATCGTCGTTCCTGCACATTATCTATGCTAAAAAATATGTACCAAAATAATCATATTAATCGAATACTCTGTAATAGTTCAGTTACTTTTCATTGCCTCCATTTTTGCACACAAATAAGATAAATTCAGAAGTAATCCTAATTCTAATACAATCTCTATGTGAGTGAATCTATGTGAGTGAATCTGCGGGAGACGTTTGCATAAAGTAGTGTGAAGATGGTGGCTCAAAACCAGGCCGGCGACGTAAGGATACAATTTCAGGATTAAACATTTTTCAAACTTACAAATTAATATATTTCAAAAAAACTGTGAATTTATAAATAATACCATTCACTTTGGCAGATTTGTTAGATAAATATAAAGAAAACAAATACCGAGCATGGTAACACCTGCCGCCAGCCCATTTCGAATGAAATGTAGCGCCAACGCTTCGGCGCGCGCGAGGACAACGAAGAACCATGAGAGCGGCCCCAACAAAAGGAGTCAGGCGCCTCCTATCTATGATCTCATCTCATTCCTGCTGCATCCAATCAACAAAAATTCTAGTCACGGCCTGATCATGGTCAGTCCTCTTTGTGGGTATGCGCCACTATATTCCGGGTACAACAACAACGCCAGAGGCCTCGCTGGCACAGCAGCCATCACGTGGCGGCGCGCGGTCCGGGCAGTTTCCACGCCACCCTCGTCCGTGTCCGGGCTCACTCTACAGTAAGTGGGGCCCCACTACTGTGACGCGTATCACTGTGCGCCACGGGGATGCCCCTAACATTCATTCTTCTATCCGTCTAGATGTCAAGAAGGTCAGGAGAGCCGGAGGCATGCGCGGTACAAGGTCAGGTACTTGTACAAAACGGGCATCAAATCCCGTCGGAGCTGCTGCAAGTATAAACCAGCCCCAACAGGGCTGGGTTTCGAAGGGACACGTTTATTCCGCCGTTCTCACCGCGTACGCAAGTGCCGATGTCTTCATTGTCGACGGGGGCACCGTCGCGAATCCCGCGCGAGGGCCTCCACATTATGAGTTTTTAGACAATCGGCCGATCATCGTGAGGCCAACCTACGCCATGATCACCAGCCCGATTACGCCCACTGCAAGGCAAAGACATTTACCTTGGCTCTCCAATTAACCCTGACCTGTGCAAACTGCGGTCACCTTATACCCACAAACTTCTTAATCTCATCCACCTGCCTAACTTTTCCGCCCCTTGCTACGCTTGCCTTGTCTTGGAATCTACTCCGTTACCATTCAAGACCAGAGGTTATCTTGCCTACGCATTACATGCCCTGCCCATGCCCGCTTCTTCCTCTTGATTTTGGCTAGGTTGTCATTAACCCGCGTTTGTTCTCTCACCCACTATGCCGGCTTCAGGGTCCAGAGTAATACTTGAACACAGGTCTCTTTGAGGCGCCTGTATTTCTTGGCCGAAAGGCGGCAACGGCACGTAGAATATCGCCCGCATATGACAAGGTTGAGCCCACCATCAAATCTCAAGCGGGAAGGCCCCAAGCTCAAAGCTTTTCTGGGTCTAGTGTGACGTGCCCGCCTGCCAGCGGTAAGCCACAGTGCAACCATATTGGCTTTAAGCAGGGAAGAACGAGCCAACGAAACACAACTTATTAAGCTCTGCCTGATGGGGATAGCTGAAGACCCGCTCAGCATTTGCTGGAATGAGATGTTCTGGTCTGGCAGGTTGAGGTTTCACTCGGGTCCAGCATAGTGGCCTCGATATGCGAGCTCTCCATAGCCAGGTACTGCTCAAGAATGCCACGGCGAATGCCCTTCAAAGGAAGCCCTGCAGCCAAAGGCATCGTTCATGAAAGAAAAAGTGGTGGGGAGTGGGGGTGTAACATGTTTATTGAAACAGCCTCTATGTTAGGTGTTTAAGGGGTCCTCGGCCAAGGTAACAATAGCGGGCTTCAGGTTCAGGTCACGGGAGGCGAGCCAGGCGGGCCACGGTGAGGGTGGGGGGAAAGGATAGGCGAGAGACTGGAAGGCCAAGTGGCACTATGTAAGGCAGTGTTCTATATCTTCATATCTGTGTGCATGTGAACCCATACAAAAATGTTTGGCTGGTGTAAGAAGTAGATTAAATCGTATTCGGCGAAGAATGCGAGCTTCACGGGTCGATAAAAATGAGTGTAGCCGTGATAAATCAGCTAACTCCAACTTTTGCTGCGTGTAGTCGACAGTGAGTTTGTAGGCCCTGACCGCGTACAGCATTGGGGGGCTCGTCCATGGGATCCCCGGCTCCCGGTTTATAGTTTCGCAGGCAAGCTGGTCAGCCATCTCAATGCCGGAAATGCCCATGTGACCAGGAATCCACCGAAGGGTCACCGGTCGCGGGCTCAATGCTGCAAGGGCGGCATCTAAGTCCTATCGGGTAGGGAAGGGAAGGGCTCTTTCGTGAAAGACACGCAAGTCTGCATAACTACGTATGCGAATGCGGGGGTAGGGTGGCGAAGTGCGTGATGGCATCGGCGATCCCGTGTATTTCTAGGGTGAAAGTAGAGGATGGGGAAGTATATGAACCGGTTGTGTGAGTGCTGGTTGTAGAGGGGGGATGATGGAGGAAGAAGGCTGTTGTGGGAGCCCGCGATTTCCGTGAGGCAGGCGTATGTGTTGGCCACCGCCGTAGAGTCAAAAGATGGATTGTGGTTGTACACGTAAGCTTGGTGGCAGCCTGCGTATGTGTGTACGGATATATTGCGTGGAATGGGTGCGAGGCGAAGGTTAGGTGGGCTAGATTGGATACTGAGTTGGGTCTGGAAAGAAGTGGGTGCGCAGGGGGTCTGGGATAAGGGGAGTAGGGTGTTCGTTTTCCGAGCTAGAGGAACGGAGGGGATAAGGGAAGAACTTAAAGAGAGGCTGTCTACAAAGGCCCATGTCTTGATCGACGCCATTTCCTGTGGTTCTTCTTTGAGGGGCATTCGCCGCTGCATTTTCACATCTTGCGTTACTCTGAAGCCCCATTCTGCCCTTTCTCGTAGTTCTTTTATAAGGTTCTCTTCGCTGAGCGCACGGTTTGGCTAGTTGGTTTTTCGTTGAAATGAATTTAGCACACTGATGGGAGACAAGAAGGAACAACAGATAACCCGAGCGCAACTAACTGAAGCTTTACTCCAGAAATTTCTTATTACACGACAGCGTACGCCGCTCGTTCGGTCGGAAAGGCGTCGGCTTAGTAGTAGTGGCAGCAGGTGTCGGAAATATTCGGGGACTGCGTGAAAAAAAAATCGTATCATGATAGCTTCTGGCTCTAGTGATTGATGATTGATTGGTGAGTGATAGGCGTAGAGTTAATGAAATAATTGTAATTAATTTATTAACTGAACAAATGAAAGCCGAAAAAAAATGAAAAAAATTGATTTCAAAGGCGCCAAAATCCTCAGCACAAAGAACCCAATGCTTTATGATGGTAATTAAGAAAAAATTGTGTAGTTGATCAAGTAATTAATTGAAACAATTGAAAAAATTGAAAAGGTGTTCCCAACGGGCAAGGCATCTCGCCGAACGGGCGATGGCACTCCGTGGACTCCCTGGCAGCGCTGAAACACGCTGTCGCGTTCAACTCTTAAAAGGCGAAGCTTAAGCGCCCTACATTTTTTTTCTTGCTTTTTTGCGTTTGTAACTTTTCTTATATATTGCTTTGTCTGCAATAAAGCCACAGTTGTTGCGTTGCTGTTGTCTGTTTTGCTTCTTGCCTCCCATTTTTTGCTCTAAATTCACTTTATTGTCTTCTATAACTCCCCATGTTGACGAAAGCCGCTTTTTCTATGTCGTTCAATAGGGCCGTCAGTTGAAGTCGTCCGACTCCAGCCGTTTTCGTGCAATGTCCTCGGGTACCTCCTCCCTCTCCGCAGCTTTTTGGGCGTTTTGTTCTCCTCCCGCTGATCACGTCTGGATAAATCGTTTAATTTAACACTTCGCATCGCTCCGAAGGGCGCTGTACACCCTTTGAATGAAAGACTGAGTCTTTTGTTGTCAGAATTCCGGCATCAACGCTTCTTAACGGCCGCTTCTCCTTGTGGCGCCAGTCTGCCATGCGCGTGTTGCAGACTCCGGTATAATTGGCCTGCAGTAACCACCTCCCAGGGGAAGGACAAAGCCCTTTCTCCCGTCCTGCCATTGTTAATAAGGCAATCGCCAGTGTGGGAGCAGACTTGAAATTGTCATTTCGCTCTCGGCTCTTGTCCTCCTGGAGGCGCCTGGATATTTTTACGATGCAGCCGGGTTTGCTAGCCCCAGTAGTAATTGTTCCCGACCACAAGGGAAGTGGTTTTAGTCAGGCGATCGCAATGTCGCCTCCTGTACAGGCGCAAACATAATGACTTTTATCATTACGAACGTATGCCCGATGTCAAACAGTCACGTGCCGCCGAAAAATGTTTTGGAGTCCAGACGTTGTGAGCGAAGTATATTTATCGCCTATTGTACACTTTACACTCGAGAGTTTCAGCATAACACCGCGCGTCGCTAGTCGTGCCACGTGCTGGTTCGTCCGAGAGGGCGCCGCGGCGAGCGTGTGCGCTGCTGGCTCAGTTGGCCGGCACGTGGAGCCATCTTGCGCCCTCAAGGCGATCTACGCAAACGCAATAACCACGCGCGCTACACAATAAGCGGTTAGAGGTACGGGCTATGCTAATTGTTTCTACTAGGTCAGTAAAGTACGAAGTTGAATCCACATTTGCCAACTATAGTCCTATCTCCGAGAGTACTCCTTGGAAAAGGTAATTTATCTTGTCGAATGAAAGCTAGAATAGGTGCAAAAGGCTTAAACTGTTGAAAATTAAAATTGGTTTTGGGGGGAAGGAAATGACGCAGTATTTGTCTCACATCTCGGCGGACACCTGAGGCGCGTCGTGAGGGAAGGGATAAAGAAGGGGTTGAAAGATGGGAAAGGTGCCATAGTAGAGGTCTCCAGAATAATTTCGACCACCCGGGGATCTTTAACCTGCACTGACATCGCACAGCACACGGGAAACCGTTCCTGTCATTAACACCTCTGCCGTAGAACAGGTCCAAATGCAACATCTGACGCGTCGGTCGTAGCAGTAATAAAAGAGCCTGAAACCGCTTCTGTCATTAACAAGAATTAATCCTGTTCCAATACTGCTGCGACCAACGCGACAGATGTTGGATTTGGACCTGTCCTACAGCAGAGGGGCCCACAGGAATTGAGCAGCACAGCGTTTGCGTCCCGAACGTTATCGCCATCATAATGACAACACTCATTAGCAGAAATGGGAGCACTAGCTTACATGTTGGTATGCAAACGTCGGCAAGTTCATCCCTGCGACCGCTCATTTACGCTTGGACTGACTATAAAGCGACAGTTTCTTTATTGCCTATTCAGGGAACAAGTTGTGGTCCACTCAGAATGTACAGGTCCTTTGTTCAACTCCATTATAGAATGTCATAGAAATTCAATAACCGATTTTCGCATGCACTTTCCCGTTTTCAGTTCCGGAAACGGAACACAGCCCGTGCTGCAGGTGGGTGAGAAAGACACAAGCCAACTCTATAAGTTAGAGGAAAGGGTAATTACCCCGGGTACTCCGGCTCGGTAGATGAGCGCCGCCTTGGGGGAAGATATGCAGAAGGGATAAAATGAAGAAAGAGTAGAAAAATGGCCGAGGTGGAGGGCTCCCGAATAATTTAAACCGCCTGGTGATGATTACCGTGATCCCCCCTTCAACAAAACGCGGCCGCCGCGGTCCGGTATTCAACTTGCGTCCTCGTCATCAAGAGCCGAGCGCAAAGTAAGGGAAATGACGCCAAGTAGCGCTGAGGGGAATGCACAGCCAGGGCTACTCTAGGAGGGGGGAGTGGTGCCGCGTATTCGTGTGTCGGGCTGACTCCGTCTTCTTCAGGTGAGACTCGCGACTGTAAGATGCCCGCAAACGCTTCTGAACACCCGTCATGCGCGGCGCCTAGACGGGAGGCCGAGTTGACAACGTTCATGCTAGTCCTGCAGTTTACACCATAATCGTAAATGTATTTTTTTCTCTTGGATTTCAGCTTCATTTTTTTTCTTGGTGTGCCTGGCTTGCGTTTTTGTTTCTACTCTTTTTTCTGCAGTAGAGCTTAACTTTACAGACCGTTGGAAAACTATGCATCAGGACACCCCTGATGGCCGTGGTGGTGGTAAAACTTTATTGAGTTTCATCTCAAAGGGTGTTGGGTGAGTGGTACGAGGCTTCTTGGCCGTTAGAGGCTGCACGACCTGGATGCGGGGATCCGTGTGGAAGTCCCTGCGAGGAGGTCAGAACTAGAACAGCCTTTGAGACCCCACTCCCTCCTGTGCCCAGCCGATGATCCTGACTTTGGATCCAGGCTAAGGACCCAGCAGCGCGGCCTCTCACTGCTCTTCATTATTAATGATTTCACGTTGGCGGCAGGCGCTTAGGACAAGCCCATATTATATTACTTAGGCTTGCTCTGTCGCAGCAAGACTTACTTTAGTCGCTATATACTTCATAGTAGAGATGCGTCATGCATGTGGGATTGACATAGATGCTGGTTTGCAGTAACCGCCAGGTTACCTTTTGGCTTTTCTTGAGGGATTTATGGGCCGTGGGGTCCGGAGAGTCCGGACAGCTTTAAAGTTGGTATTGACTGCGTGGTATATGTAACTGTGATCCCTTAACCGAGAGGGGCGTATCTCAAGAGGGGAACGGTGAGGACTGCTCAGAGCGAGGACCGCCGTCTGGTTCGCGAAGCCTCGGGCTGCGCGCTGAGCTGCCTCATTTCCAAACAGGGAGGAATGCGCCCGCGTCCAGATGATGTGGGAGTAATATGAACTGCGATAGGATGTAAAAATTCGGTACACCAGGGGAGAGATGCTACATTTTAAAACTTACGTAGTGCTGCCTTGCAGTCGCCGAGGACGTATTTGCGGTCGTTGTGAGGGGATGAAGCTATGGCAAGTGCAATAGCTGCCTCCTTCGCTGCTTTGCGCCAAAGATGCATGAATCTGATGGCCTGGCCTGCAGAACGCCGAAGCGATCGACTGCGTGCAGGGTGTAGGCTCGTTGATGCTGATGAGGTATTATATTCTGCGGCGCCTACGTAGAGCACGTCTTCGTCCTCGAGAAAGCGCTGATCAAGAGCCTCGGCTAGATTAGCGCGTCGAACTTTGTGATGGGTGGAATGCATGTTCGGATGAATGGCGTATACCTGCATCTGTTTGCGATGTGTATGTGGCACGTTCACCTTCGGTGCAACAATTCCCTTGTATGGGATGTCGGCCCGGGAAGGGATCTCCATGCCTGCAACAGTTGGTGATAGGCCCTCGTAATGATCCTCTAGGTATAGCCGCAGTAAGCTCCTCCAATGTATTGTGCAAGCTGAGCGGCAGGAAGCGATCGGTTGGTGCACCGTTTTGGAGGTAGGCGGCCTTCTTGTAAACACGTTGGTTCAAGCTGTTTATTTGATCCCGCTTTCCCCTCTTCAAATTTAGTTAGGGGGTGACGGAAACGATAGGGCTGATAACGAACGCCTGTACGAGGCGGAAGAGGTGATACTCCTTCATGCCTATCTACCTGTTTGTGATACGGGAGTGGAGTCACATGATCGGCTTTACCCTGGAGTGCAGAAGCCGTATTGTTTCAAGGTTATTTTCTTTTTATTAATTAGGTGTCGAGGACGCGGAGCGTGTGAACTTCTGGTATCAGTTTTTCAAGCGAACAGAGCTCGATCCTGGGGATTCCCCCTCTTTTTCGGCGGTCTGGAGCCTGCCATCTTAAAAGTAGGAGCTCCGTTTTCTGTAGGGTGCCTTCAAGACCTTTATCCGGAAGACAGACAGAAACCTTATTTCGCAAGGGAATTCGAGGCGTGCAGGTCTGCGCAAAATAGGCTTCCACCTTGTAGATAGCTATCTGGAGAGCTTGTTTTATATCGGTGTCCCAACCCGTGGTGGTCCGCGGATTAACGTCGACCATGTAGAAGCTGCCCTAAAGTACAGGAATCTGATTTAAGAGTTCCGGAAGTCTAGCTGATGATAGTGCCTTATGGCTGTTCTGCCTATCGGGCGGGCGCAACGTACGCATCCTAGGCGGTTTGATATGCGGGTATCCACCGCGCTATATCTGGGCGCTGCGGCGTGCTCCATGAGCTCGTAGTCCCGGCGGTCCGCGTGTCGGAGTCACTACGGCTCCCTAGGCAGTTCGGTTGCTCGGATGCATGTGTTCTGTTAATTGGCGATGAAAATTGGTGAAGTTATTTCGTCATAACAAGTTGCTGCCCGCCGCTAAGCGTATTCTACGGTGCGAGGCTCTCGTACAAGACCTCCTTTTATCGCCCTCAATCTAAGCATTTCCATGGCTCTCAAGAAAAGGCGCAGGGGTTCGAGCCCCGGCTCGAAAGCTTTCCAGTGCAATTGCTTTTTTTTTCTTCGAGTGTACTGCGCAATGATGGTGGAACGACGCCACGGCCCTGTAGACCAATGAGGACATGTGTAGTGATGTTACCACTGTTGTACTTTCTGATCGTTGTAGGGTATTTGAGTTACCCGCTATGGGTTATGTCGTTGGGACGTCACACCATCGTAAACCAATGATAATTTCGTTTCCACACCAAAACATTGCCGCCCACGTAATTTCGTTCTCACATCGCCGAAGTTGCCGCCGAACGTGCACTCTAACGCTATCGCGCTGAAGTTCCTTGGCCATCGCAGCTCTACCCGTGCAATGGACAGATGTTGGCTGCAGCGGTGGAAGTTTCTATCACAATCCTCCCGTCATACAAATGCCAACGAGCAAATTGGCACAACTGTACCTGATCTCTCCGTCGCGTCTGTAATCCATGGTTAATGCATGCGGGCAGGGCATGCCACGTTATTGTGGCTCTAGAAGTCTACAGCGCTGCGCCTAGTTCAGGCTCCTGGAACAGGCTACGTCGCCACTGTCAACATTTTTTTTTGCTGCGCAGAGAAGCTGGCTTCCAGGTTTTTGCAAAGGGTAAATAGCGCAGCCGATTCGAGAATGTCACGCCATCAGGCTCACCCCAACGCTCTTTTAATGAGGAAGCATTAAAGCTGTCGTCGCACCAAAACCCGGCGGATCTCAGAAAATTCCCTGACTCCAAAATTTGTACCCAAGTTCTCCCGCCCCATAATTGAATATGGTTGGAAAATGGTACCAGATTTGAAGGACCAACAAGATTTAGGAACCCTAAATTTAATATTGCGGGAAAATCCGAGCTAGACCAGATTCAGCGGGAAAAAGATGCATATAAAGGCAGCGTGGCGGCGCGGCCAGTGGTCGCAAGCAGCTCTAAGTCTAGAGAGGCGGTGTTATAGAGTGCTACAGAACAGGACCCTAACGAAGCTGCTTCTTTCACCTACAAAACAGTAATAAAACCAGGGTCTTCTGCAAGCGGGACCGTGACTGGCGCGGTACCTGCGGAGACTCCTGGACCGTCGACTAAGCCTAAGCCGGGCCGTCCAAACATCCGTTCGCCGTCGTGGAAGAAGGTTGACTCTTTAATGCTGTCGCATTACCTCTTATGTGTTGTTTAAATTGCCCCCAAGCTTTAAAGACTTACTTTGCCGGCATTTTTATCTAGGACTTGCGGTTTTCCCATGCCGTTTAACTTCAGCGTCTGACGCTATTTCTTTCACACCTTCCTTCCATCTGTGCCGGCGCAAAGAATGCGACGCCAGCTTCGAACGTGGACCGTAGCACTGCAGGCGCAGCCATGCACGACGTTGTACGGCATGTGAGTGCCCGTTTTGTTAAGGTATTTCATATCGCAGCTAATACTGCTTGAGCGTAGCATATTGAGCAGCCGCTTCTATAGCGGTTTCGCCGACAATAACTGCCTCCCCCCCCCCGTCTTTTTACACCTATATAATGTTACCTTACACGGCTAGACAGGCGTAGCGCTGACAGCGCACGTGCTTTCTTCAGTGCCCATAGTGTGCCTTTCTAGTCTTAAATGCAGTACACATAACAGCCACACACTGACCACGAAAAATAATCAAACAGCTTTTATTTTTCTCACCCCTGGAACACCACCAAGTCACTGTTCTGGTGGCAGGGGACAAACGCATACCAAAGCAAAAGAACGATTTTATGTAGACCAAGTTATTTTAACGCGTCGAAACTCAGCCTAAGAACCTATGAATTGTTTCAAGGGTAACAAGTAGAGAAAACAAAGCTATGTGTGGCGATACCGAGCGATGCAGGTGACGCAAAGGACACAATCACAACGCTTCTAACACACGGACATAAGGAAATTCGAAATAAATGTCATTTGCACGAAAAGTCATTCCCCGTGAACAGCGAGACAACGCACGCAAGCGAATTTATCAGTAAATATCCGTTTACCCAGGAACAACCATGGGGGCTTGACTACAAGAACACGAAGGTGTAGCAGTAATAAAATGGCGAATAATCATAATAACAGCGATAATAATGTGAAAATTCATGCGGGGTAGGAAGCTGGCGCTTATATTCGTCAAAGCAAAGGTAAATCTACTGGTCGCAATTCTCGCAGCACGCCTTGCGCATCCCTCTAGTCTGTACCAAAGCCATACGTGTGATCATGTATGGTCATGTTTCATTCAGTCTGGCGGTGCCCTGCGCTTAATAAATGTCACATTGTTTTTTTTCAGCATCTTTTTTAATCATCCTCAGTAACTAAAACAATTATACTATATTCGCATCGACAGATGCACTCGTGCCTCTTACAGTGCTTTTGCAACAGCGCTAAATGAAGTGCACCTTAGTATGCCTTAAAACAGACAATACTTTCGCAGTCCATTGGAACTAGTAACTTGTTCTTAATCGCAAGTTGAACGACCTCTATTAGTTTCGCGGCCTGAATGCATATTCACACCACGCACTGCATTGTTTCCACACAAGGTGTTAGTATAGTTCAGGGCGGGAAGACTGTGCACTTTTTGTGCAGAGAATGCACATGGCATACTTGTAGCAAGGAGTCCGCATTCCATTCCACTATGGATTCAGGAAGCTGGGATAGTACTCGAGAGCTCGGTCCTCTTACGGAATCTGACCTATTTTCTGCGATTCGGTGGGGTATGCTCAACGGCGCGTGAATACACATTTAGTGACCGCGAAGTCACTCGTTGCTGCCACCATGTTACAGTCGCAATATCTGTATACCAATGTGTCTGAATTACGGAACACACAACTGGTCGATCTAAGAAACTAATCTCCTCAATACTGCATACCTGTCCGGCTCCTTTCGAAGATCAATTCCAAGCTCTTACATCAGATCATCAAATTCTCTTAACAATGCATGCTCCCGATGTCTACTACGAAGCTCGTGCACCACGCCGTTTTTTTTTAACTCTCTTGCCTGCGCTCTACGATGGACCTTACGTGAAGTGGTGCACTGACTAGACCCGTGCTTACTGCGAGTTTTGACACCGGTTGTAGAAAGCGCGAAGTTTACATTTCCAAAAAAAGGTTTCGGGACCTGAAGCGTCAGGAGTCAGGTACAGTGTGTGGTGGCGAGAACAGAGCGCCCGCATTATGACGCCGGCCTCTGTTGCTGCCAGAGTGCATTGGTCTAAATGTTGACGCCATTACAGCAAAAGTTGCTGGATGTGCATGCCTGTCCAGATATGCGGATTTACTTCTGGAGGATGTGACAAATAAAGCCATTGGTGTCTCAAACGACCAAACTCTGGTTCGCCACACAGCCAATAAAGAATGAAAATAAATTGGTGTGAACGCAGTCGTACCGATTCTCAGTTGTTCTTCAAAATGCCAACCTTTAAAAAGAGTCATCTTCATAAAAACACTCTAGCTTCTAGGCAGGCCGAGCTCCTACTGGTGGATATAATGTAACGGTGTTTCGCTTGAAACTAACCAAACTTATTAGTTCCTATTCAAATTGCGTCTGAATACTCCAGCAGACCTTGAAAAAGACTGCATTTACACAAATTGACCTAGTTCCTATGCCTTTTCAGTACATTAGAGAGCAAAAGCTCGTTATTAGAGAGTCAACCTGAGAGTAGAGCTCGGTACTTCGCGACAAGCAAAAAAAAAGGGGGGGGGGGGCTGAGTCACAGACTTGTTTGGTGTCCACCGCCTTGATGCTGTTGGTTCACAACGTAGGAAACACTGGAGGTGGACGATAACAAACGGCTAACAGCTACCATATCCCCTCTTCTCTCTCGGATATCTGATTTCTTGTGTTTCTTGGATTATCAGTTCTTAATGCTATTAATACGTTTCACGAGCCAGAGCGGTCGCATCATGCCGTAGGTGTGGATTGGTGAGTCCAAGAACTCCCCATTTGACATAAACCCTCATCATTCTTGGTGCAGTATCGAAATGCAGAAACACTATACCAGGTCTTTAATCTCTTGCCTTCCACTCTGCCCGACAATTTCCCGCCTAACGCGATAGACCACGCAAAGCGCTTTAAAAGAAAAAACTACTGATTATAATACTAATGCGAGAGTGTTATTAGGAAAAGCGGGCCGCCGCGGCGGCTCAGTGATTATGGCGCTTGACTATTGACTCTAAAAACGCGGGTTCGACCCCGGTTGCGCGGTCAAATTTCAATGCAGCCGAAATTCTAGAGGCCCGTGTACCATGCGGTGTCAGTGCACGTTAGAGGACCTCAAGTCGTCGACAGTTCCGGAGCCCTTCAGGAGCTCCAGGACCGGAGCTTTGGGACCTTAAACACCCATAAATTAAACCAATCTCATCAGGAAAAGCATGAACGCTGTGGATGATAATCTCAACGAAATACATATCATGACTAAGCAGCATTTAAGCTCTTTTGCTTCAAACTCACAATACATTTAATCTAATTAGCACTGCAGTTTGTTACTCAGATGCTTCGCAAGCGAAAGCCTTGTATTAAGCAGTATGCACATTTAGACTTCGTTAGTCCCACACATCAGCTGCTCAGCTTTCTTGCCTTCTGTAATGTCCTTCTTGTATACTCAGTCATTCGCAAAAGCACTTTTCAACGCTGGATGTTTCAATAAGAAGAAGCTACAGTTCCTGTCGGCCAAGCGGTTAAGTACACCAAGCGCATGAGGAAAGTACTGCAGCACAAAAAAAGGTTTAGAGCCTCTCCCTAATAAAACTAGACATTCATTTACCGCTTAGACCTTACACAATATACTAACAAACCCTAAACTGCTTAGTAAAACGATTAGCCTCAAATCCTGTACATTGTCGTTACATGATGTCCATAATGTTCCTATCCCTTAACCGGAAGTCCCGAATGCTGTCAACTCTGCGTTTTGCTCTGTATTGATATTACAGCCCGGAAATTTCCGTCCTTGTATTTCTTCCTCCGACCACTTATTCATGTCTGAAATAACATTGGACGCTTGCGGCATTGCCAACTAATTGATTCATTGAAGGTAACTTTTAGCTGCCATTGATGCAAATAATTACAAGGTATTTAGAAGTGCTAAACGTAGAACTAGTGTCATTTTGTAGAATATTTTTCAGCGTTCACTTTCATCGCATGTCTTTCCACATGACCAGAAGGCGGGCAAGGTCATACCTGTCCGAAAAAAAATGATGATTCGTTTTCTCCCAACAACAACCGATCCATATTCCTCACAAGCGTCTGTTCAAAATTAATGAACCACGTAATTTCTTTCTACATAGTGAAAATTCTTCTAGCTGTCAACTTCTTTCATCATAACCCGCAAGGTACTCGTAAGTGACTGCCATGTGACACTCAGCTAACCCTTTTTATAACCGACAAGAGCTCAAGCCTTCGATAAAGCTTTCTATAAAAGGCCCCAAATTGTCTACTTCTCCAGCTTTCATGCATGTTCCTCAGCCTGCTTGTTCTTGATTGGACACGTGACTTTTTAACCAACCGTCATCAGCTCGTTTTTCCTAATGATTGCTCCTCTCATTTACACCCCGTTATCTAAGGCAAGCAACAAAGCACAATCTTCTGTACCCTTCTATTCTTAATTTACATTAACGATCTTCCCACTAGCGTATCTTCTAACATCCGCTTGTACGGAAATCACTGCTTAGTTTACCGCCCTATTAACAACATGACCGCTGTTGTCGCTCTTCAATCCGAGCTACATCACATCGATACCTGGTGCAAAAAAAAAAGCGCGTAATGTTTTCAAACACAAGGAAATTATCTCTTGTCTCCATTCATCGCAGGCAATGTTACCCTATCCAGAATTACAATACACCCTCTTCAACCCCGAAATTAGCTCCGTAACCACTTTCACGTACTCATCTTTCATCTTTCATAGACTACTCGCATAAACTTACCAATTCGGCTAACCATGTACTCGCAATTTTCGCTTAGCGCATCCTCCCACAAAACTACTAAGATATACACTGTACCTTCGTTCGGACCAAGCTCGAGTTTGCATGTGTTGTCTTAGACCTCTACCAAGCTAATCACATCAACTTATTAGAAACAGTTCAAAACCCTGCGGCGCGTTTTCGTTTTCTCCAATTGCTAATGTATACCCAGTGCTACTCAACGTAAAACACCAACTTCCCAACCATATCTATAGGGAAGCAAAATCACCCGCCTCTCCCTGTTTCACAAATTCTGTCAAGAATACCCTCGCAGCCCTCTTATTTTACCACCCCTTCGCCCCTTCTGCCGCCTCAACCATGACAAGACCGTACATCCTCCTTCAACCCTTTCGGTCAGCCCATCTTTCCTTGCTTTTTGTATGAACACCCAAGGACTGGAATGACCCTCCTGCCACTCCTGTGATCCATCATAACCATGACCAGTTCAAGAGCTTCACTGCATAACACATGTATAGTTACAAACGCCCACCCCTTATGTGAAACCCCTTTACAGTGGAATTTAACGCCTTCAAAAAGAAAATAAAGACAAAATCCAGTTGCGAACAGCATTTTGGAAAATATTTACACGCGGCAAGTATCCCGTTTTTCCCACTTCCGTTTAAGCTTCCTAAATACAGCGCCTAAACACTAACAAAAGAATCACTAAGGACAGGCTCTTTGATACGGCAAATAGATTTCCTCTGCTAATGCAATACCTCCATTAAGCTTGTAACAAATCCGCCGGAAGTACAGAGCGGCAAGCCAAAGCTTGTCTCCCAAGCACCTCTATCGATCTGAGGCAAAGCTCGTGTGCGGCCCAGCTATACTCCCTGCACCGCGGTTGGAGAGATTTTGCCGCATGCTTCCACTTGGGGAGCTTAGGAACAGCATTCTCGCTTGTGACCGAAGTCCCCAGGATCTGAAACGCGAGACCATGCTGGACAACACGGGAGGAGAAGGAAAAACGAATTCAGCGTCAGTTTTTGTTCCAATTGTACCACAATGGAAACTTCATAGATCTCTAGGTTTCCTTTCTCTCTCGCATTTTTCCTTACTCCTTTTTTTTGCGAAGGCCCAGGCTAAGCGTTTTCCTTTCTCGTGCTTGTGAGTATAGCTGTGCTCACTGCACTCGCTCTGCTGAAAAGCCTCTTTCTAGCGTCAATTTATACCCTAATGAAACATAAAGTAGAGAAAATGCACTTCCACACCCCCCTCTCCCACTCGTGACGGTCAACAAATCCAACGTATGGCGCGCATGTTCCCACCCATGTTTCTCGTCATTCGGGTTATCGAACCCAAATGGCGTTGTAGTTCAAGGAAACAGGAATCGGCACAAGTCCGTAATGTATAAATGGCTTGCCCGACCTAAGCCGCTGCTACGCTTTAAGAGAGCGAGACTGTTTCAACAGCGGTACCTTGAAGCCACTCGTTCGTGGCATTACTCGTACACAAAACGCGTATACAAACACGAGTAGGATTACACAGCACAGACAAGTGGCACACGGGTAACGGTGAACGCGGAAGGGTCCGTGGCGCGGTGGGAGGACTGTCCTAAAGCAAGGCGCACAAGACGGCAGCGTCCTGCATCATGTTCTGCAGCGGCACCTGCGTGTCCATCGGCAGAAGCTCGACGGTGAGCTGCCTCTCGGAGCGCGCTTGCTCGCACCGGTGGCAGCTGCACGCCAGGGGACCCGGAGCGCCGCCGTCGCGGGACGTAGAGGCCACCTTGATGTCGTCCTCGTCGTCGTCCTCGTAGGCCGAGACAATGGCCCCTGGACTGTCGTCCACAGCCGGGCCACGGCCGCCTTGTCTGTGGGCAGTGCTCGCCTCCGCCTTGGCCAGACGCTGCTGCTGCAGATGCTGATGGTACTGCAGCTGCTGTTGCTGCTGCAAGTACAGCTGCTGCCGCCGCTGCTGCTGTTCCAGCGCGACCAGCAGGTGTGGGTTGCACTGCGGGCAGTTGGGGTCGAGCTGCGCCGGTTGAGACTTCTTTTTGCCGAACAGCCTAAACTTCTGCGCAAAGAAATGGGCAGAAAGATTGCAACAAAGAATGAAATGTAGAACTGCACATGCCAAATGTTTTTTTTTTTTTTAAATCCTCCTAAAATTGAAGCTATATTCGTCCGACCATTCGCGGTTTTTTCGAAGCGTTCTTATGAGAATGCTTATTTATTACCTACACTGCTTACGATTACACCCCGAGATTTTTCTCTTTTTTGCCGATTCGGGTATTGAGGCAGAAAAGGGGGTGAAACCACCATAGCCACTCAGCCGTCGGGGCAGCTTTAAAGCATAAGATTAGAAAAAAAATCAGTGACAATTCGTGCCTTTTCTTTATGGTTGAAAAGAAGTTCACGCCAGTGAAAGAAGAATACTTTTCAGAAAAGGTAACGTAATTCATGGACTTCCCCACAACGTTTTGGCGTCCCATTTCACCCTCGCATGAAAACATGAAGGTTATTAAGGTGGGTGGCAGTGTTATTACTGAACAATCAGCAATCGCTGATAGGTACAATGTTTATTTTGATTCTGTGTTCAGTCTTTAAAATCATTGACCTCTGAATTCCAATACAGGATGAGCGCAACGCCGTCTTATATGCCAGATATTGCTTCGTATCACCAAGGGATAGTTTCCCTCCTGCTTATACAGACGCAAAAAAGAATCTCCAGGCACCGATTCTATTCCTAATGAGTTTTATTATTTTCTCCTCTACCAAACGAGTTTTCGTCCAACTCTCGATTTGCGACGACCCGATTTAATTCATATGAACATTAATTTTTCGCTAGACGATAGCTGAATGGAATTCCATGCCTCAGGCCCTCTTACAGGCAAACAATCTGCTCTAATTTGAAGAAGATCATTTGTCCCGTTACTCATCCGGAAAGAAATCCTCCGTCGCTGTTTTATTCCATTACGTCCTTTAACCGCTATTCCAATTTTCAGTGGCCTGAAAACTAACATATTTTTGTGAATACTGGTCTCTGAATCTGATGTACTTGAGCATTGGTCTGCTGAGCAGGACGGCAATGCTATGATGATTTGCTAATTTCGAGCTGACTGTATTAGTTTTGTATAAATTTTATACTTGTGGTGGTGTACAATTGAGTTTTAATCATCTGCACTCACCCTATGAGGGCGTTACGGATTTATATATAAATAAATGAATAATACTAAGAACGTTAAATAAAATAATTAAAGAAATCCAATCAGAAAAGATTGCCCCTGTAGTCGCGTGGAACCGCATGACACGAATGACTTTCTTCAAGTGCTTCCCCGGACGGTGGTTTAAAATCACACCCAAGACCTTTTAAAAATATCAGAAACAAGTGCATAACAAAAAACAGCGTTGCAAAGCCCTCGTGGTCTAGTCGCGAAAGCGACACGTGCGGTGTTCTTGTTTCCGGCAGGTCGTCTGAAAAAATAGCGCACTTCTACACGCGCGTATCCTTTGCGGTCAATGTGAGCCATCTCTGCGCTTCTAGTTCGTTCGAAGTACCGCGAATCCATTAGAACCCGGACAGCCGGTCTCCCTTTGGGAACACTCACCTTGGCTTTCTTTTTCTGCATGGCACCGTCTTCGGGTTCGTTGGACAAGGTGTCCATCATGGTGTGCGCGGCAGATCTTCTCTCAGCAGTTGCGGCCGAGTTCTGCCTGTGACAATGAGACAGAAGCAACAATGCAGCGCCCTTAATCAACCCTGACACAATAAAAGCAACATAAAAAGCGTCTGCAAAACGTGACATGATATCTTTTAGAGAGCCGGTCGTGAAACAGACCCCTATTGATGTGAAGTACAGCGCTTGGGGTAATAGAAGGACTCAGCGTTTTGGCATGACCACCCGACCGTATATTTACACATACCTTCAAGCGCCACGGCGTTGTGGGGAGTAGTGGGGAACAAGACTAATGAAATGAGGATTATTGTGGAAGAACGCCACACCAAAAAGCATACTGGCTTCGAAAACAAGAATTAATACAGAAACTAGATACGATTGTAGATGTGAAAAGGCAGTAACTTATTTATACTATGCACGCAGGCAAAAGCTACTGAATAAAACCAGCACAAATACCGCATGAAACACTAAGACGATAGCACAAAACAACACCAAAACAGGAAATTAGAAAATAAAAAGAAAACTTTAACAGGTACCGCAAGAAGATGTAACACCAACACGTTTAGTTGACAGCAGTATGGTGAAAGGCAACTGGACAACTGTGTAGTCAGGACCACAAGACACAGCTGCGGGATCCAATTGTTCCAACAACCGACATGCCTCTCTCGTTCATCGGCGCTCACAGTGCTCAGTCCTGTCTGTCGTTGCATTTCACGCTCTACGCACCCTTGATAAAATAGCTGCCTGCATATCTTATTAGTGACTGCGACTACCGGACTGCGAATCCTAATATTTCAGTCACTGATATTGAAATCTAACGCGCAATGTTTAGACTACCGCCCCGCAATAAGCCAAGCGCGACTGTCTTTGCAGCATGATTCGCTTCTCAGCAGCATTGTGCGTCTATTTTTCCGGAAAGGCGGACCGAGACATCGGAATGTCAGCTTTCTGTTGCCCCAAAGCAAAGGTCTGAAAATTAAAAAAAAATCCTGAGCAGTGTGTTAACGCTCACCGAGCTTGTCTGCTTATTGTCTGCTTATTACCATAGCTGTGGATGAAGGAGCCCTCAACAGGAAGGTCATTGCGGTGGTTACCTCGAGGTGTAGCCGGCACTCTTACTTCGCTGCTCTGGCAACGGGCTACACACTCGCACCTGCCAGAGCCTCGTGCAACGACTGGACGGTGCCTAGTTTCCTCGCCGCACACCGGACAGACAGAAAAACATTATTCAGCAAGTGAGTTTTAGACCCAGCTGGGTCCCTGGGCCACTGCGCGGTCCCGCACTGCATCAAGTAGGTCATGCCGGGACATGACGTCGGCAGCCCGAGTCACCGCAGCAAGCTGCGATGTCGGGTCTGCAGACATAAGCAGGACCTCCCAGTCCTCCCAGCTCGAGATGGCGTGCTGTCCCCGCGGGGGAGGGTCAGCAGGGCAGTCGAAAAGGATATGAGAGAGTGTGGCGTGGGGGTCACCACATAGAGAGCATGCAGGGGATGTGCCGCAATAGTGGGATAAAAGCTGAGAGGATGACAGAGAGCGGGTCTGGAGGCGTCTGAAGAGGATCTGTTGGGAGTGCGTAAGAGATGGGTGGGGAGGAGGGTAAGTCCGACGGTCCAAACGGGGTATTTGCGTGAGCTCCGCAAAGGTGTGCGCCCGCTCCCTCGAGAATCCTGGATCGAGACTGTCCTGAGCCCGGCAAATCAGACCTCGGGCCAATTTATCGGCAGCCTCATTTCCAGGGTTCCCAGAGTGAGCCGGCACCCACTGAAGCTCTACCCTGCGCGGTAAATATTGGGTAGGGGTGTTCAACAATTGCCAGGCAGGGGCGTGAATCCTGCCCCTGGCAAAGTTGGACAGAGCCGTTTTGGAGTCGCTGAAGATGTATTGGGCGTCCGAATGTGCAAGGGCTAGGGCGATGGCGGTCTCCTCTGCATCCTCAGGCGTAGAGCCCGAGGGAAGACGGTGAGTTAGGGGGTGAGGTAGGGTTGGATTGTAGGCAACTGCCACCGCTTCATGCGCTGTACATGCGGCATCTACCCAAACGGTATCGTGGGCTTGCCCATAGTACTTATAGAGGGCATTAGCGCGAGCTACGCGGTGAAGGATGTGTTATTGGGTATGGACGTTTCGAGGTAGGGGTTTCACAACGAGAGGTGTATGGATGTGTCGAGAGATGGCTATAAGGGTCGACTGGTTAGCGGGTATGTTGATGCGAAGGGAGGAGAGTATATGGCGGCCAGTGGCACTCGTGGCAAGTCTAAGGTACTGTGTCTGAAGGTGCGCGTCAACTAGTTCCTGAATGGTGTTATGCATGCCTAGTGCAAGAAGTTTGGCTGTGCTAGTGCTACGAGGTAGGTTTAGGGGTCCCTTAGTCGCAAGGCGGATCATTGCGTTCACGCGTTCGGTTTCCGTGCGGTTCAATTTGAGATATGGGGTTGCGTATAGAATGCGGCTAAGCGTAAATGCGTGCACTACTTTCATGTCCGCTTCGTCTAAACCCTTGTTAAGGGAGGACACTCGGCGTAGAAGGTGCAACACGGATTGCGTGGAGGCCTTGAGCCTTTTAAGGGTATGTTCATTTCGTCCAGAATCCTGCAAGTGGAGGCCAAGGATGCGGAGGGCGGGTGTGATGGGGATAGGGGATCCTTTTAAATTGATTTGGATGGGCGAGTTAGCGCTAGATTTTGGCCTAATTAGGAAGAGCGCGGACTTAGAGGGGGAACATTCGAGCCCTATGGATGACGCGTGAGAGGAAATGGTGTCTGCTGCTAACTGAAGAGTTTCCTCAATTTCCCCGTCAGAGCCATGAGTGGTCCATGTGGTAATATCATCAGCGTACAGGGTATGCTTTAGGTGTGGGATTAGAGCCAGTTTGTGAGCTAGGGGGATGAGAGCAACGTTAAAGAAAAGGGGAGAAAGGACCGCCCCTTGAGGGGTTCGGAGCTCTCCGAGTGTATAAGGGGATGTGGTAATCTGATCTATGTGCAGGGAGGCAGTGCGGCCCGAGAGAAACGAGCGAGCGTAATTGTAGGTAATATCATCAAATACTACCGGATATTACCAAGCGCAAACATGTTCTCTCTTGGCGCACCATTTCACCCCAACCGTGAAAAGGAATCACGACGAGGGCATTGCGTAAGCTCAAAATCTCGCACCCAAGCTGGAGCTGTCAACAAAGCGCCACGACTGTGGCGGAGAGGAGTCCCCAAGCAGCACAGGTAATTGCCCTGACATTCAAACGGTATTGGCAAAGGCCGGCCCTACAAAGTACCAGGATGGAACCATCCTGTTGCAATAGTGGGCCGATTACCTGTGCAGCTTGGGTCGCTATGCCGCCCACAGAAAGACAAGGAAGACACAGAAACAACGCCAGTGCGACTGTTTTTTTTTTTTTTGAAGCGATGTTTATTGCCTCACGGCATAAAACTATGAAGTGAGAGATGAGTAAGATGCTTAAATAAATTTGAAAAGATGGGCTGATTTGATGAAATCAAGAAGTGAACGATATGGACCATGTGTCCAGCATATATAGGAATCCGGATTGTCCGGTGAGAGTCACACTGCCGCCAGGTGCCGAATTCTCGTCGGCTTCTGTTCTTCGACGGAATGCAAAGCGCAGTAAACGTTCCACTCACGGTGGACACCCGGACAGCACAGTGAGAAAAGAGATAAAGGAGAGAGTGAAATAATGCAAAGAGAAATAGGCACTATAGGAGGGGGAGTCTCAAAAATAATTTCCGCCACTTTGGCCACGCAGCCCCAGAACCACATTGTGATGCCTCTAGCGCACTGGTATGAACCTCCATCGAAGTTAGGTTGTAGAGTTAGGAAGCGCCCACTAGGATATCCTCCGTCGACGGCAATCGACCAGAGGTAGCCCATACGGATCGCCTATAATAGTGGTTGTACTTGATAAAGATGGTTCGTTTCTTGCAGTGATGCAAAATTGAAGCCGTGGTTTCGTATATGAGTTTCCATTACACTGGTGGTCATACACATAAATCCAGAACGACAGGCACGTTGGCTGGCTGCTTGCCTGTGTGCATTAGCTGCTGCCTGTCACGCTTTCTAAAATGCACGATCTACGATGATGATAGCCTCACTGTACAAAGACCGCCAAATCGTTATCGAAGAGCTTCGTTCAGGTGACCAGAAAAGCCTGCAGAGTGAAGGATAAAGTGAAAACCTGTTGTAGTATCATGCAGCTCTCCAGACTACTTAACGAGATCAGAAAATGCAACAAAGCTTCTCTGGAATTGTTTATTTTGTGTGCGTGTGTGTTAAAACGCACGAGCCCGATATGTTTTCTAGATATATATTCTCAGTGAGCGCGACTCACGGCGGCAGCAATTTAGCCCTCTTCTTCTTGAACACTCCAGAGGATGATCCCTTCGTCACCAAGAATTCAACAAATGTGACTACTTTTTTTAAATAGCATGCAGATAGACATGGGGTTTATCTTTTCCATTGATGTTGAAGATTTATTCATCCCGTGCCGCATGCAGAACTGTTTGAGTCAGTGCGTGAGCGTACTGAATTTAATAGCGCTCTATCCTTTCAGAGTTCAGCGGGGATTAGTGTGGAAAGTTTCCTTCACTCCTTGAGTTCTACATTCGCTCAATGGTAGTTTCTGTTTCAACAGGCTTGTTTGTTAAAAAAACGGGCATTTGCATAGGATCTTGTGTTTACCGACTCCTATGCAATATATTTTTATCTTCTATTGACCGTGCCTTAGCATCTTCTATTGACAATGGCTCAGTTCTGATAATTTTTAGATACGTTGACGGTTTTTTGGCGCTTTTAAGAACTAACTACACATGACAAACGTCAGTCCGGCGGAAAGAATCTTTGATCTGTTTAGAAAACTAAGGAAAGGCCTTGTTTTTACCAATGGACTACCGGAGAATAATAGTTTGCAGTTTTGAAATATCAGCATTCCAGTCTCCTACCAGTCTCCTCAGGCGTGCCCCAAGGATCCGTCCTTGGGCCACTCTTGTTTCTAATTTATATTAACGACCTACCTGAGAAATTAGATTGCCATATTCGGATGTTTGCTGATGATTGTGGTATTTACAAAACAGTCACTAACACCTTTGACGAACAATCCCTTCAAAATAATTTAACTCATGTACAAGACTGGTGTAGTGAATGGCTAATGACACTTAACACAAGTAAATGCAAATATATGTCGTTCCATCGTCGTCGTTACCCTCTTCTGTTCCAATACAGCATATCTAACGTTCCTCTCGATCTTGTCCAATCATACAAATACCTTGGTGTTCATATTTGTCATGATCTTACATGGAATACGCATATTTCAAACATCATATCATCCGCCAACAGAACACTAGGATTCTTAAAGCGTCACCTACGCTCTGCACCTCAGCATGTCAAGCTCCTCGCATACAAATCATTAGTCCGATCAAAACTAGAATACACATCTCCCATCTGGTCTCCAAAGCAAGCATATCTCTGTAATTCAATTGAAGCAGTTCAAAACCGAGCAACTAGATTCATTCATTCATCGTATTCTTTTGATATCAGCATATCATCCCTCAAATCACAGTCCAGCCTACCTACCCTTGCTCATCGCCGCTACATTGCTAGTTTATGTTTGTTTCACAAGTTTTTTTACTCTGAGCTACGACAGGAACCTTACATCTGCGCACCACCACCACGCATCTCCCTCCGCACCGGCCATCAGCAGCAAGTGTCACGACCTCACGCCCGCACCACTACATTTTCTTCATCATTCTTCCCCCGGACCGCGAACGACTGGAACGGCCTTCCCCGTGAACTTGCTGCTATCACATGCCAATCATTGTTCATCGAAGAAATCACGCGTGTACTTGCTTAGTGATAATCTTATATTTGTATAACTTTCAACTTATCTGTTTAGTCTTTCTGTTTTTCATTTCTGTGTGCCCCACCCCTTATGTAATACCCTCTAACGAGGGTTTTTAAGGTATTAAAGTGAAGTGAAGTGAAGCATCAAGTGTTTAGGACGGCTTGTTTGTCAGATGTATCCTCCCGAGCAAAGAAAGAATTTCTGCCTTATGTCTGCATGCAGTTCAAGACAGTGAAGAGGGGTATGGCCTCTGTTTGCCTGGAATCTTCACTGATTAAGTGCTGCGCTCGCAAGGTTGAAGCGAGTTTTAGTATTCATACTGACACACTACAAAAGGCGGGCTTCCCGTGCTCCGTCTTGTCTGCCGTAGCAGAGACCCAGTTACAAAAAACGAAAGGTAGAAGAAACACTAGAGCCAAGCTAGGGCAAAGGCGACCACAAGTGGTCCCTATAAGCACCGAGTGTCGCACAGCCTGAAAAAGGTCGCGGTCAGGTATGACGTACCTGTCGTCTTCTCAGCGCCAAGAAAGCTGAGTCGATTGTGTGCACGTATCGGGCCGGGCGAAAGAAAAAAGCCCCAGTGCGAAATGAGGTATGGCGAACGATTTGTGGATTGTGCGGTTGGTGTTACGTATGAATACCACTGACGTGAGGAGGGGTCCATATAGGCCAAGCAGGTCGTTGTATTAACGGTAAATCATACGAGCAGCAGAATTCGTTATAAAAGAGAACTGGATTGAATTTGCCCCTTCAATTGCAAAGAGCGAAAATTTCAGCGGGCGATTAACAATATCAGGATTCGGGCAGGAGTCATGATAAGTTGGCTCGTGAAGTACTTGAGGCCTTTCTGAGGGGACACACGTGTTAGTGACTGCTCTGTTGCTCATCGAAAGAATGGAGTTTGGGTGCATGTAATTTTTTTACTGCGAATGCACTAGCAATCCTGAAAAAGATGATGGGTGTAAGAAGCCTCGACCTTTGACCCTTGACACTTCTCAGACACATGCGGAAATAAAATAAATATTGCGGCAGTGGCTGTGTTGCGGCAGCGCGAACAGATCACTGCACGTGCTGGCCACTGCACGTGAGCACTAGGCAATCGCCGCAACCGTTTACTCCTCGTGTTTAACTGCTACACTCTCGCACTGTCGATTGCACGTTGTCGTCTTCATCAACTTTCATGCGTGCGCGAAAAGCACTATTACCCTCCTAACCCCAATAGAATGGAAAACTTTATTCCCCACCTCGTTAGAAGCTTATTGGTTGCTTCTTATCACAGTGTCTATAATGACGCTCGTTCTTGTGAACAGTCTCCGGTGGCCTTAATGTTTTCATGCTTCTTGGCGACTTCAGCTGCCCAATCGACCACGCGTAGCTGCATCGCGTGTAGCTGGGCTCGAGCTCAGGACACTTGTGCAGTACGTGAGCCTCGTCTGCCTTTCTTTCCTTACATATTGCGCACGACGGCTCGTAGAGACTAGGATACATAAGAGACATCCCATTCGGTGCGGAATACGTCTTTGTCTAGAGCTGTCTCCCCACTACCTGCAGGTTTTATTCTAAGCTCTTGTGTGAGGCAGGATACTTCCGTCTCCTTTCCCTGTAGTAGCTAGCAATCTCCTGGTACGTAACCGTAAGTTCGCTCGCTGCCCCCGGGCCGACGAGGAGCCCACGGCTCGGCTGACGACTAAACCTCGGCTCATTCCGTGAGCCGCCTCGTTTCCCGAGTGGGAGGAGTGCGCAGCAGTACAGATTAACTCAATCTTTTTTTGTCGCTCACCTGCATCGATTGTTCCGTCGGCGACTGCCGCTGTTCGTATACGCTGTGCCGGCTCCTGTATTCTACCCCGCACAAAGTTTCTTAGAGTCGCTCATTATGATTTTGCGCTTGGTATTAGTGATTGAAAGAGCTATGGCTACTACGCCTGCCTCCTCCGCGCGACTCGCCCGGAGGATCGTGGACGCGGATACGAGATTGAAATTTCGGTCCACGAATGCGAGCGCGAAAGCGGTCGTCCCCTTAAAAAAATGGTCTATAGACTTCTTATAGGCTCTATTGCCTATCCTATAAGTATTTCTTTTTTCAAGTCATAGTAAATAGACTGTCTATTGAAAAAATCTATTAGAACTATATGGCCATAAATCTATAGATTGCCTATCGACTGTATGTAGTATTTCTATTGCTTATAGACTGTTTTCTAGGGTTTGTCTATGGACAGTCTATAGACTTCATAGACAGAAGTCTATTGACAGTCTATAGATTGTGTAAAGAAGTTTTTGCAACGGGTCGTGCCGTCGACGCCGTGTCCTCCTTGGCACAGCGCCGCATCGACACACACTACCTGCTCTCGGTCTCCGTAACATCCCTGGAGTTCTCTCCCCCTCGCCAGCCCTTTTGCCTCGTGTCGCTCCGGATTCACGTTTTCCGATAGCGGTTTTATCATTAGTTCCGCGTGTATGTGTCTGGGTGTCTGCATCGTCTTCGTTTTCACGGTTTCACGGGGGCGTAGCCTATGCTCAGCTTCTGGAGGATTGTTCTCCCCGTTTTGGTGCCCGATAATCTCGCTAGTTGGGCCGCCGTGCAGGCCTCCACAAGCTCTTCTAGTATGTTGTGCAGGCCCAAGCCCAAGAGTCCGCGGGTGTGGACGTGGGCAGGTGAAGCGCAGTCTTGTACGCCTGCCTGATGAGCGTGTTTATTCTGTCCGTCTCGGATCAACATTGAACTTCAGGTAGGGTGCCAATGTACACTATGCGGCTAAAGACGACGGCGTGCACCAACCTCATCTTGCCCGCTTCCTTCATCCCCTTGTGTTTATTGGCTATCCTGATCAGCCTGGCCCGTGCAAGCGGTAATCTTATTGATGGCTGCGCTGTTTTTCCGTTGTTTTAGATATGCAAGCCCAGGAGTTTTACGTCCCTCACCGCCGGTATCTTCATATCATTTACGTATACTTCCCCGCCGCGGCGGCTCAGTGGTTAGGGTGCTCAGCTACGGATCCGGAGTTCCCGGGTTCGAACCCGACCGCGGTGGCTGCAATTCGATGGGGGCGAAACGCAGAGGCGCCCGTGTGCTGTGCGACGTCAGTGCACGTCAAAGATCCTCAGGTGGTCGAAAGAATTAGGGAGCCCTCCCCTACGGCACCACTTCATCTCTTTCTTCTTTCACTCTCACCTTTCTCCCTTCCCTTTTGGCCTGGTTTGGATGTCCAACGAGATCAGAGGCATGGCACCATTTCCTTTCCTCAGAAACCAAGAATTTAAATTTGGTTTTTGACCGTGCCGTAATTTCCTTTCCCCAATATCAATTTTCATTTTCCCGTATGGGAAGGGAGAAACAAAGGAGGAAGTGAAAGAAGAAAGGAAGAACAGAAGAAAGAGGTGCCGTAGTGGAGGTCTCCGGAATAATTTTGTCCACCTGGGAATCTGTAACGTGCGCTGACATCGCGCAGCACGCGGGCACCTTTTGTGTTTCGCCTCAAAAATCAATTTTTCAATCTGTGGTTAGGCCCCGCCGCGGTGGCTCAGTGGTTAGGGCGCTCGACTACTGATCCGGAGTTCCCGGGTTCGAACCCGACCGCGGCGGCTGCGTTTTTATGGAGGAAAAACGCTAAGGCGCCCGTGTGCTGTGCGATGTCAGTGCACGTTAAAGATCCCCAGGTGGTCGAAATTATTCCGGAGCCCTCCACTACGGTACCTATTCTTCCTTTCTTCTTTCACTCCCTCCTTTATCCCTTCCCTTACGGCGCAGTTCAGGTGTCCAACGATATATGAGACAGATACTGCGCCATTTCCTTTCCCCAAAAATCAATTATTATTATTATTATTAATCTGTGGTTATGGCCCTCGGCTACTGATCCGGAGTACCCGGGTTCTAACCCGACCGCGGCGGCAGCGTTTCGATGGAGGCGAAACGCATAGGCGCCCGTGTGCTGTGCGATGTCCGTGCACGCTAAAAATCCCCAGGTGGTCGAAATAATTACGAAGCCCTCAACTACGGCACCTCTTCCCACTCTCTTCCTTCTTTCACTCTCACCTTCATCCCTTCACTTACGGCGCCGCGGTTCAGGTGTCCGCCGAGATGTGTGACAGATACTGCGCCATTTCCTTTCCCTAAAAACCAATTTTCAATTTTCTGCAACAAGCCGCCGGCGTTCATTGGGTTAGTTGGCGTTGGCGCTGATAACGTTGTAGACTCCCTTGATTTTGTGGAAAGGAAAAGCGCACTGGCCACTCGAGTGAAAATATAATAATAATAATTGGTTTTCGGCGGAATGGAAATGGCGCAGTATCTGTGTCATATATCGTTGGACACCTGAACCGCGCCGTAAGGGAAGGAATAAAGGAGGGGTGAAAGAAGATAGGAGCGAATAGGTCCGTAGTGGAGGGCTCCGGAATAATTTCGACCACCTGGGGATCTTTAACGTGCACTGACATCGCACAGCAAACCCCAGTCGCGCTTTCAGGTGCGTGGCGGTGGTATCCACCTGCAAAAATTTCTGCTATCACACAATATTTCATGCTTACCAATTTTAAACCTCCAGCCATTTTTTCTGTAATCACAAAACCTGGATAGGAAACAGCCACGTTTTTCTTTCGAGGAATGACTTCAGTTTTGCTTGATGTGGTTTGGTTTGTTGAGCGTCGAAAGCGTTCTTTTTGTTGTTTTATTGTTAATGACTGTGCTTTTCTAATAATTACCCGCTGTTGCCAAGATCTTTTGCACTGCGATTAAGCAACGGTAGCTGTCGGATACCTATGGGAGATCGAAAGTGAATTCGGTTTCAGTAAAAATTCTTTTATATTTGTTCTTGCACGGATGGTTGAGCAAAATGGTGACTGTGCGACGGTCATTTGAATAACTGCACTGTTTGCATTTGAGCGCCTATCTCTTAAACAAGCGGTTGGCAGTCCAGCCTCTGTCTTGTCTTCTACCCTGCTTCCTGTGTGCGTCTTCTTTTGGCTGGATTTATTTTCCTTATAGCTGGCTGAGCGTGCAACGTGCACATTAACCGCAGAACTCATGAAGCAGTCAAGTAATGTGGAATATGTTAAAGGCTATGTTACCAGACGGAATCTTATCCCCTTTCACCAAACTTACTACTTCCCTGCCCTCTTTCCTGAAGTGGTGGTGGTGAAAAGCATTTATTTAGATATATATGCAGAGAGGTGCTCGGGAAGAAGCCCCTAGTGGGTCTCGCCCCTTACAATAGAAGGCGGAGTCCCTCACTTCGGGACCCCGTTGGTCCTGACCGCTGCACAAGCCCGCCGAACTAGGGTCTGGCGGGCCGATAGTTCCTGGCACCCGAGCAGACCGCCTCCCAGTCCTCTCCGGTAGGGGAAGAAGTGAGGGGAGGAGAGAAGGTTTTTGCCTGCATGCCCAAACCATGTGAAAGGTGTCGGCCACCTTCCCACAGAATGAGCAGCGGCCGTCAAAAGAAGAATCAGTGCTTGAGAACCGCCGGGCACAGCAGAGTGTTTATGAAGAGCCTAAGGAGAGTTCGTTCGCCAGCTTTACCCAGTCCCTTCATAGGAACCGGCTCGATCCTCGCCCATTAACAGAGCAAAAGATCCTCGGTCCGTGGCCACAGCAGTCGACTGCCCTCAAGGCATACAAGGCACCCATTGCTTACTTGAGACTGGATTGAGCGACAAATTGTGACAGCGTTGTGCGTGTGTGTGTGTTATGCCTTTTTCCCCTTCTCTCGTCCTCTTTTCAGTCCCCTAATTCCTCTTCCCCAGTGCAGGGCAGCCAACCGGAACCCCTTTCTGGTTAACATCCTTGCTTTCGCCTCCTCCTCTTTATCTATCGATCTATCATAGGAACCGGGTAGCGCCAGTGTTCGGCATGAGAGTGCTCAGTAATATCTTTAAATGAAAGAAGAGGGCTGTGATCTGGGTTAAGGCCCTCCCAAGGAACGCCTGGTGCTCGGTAAGTGAGTGCGCGGGCTGCCTCATGGGCGGCATCGTTACCTGACATGTCTTGGTAGCCGGGGACCCATACAATTGAGCTATGAGTTGGATGGCAGTCGCGAGAATTCTGGCGAAGAATCTGGTGAGCAAGTGGAGTGATCCAACCGAACTCAAAGTTACGACAGGCTCCGCGAGAGTCTGTGAGGATGAATTTAGTTTCGGGATGGGAGGCTGCGAGGGCGATCGCTACCTCCTCCGCATTAGTTGAGCTGGGCGCTCTGAACGAAAGGCCGTCCATCTGTTTTTCCTCGTGTATGACTGCGGCCGTGTACCATTCCCCCCTGGATTGGTAGGGGCTTGCAATGCAGACGTAGAAGACGTGTTTCTTTGAGCCATAGTGGCGCTGGAGGGCATCCGCCCGCGCATGGCGCCGGACATTACGGTCCTCGTTGTTCATCTTCATCGGAAGGGGTCGAACGTAGAGGGCGCGTCTCCACAGTTCAGGCGCTCGAACCCGTTCCATAGTATGGTGGTCATGTTTGATATGTAACCGGACCATGAGGCAGCGACCGGACACGGTCTGGTCGAGACGCGTGTATTGGTTAAAGAGATGCGCCTCTTGCAATTCCAGGTATGTGTTCACAACCACAAACGCCTGAAGACTGCCACATCCTTAAGGTACACTTTGAACTCCTGCATTCAATATTTTGGTTTTCGAGGAAAGGAAATGGCGCAGTACCTGTCTCATAGAACATAGAAAAGGAACCAGCGAAAATAGACGCAAGACAAGAACAAAGGAGGCACACACCACAACGCTGGACTTACAACTGGTGTATTGCGATGAAAATCGCTCATTTTAAAGGAATTTCCTGCCTACGCACCCACCCTACAGACAATACACTTCGCGCACCACATGATGACATGCCTACTATAACGATAAAAACTTGTACTCCTTTTCAGTGATAATCACAGACGGCTCGCTGACGCATTTCTGCTTATTCTTTCTGATCATGAATGCCTCCAATAGCTCACGCTCACGTTTAGATTTCCCCCGCCCGATAATGCTGGCAATGTGAAAACTAGGAGAACATTTGCAGTCCTTTACATGTACGGCTAGATTGCTGCCTGTGCCTGTGCCCAAAGTTGTGCGATGTTGCCTCAGGCGCTCATTTAAGCATGCTCCAGTTTGGCCTATGTAGATTTTCCCGCATGACAATGGGATTGAATACACCACGCCCACTGCGCATGTGGTGAACATAGTCTGGTGTTTCGTGTTGCAAACACCAGTTCTGCGCATGTCTGCAAAGGTTTGGGCGCACAAACCGGACAGTTTGCAAGGAGCAGAAAATGCCATAGTGACACCAAACTTCTGAGCCACTTTTTTCAGACCATGTGAAGTCTTGTGGAAGTAAGGCATGACTTCCAACTTTCTTGTTGGCACTTCTACTGGCCTGGCATCCTTTGAAGATAACTTCAGTTTTTTCCCCAAAGATTCCGCCACCGCCAGCAAAACCGAGGGAGGAAACCCAGAACATTGTAGCCGTTCAACCTGCTCCGCCAGACTTTGCTGCATCACATGAGGGCAACTCTTCTTTAAGGCATTCAAAAAACATAAGTTTGCAATGCTGCGCTTCACTAACTTTGAATGGGCCGAATCATACGGCAACAGTGCCTTCTTAGACCTGGGCGCATATTTCCAGCACACGTGTTGATTGGGTAAAAAAGTCAATTCTAAATCCAGGAACCTAATGGTCTTGTCAGAAGGAATCTCATGCGTAAAAACCAAGTTCTTAGAACAAGTGCTAAAAATATTTAAAATCTGGTCTGCCACAAGGGTGAACTGGTCAGTTTCGGTTAAGTTCAAAATTACTAAAAAATCGTCAACATATCTAAAAACCCTTACAACACGTGTGTCGTTTAGAGATCTTTGTAGCATCGAGTCAAACTTTGCTAAAAATATGTTGCACAGCACCGGCGCAACACAGGAGCCGATACAGATTCCATGCTTTTGCACGACATACTCATCTTCATGCTGTGCTATCGTAGAATTCAAGTACACTTTTAAAAGTTCGAGAAAGGACTCTAAAGTGATGCCACACTTATTCTGGAAGGAAATTGTCCCAGATCTTTCAATGAATTCGCGCACAGCAACAAAAAGTTCGTCATGGGGCACAGAATAAAACAAGTCCACAATGTCCACCGAGAAGGCTGCATTAGCGTCGGGGAAACCGCGATTGAGGCACTCCACCAGGCTCATCGAACCCTGCACAACAAAAGGATCCGCAGGCACCAGGCCCTCGAAGGAACACTTTAGGTAGTTTGAAATCACTTTTTGCCATGAACCTTCTTCCGTGACGATCGCCCTGAAAGGGTTGTCAGGCTTATGTGTCTTTGCTGTGAAGAACACACGCAGGGAGTCTTGCTGGCATTTACGAACTTGCTTCTCAATGCTGCCCAAATTCAACCTATTGAGAAGCCTTAAGGCCAACGCCTTGGCCTTGCGCGGTTTTACTTCTGCCTTTTTGAAGTTCTTTTCTATAGCTTCGGCCGCTTTCGTCTTAAAAAGGGAAGAGGGAAGCACCGCGAACCCACCTTCCTTGTCAGCTTGAAGGAGACTGAGGCCTTCTTGTTGGAAGTGGGCGACCAAAGGGCGCAGATCCCTGCTTGGTTGACGTCGGCCCGTCCAGGTTCTCATGAGACAGTCAACACCCTCTGAGACGCAACGAGCTTTCTCCTCAAAAGGGGCCTTGTCAGCCACTCTGTGAACCACTGCCAGAAGCTCGTGCTTGCGGGACCTTGGTTCAAGGGAGAACTTAGGTCCGCGCTTCAGGATGTCGTCGAAAACTGAGGGAAGAGTGGCTTCGCCCAGGTACGTGACTGCTGTACCAGTTGCTTTTTGTACCCTTTTCCTGGGCAGAAATCGCCGAAAGTCATTCCAGTAGGCTTCAGTGAGTAGTGAAGCGAGACGAAGATGCTCCCGAAGCCTACTTGCAGCCGCCCAAGGTTTTCCGGCTTGAAGGCACATAAGTCGCATCCATTCCCTCAAGTGTCGGACCTGTCGGTAGAGCTCCGATTTCAAGATTTTGCAAACACGCTTCCAGTGTCCTGTAGAAGGTTGCAGAGGTCCGAAAAGCTGGCAGACTTCTAATGGTGGGATTCCGCACTTCAGTCCATGTGACAGCGCTCGTGCCTTGCAAGTAGTGAGAACAATAGCGTTGACGCAGGAAGATAAACCATCAGTAGATGTACGAAGACACATAAAAGAGCCCGGTGTAGAAGAATAGTAGTTCAGTAGTGCAAACTGCTGGGCTAGTTGGTTCATATTGCATAGAAAAGGAACCAGCGAAAATAGACGCAAGACAAGAACAAAGGAGGCACACACCACAACGCTGGACTTACAACTGGTGTATTGCGATGAAAATCGCTCATTTTAAAGGAATTTCCTGCCTACGCACCCACCCTACAGACAATACACTTCGCGCACCACATGATGACATGCCTACTATAACGATAAAAACTTGTACTCCTTTTCAGTGATAATCACAGACGGCTCGCTGACGCATTTCTGCTTATTCTTTCTGATCATGAATGCCTCCAATAGCTCACGCTCACGTTTAGATTTCCCCCGCCCGATAATGCTGGCAATGTGAAAACTAGGAGAACATTTGCAGTCCTTTACATGTACGGCTAGATTGCTGCCTGTGCCTGTGCCCAAAGTTGTGCGATGTTGCCTCAGGCGCTCATTTAAGCATGCTCCAGTTTGGCCTATGTAGATTTTCCCGCATGACAATGGGATTGAATACACCACGCCCACTGCGCATGTGGTGAACATAGTCTGGTGTTTCGTGTTGCAAACACCAGTTCTGCGCATGTCTGCAAAGGTTTGGGCGCACAAACCGGACAGTTTGCAAGGAGCAGAAAATGCCATAGTGACACCAAACTTCTGAGCCACTTTTTTCAGACCATGTGAAGTCTTGTGGAAGTAAGGCATGACTTCCAACTTTCTTGTTGGCACTTCTACTGGCCTGGCATCCTTTGAAGATAACTTCAGTTTTTTCCCCAAAGATTCCGCCACCGCCAGCAAAACCGAGGGAGGAAACCCAGAACATTGTAGCCGTTCAACCTGCTCCGCCAGACTTTGCTGCATCACATGAGGGCAACTCTTCTTTAAGGCATTCAAAAAACATAAGTTTGCAATGCTGCGCTTCACTAACTTTGAATGGGCCGAATCATACGGCAACAGTGCCTTCTTAGACCTGGGCGCATATTTCCAGCACACGTGTTGATTGGGTAAAAAAGTCAATTCTAAATCCAGGAACCTAATGGTCTTGTCAGAAGGAATCTCATGCGTAAAAACCAAGTTCTTAGAACAAGTGCTAAAAATATTTAAAATCTGGTCTGCCACAAGGGTGAACTGGTCAGTTTCGGTTAAGTTCAAAATTACTAAAAAATCGTCAACATATCTAAAAACCCTTACAACACGTGTGTCGTTTAGAGATCTTTGTAGCATCGAGTCAAACTTTGCTAAAAATATGTTGCACAGCACCGGCGCAGATGAGTATGTCGTGCAAAAGCATGGAATCTGTATCGGCTCCTGTGTTGCGCCGGTGCTGTGCAACATATTTTTAGCAAAGTTTGACTCGATGCTACAAAGATCTCTAAACGACACACGTGTTGTAAGGGTTTTTAGATATGTTGACGATTTTTTAGTAATTTTGAACTTAACCGAAACTGACCAGTTCACCCTTGTGGCAGACCAGATTTTAAATATTTTTAGCACTTGTTCTAAGAACTTGGTTTTTACGCATGAGATTCCTTCTGACAAGACCATTAGGTTCCTGGATTTAGAATTGACTTTTTTACCCAATCAACACGTGTGCTGGAAATATGCGCCCAGGTCTAAGAAGGCACTGTTGCCGTATGATTCGGCCCATTCAAAGTTAGTGAAGCGCAGCATTGCAAACTTATGTTTTTTGAATGCCTTAAAGAAGAGTTGCCCTCATGTGATGCAGCAAAGTCTGGCGGAGCAGGTTGAACGGCTACAATGTTCTGGGTTTCCTCCCTCGGTTTTGCTGGCGGTGGCGGAATCTTTGGGGAAAAAACTGAAGTTATCTTCAAAGGATGCCAGGCCAGTAGAAGTGCCAACAAGAAAGTTGGAAGTCATGCCTTACTTCCACAAGACTTCACATGGTCTGAAAAAAGTGGCTCAGAAGTTTGGTGTCACTATGGCATTTTCTGCTCCTTGCAAACTGTCCGGTTTGTGCGCCCAAACCTTTGCAGACATGCGCAGAACTGGTGTTTGCAACACGAAACACCAGACTATGTTCACCACATGCGCAGTGGGCGTGGTGTATTCAATCCCATTGTCATGCGGGAAAATCTACATAGGCCAAACTGGAGCATGCTTAAATGAGCGCCTGAGGCAACATCGCACAACTTTGGGCACAGGCACAGGCAGCAATCTAGCCGTACATGTAAAGGACTGCAAATGTTCTCCTAGTTTTCACATTGCCAGCATTATCAAACGGGGGAAATCTAAACGTGAGCGTGAGCTATTGGAGGCATTCATGATCAGAAAGAATAAGCAGAAATGCGTCAGCGAGCCGTCTGTGATTATCACTGAAAAGGAGTACAAGTTTTTATCGTTATAGTAGGCATGTCATCATGTGGTGCGCGAAGTGTATTGTCTGTAGGGTGGGTGCGTAGGCAGGAAATTCCTTTAAAATGAGCGATTTTCATCGCAATACACCAGTTGTAAGTCCAGCGTTGTGGTGTGTGCCTCCTTTGTTCTTGTCTTGCGTCTATTTTCGCTGGTTCCTTTTCTATGCAATATGAACAGACTAGCCCAGCAGTTTGCACTACTGAACTACTATTCTTCTACACCGGGCTCTTTTATGTGTCTTCGTACATCTACTGATGGTTTATCTTCCTGCGTCAACGCTATTGTTCTCACTACTTGCAAGGCACGAGCGCTGTCACATGGACTGAAGTGCGGAATCCCACCATTAGAAGTCTGCCAGCTTTTCGGACCTCTGCAACCTTCTACAGGACACTGGAAGCGTGTTTGCAAAATCTTGAAATCGGAGCTCTACCGACAGGTCCGACACTTGAGGGAATGGATGCGACTTATGTGCCTTCAAGCCGGAAAACCTTGGGCGGCTGCAAGTAGGCTTCGGGAGCATCTTCGTCTCGCTTCACTACTCACTGAAGCCTACTGGAATGACTTTCGGCGATTTCTGCCCAGGAAAAGGGTACAAAAAGCAACTGGTACAGCAGTCACGTACCTGGGCGAAGCCACTCTTCCCTCAGTTTTCGACGACATCCTGAAGCGCGGACCTAAGTTCTCCCTTGAACCAAGGTCCCGCAAGCACGAGCTTCTGGCAGTGGTTCACAGAGTGGCTGACAAGGCCCCTTTTGAGGAGAAAGCTCGTTGCGTCTCAGAGGGTGTTGACTGTCTCATGAGAACCTGGAGGGGCCGACGTCAACCAAGCAGGGATCTGCGCCCTTTGGTCGCCCACTTCCAACAAGAAGGCCTCAGTCTCCTTCAAGCTGACAAGGAAGGTGGGTTCGCGGTGCTTCCCTCTTCCCTTTTTAAGACGAAAGCGGCCGAAGCTATAGAAAAGAACTTCAAAAAGGCAGAAGTAAAACCGCGCAAGGCCAAGGCGTTGGCCTTAAGGCTTCTCAATAGGTTGAATTTGGGCAGCATTGAGAAGCAAGTTCGTAAATGCCAGCAAGACTCCCTGCGTGTGTTCTTCACAGCAAAGACACATAAGCCTGACAACCCTTTCAGGGCGATCGTCACGGAAGAAGGTTCATGGCAAAAAGTGATTTCAAACTACCTAAAGTGTTCCTTCGAGGGCCTGGTGCCTGCGGATCCTTTTGTTGTGCAGGGTTCGATGAGCCTGGTGGAGTGCCTCAATCGCGGTTTCCCCGACGCTAATGCAGCCTTCTCGGTGGACATTGTGGACTTGTTTTATTCTGTGCCCCATGACGAACTTTTTGTTGCTGTGCGCGAATTCATTGAAAGATCTGGGACAATTTCCTTCCAGAATAAGTGTGGCATCACTTTAGAGTCCTTTCTCGAACTTTTAAAAGTGTACTTGAATTCTACGATAGCACAGCATGAAGATGAGTATGTCGTGCAAAAGCATGGAATCTGTATCGGCTCCTGTGTTGCGCCGGTGCTGTGCAACATATTTTTAGCAAAGTTTGACTCGATGCTACAAAGATCTCTAAACGACACACGTGTTGTAAGGGTTTTTAGATATGTTGACGATTTTTTAGTAATTTTGAACTTAACCGAAACTGGCCAGTTCACCCTTGTGGCAGACCAGATTTTAAATATTTTTAGCACTTGTTCTAAGAACTTGGTTTTTACGCATGAGATTCCTTCTGACAAGACCATTAGGTTCCTGGATTTAGAATTGACTTTTTTACCCAATCAACACGTGTGCTGGAAATATGCGCCCAGGTCTAAGAAGGCACTGTTGCCGTATGATTCGGCCCATTCAAAGTTAGTGAAGCGCAGCATTGCAAACTTATGTTTTTTGAATGCCTTAAAGAAGAGTTGCCCTCATGTGATGCAGCAAAGTCTGGCGGAGCAGGTTGAACGGCTACAATGTTCTGGGTTTCCTCCCTCGGTTTTGCTGGCGGTGGCGGAATCTTTGGGGAAAAAACTGAAGTTATCTTCAAAGGATGCCAGGCCAGTAGAAGTGCCAACAAGAAAGTTGGAAGTCATGCCTTACTTCCACAAGACTTCACATGGTCTGAAAAAAGTGGCTCAGAAGTTTGGTGTCACTATGGCATTTTCTGCTCCTTGCAAACTGTCCGGTTTGTGCGCCCAAACCTTTGCAGACATGCGCAGAACTGGTGTTTGCAACACGAAACACCAGACTATGTTCACCACATGCGCAGTGGGCGTGGTGTATTCAATCCCATTGTCATGCGGGAAAATCTACATAGGCCAAACTGGAGCATGCTTAAATGAGCGCCTGAGGCAACATCGCACAACTTTGGGCACAGGCACAGGCAGCAATCTAGCCGTACATGTAAAGGACTGCAAATGTTCTCCTAGTTTTCACATTGCCAGCATTATCGGGCGGGGGAAATCTAAACGTGAGCGTGAGCTATTGGAGGCATTCATGATCAGAAAGAATAAGCAGAAATGCGTCAGCGAGCCGTCTGTGATTATCACTGAAAAGGAGTACAAGTTTTTATCGTTATAGTAGGCATGTCATCATGTGGTGCGCGAAGTGTATTGTCTGTAGGGTGGGTGCGTAGGCAGGAAATTCCTTTAAAATGAGCGATTTTCATCGCAATACACCAGTTGTAAGTCCAGCGTTGTGGTGTGTGCCTCCTTTGTTCTTGTCTTGCGTCTATTTTCGCTGGTTCCTTTTCTATGCAATATGAACCAACTAGCCCAGCAGTTTGCACTACTGAACTACCTGTCTCACTTCGCGGTGGACACCTGAACCGCACCCTAAGGCAAAGAGGAGAAAGGAAGAAAAGAGAAGGGTATAGAAGACTAATGGAAAATAGTGGAAGATATCTATCACGACTGCACAACTACCATGGTGCTTCATAAAGTCCGAAATAAAATTTTAATAAGGAAGCATGTGGAGCAGGGAGGCACGATCTCGCCAATGCTATTCACCGCCTGTTTACAGGAGGTATTCGAGGCCTGAATAGGGAGCATTTGGGGATAAAAGTTAATGGAAAATACGTAAGCACTTTGCGATTCGCAGATAACATTGCATTTCTAAGTCACTCGTGAGATGAGCTGCAAAGCGTGACAAGTGAGTTGGCAGAGCGAACGGTAGGTCTTTAAATTAACGTGCAGGAAACCAAAGTAATGTTCAACAGTTTGGCAAGGCCTTGAACAGCAGTTCACAATTGGTAGCGAGGTGCTGGAAGTGGTCAGGAAATAGGTGTACTTGCAGCAGGTAGTGACAGCTGATCCAGATCATGAGTGGGAGGTAACTAGAAGAATAAGAATGGGGTGGAGAGCATATGGCAGGTTTTCTGAGATCATGATTTCCAGTTTACCAATGTCCCTCAAAAGAGAAGTGTACAACAGTGGTATCTTACCGGAACTCACATACGGGGCAAAACGTGGAGGCTAACGAAAAGGGTTCAGCTTAAGTACAACGCAGCGAGGCATGGAGATAAAATTGATGGGTGTAACATTAAGAGACCGGAAGCGGGCAGAGTGCGTGAGGGGACAAACACGGGTTACTGACATCCCAGTCTAAATAAAGAGGAAGAAATGGGCTTGGGCAGGGCATGTAATGCGAAGGCAAGAAAACCGCTGGTCCTTAAGGGTAACGGCGTGGATTCCAAGAGAAAGTAAGCGTAGCAGGGAGTGGCAGAAAGTTAGGTTGGCGGTTAAGATTAAGCAGTTTGCTGGTACACGGTGGCCGCAGCTGGCAAAGTATAGGGTTAATTGGAGAGATATAGGAAATGTATTTGCCCTGAAGTGGGCGTAGTTAGGCTGATGATGATGATAATGAAAGAAAAAAGGAAGAAAGAAATGCCATAGTGGAGCGTCGGCGGTTAAGTGGTAGAATTTAATATTTGCTCTTAGTAAAAATTATTCCTGGGGAACTTTCTGGCTATGTTGATGTTCTCCCGGCTGTAAAAGGCACCTATGTTGCTGAAAAAAAAAAGTTGCATTTCAAATAGAACAGTTCCTCCGCCACTGCGATTCTTCGGTGGGCGTTCGAAGCGAGCGGACGTGTTTTTTAGCTCTCTGCTCCTTCGGACGCTGGGCCTAAGGCTTTGCGGCGTTGCGGGGTCTCCCCATGGAGGCCACAGACACCGTGAATGAGCGAAGGCATGTGTTCGGCGGTGACAATCAGCAACGCAGGGCAGGTCGCTCACGCTCACGATCACGGAGACGAACGCCATCCAGAGGAAGGTCGTCCAGCACCATTCGGCGAATGCAGGCCGAGATCGCTGATCTGCTGGACACGGTGAGGTGCCTGAAGGCGGCGCTCATCACCACCTCGGAGAACCTTGAAACCGTCATCGGGACCTTTAACGTGTCGCCGGCGGACCCACGCGTTCTAGCCTTGAGGGACGCCATGGCGCTCGCACACCAGACGCAGAACTCCATGGCGGCTCCCTCCCCGCCATTTCTGGCCACCCCTGCGCTTCCTGCCGCCATTGCTACTCCTGGGGAACCGGCTGTGATGCCCTCTCCCCCTGATGCTGCTGCTGCGGGCTCACCGCGGACACCTGCAGCCGAGGAGAGCATGTGCACCCCAATGGACGAGTCTGCTCTCCGGAAACGGCGACGCTCAACGGGGTGCGAGGAGGAGAGGGACTCGGAAACCAAAAGGGGCATCGCGGTGGCCAAGCGGGAAGCTCGAAGGCCCCCCCACCGTCACTGTTCCCTCTCCCTCCACACTCGAAGGAGCAGGGCCTTCCCAGCACGAGCCCCCTGGAGCCCACCTCCAGCCTGTTGCTGATGCTGCTGCTGTTGCTGGTGGGGCGACGGCGTCCGGAAGAAAACCGGGTGCGACCTCACCAAATCCCGCCGAACGAGACCAGGCTGCGGCTGGGGCTTCGTCTGCTGGCAGCGAGCGCGCCCAACTCCGCGGCGCGCCGCGGCAATGCGCCGCAGGCAGCGGCGACGCTGATGCTGGGGCCAACCTGGTCCCGTGGCGCATTATCGCTACCAAGGCGCAGCGGCGTCGGAGAGCTGCCCTGGAGATAACCACGGCTGCCGTGGAGGTCCCGCCCAGCCTGGTGGGGACGGTGCTGTTTCGGCCGGCGAAGCGGGGCACCGCCTTCACCAGGGAACAGGGCTGGAAGTGAGTTGGCCGAGGAGATCGGATCCCGCCCGGGCGTCCTCGCCGTCCGGGTAAACATGCGGCGGAATGTGGTGGCAGTGGACGCGGGGAGCAGCGATGCTCTCCAGGCCCTGCTAGCCACATCCGTCAACTGCGGCGTGCCGGTCTGCGCCAAGGAGCCTCCTCCTCGGAATCAAAGCTCCGGCCTGGTCTTCGGTGTGGATGGGCGCAGGACGGCGGAGGAGCTGCTAGCGGTGGCGGAGTCAACGGTACCGATGGTGTCGGCGTCTCTGTCGGGCAGCACACTCGCTCTCCGTTTTGCGGCACCGACATCCCCGGCGTTCATCACCATATTCAAGCGCAGGCTCGCGATCCGCCCCTGCCGTACCCGGCCGCTCCAGTGTGCCAAGTGCGCCAGCCTGGGGCATGCCACTGAGGTGTGTCGTGCTCCTGCCCGATGCACGCGCTGCGGCGGGCCGCACGAGCCTGGTACCTGCGTGAGCAAGCCCCGCTGCATTAACTGCGGGGAGCGGCACGCAGCCATTGACCCAGCGTGCCCGCACTGGCAGCGAGAGCGTCACGTGGCCACTTTAATGGCCACATCCATGGCACCGATGTCCAGGCGGGTTGTCCGAGCCGTCGTCCAGGCTGAGACAGCGGCCCCAGCCCAGCAACATCAGCAGACGCCGCGCGCTCTTTCTTATGCGCAGGTCGTCAGGGGAACACCCCAGCAGCAGCAGCAGCAGTCACAGAAGCAACGGCAGCGCCGGCAGCGGCAGCGGCGATCCGGTTGCCCGGCGTCCCGTACAGCGCGGCCCGAGCCTGCGGCCGCTTCTCATGGCCAGCCCCCTGACGCACGGGACGTGGAGATCGCGCGCCTAAAGCTGGCGTTGCGCGCCCTCAGCGCACTTTTCCCGGAGGGCACCGATGGACACCGGGCTTGCTTAGAAGCAGCGGGTGCTCCCGCACAGATAAGCCAGCATGATGGCTAGCCGCCGGACTCCCTCCCGCATACCATCCATCCTGCAGTGGAACGTGCGCTCACTTGCGGCGCGGTACGCCGAAATGCGAGTTCGCATCGCACAGGATTCGCCGGAAGTTATCGCGCTGCAGGAGACGTACGTACGTTCACATGACGGGGAGCCCCAGATGCGGCTACCTGGCTACATTGGCTACCACTCAGCCACCATGTGCGAGGAACCCACCTGTGCTGCAGTGCCCTGTTGTGTCACATCTCATCGCCCCGGGAAATCAAGGTGCGCGATATACGTGCGGCAGGACGTCCAGCACACCCTCGTCGGCTCGGCGGCCGCGACATCTGACGCCCAGGAGTGCGTGGTGGTGACAGTGCGCGTCGGTGGTGTTGACACGTCGGTGGCCAGTGTTTATGTGCGTCGAGCTGTCGCGTGGAACGCGCTGTGTTTTCGTGCTGTGTCTTCGTGCTGTGCCCCGCGCCAAATCATCTGTGGTGATTTTAACGCCCACCATAGTGGGTGGGGCAGTGCGCGCCACTCCGCGCGTGGAGACGACCTGCGAGCCCACGCGGAACAACCGGCTCCTGCATCGACGTTGCCTTCGCATCCAGAGGAATCGAGGCGACATGGCGCCGATCACCATCTCTCTGGGGCTCGGATCATTACTCCATCCTAATCGAACCCACTGCGTTGGAGGCGCGCCCCAAACGTGCCTACTCCATTACCAACTGGAGTGCGTTCAGGCGGGCGGTCGACGAGGCGGCGGCCACTGGCGCAGATTTCTTTTCATGTCTAGTCCGAAGCGCTCTCGCAGCCACCCAACGAGCAGAGGTAAGGGCAGGGCAGCCCACACCAGATATGAAGCTGCTCAATCTGCGCGAGAAGAGAGATCGCGCAGAGCGACGGGCGCGACGGACTGACAGAACCGCCGACTGGACTGTCTACAACCGCTTGGACGCAGCAACGCGCCGCCACGCCAACAAGCTATACCGCCGGCAGTGGGCTTCACTATGCCAAAGGATGGAGGAAGATGTCAGCTCGCGGAGGCTGTTTGACACCCTGCGGCGCATCACCGAACCACAGGCAAACCGTCAACCGCTGGCCGCCCTCGCAATCTCCAGCGGACTCACCTTTGTAGAATTGGCAGAACGGTTTGCCGATCGATTCGCGCCGCCCAGCCCCGCAAACGCCGCTAACATATCTGCTCCTGAGAGCCCCAGAAGCGACGCCAGTCCCTCGCCCGTCGCCTCGGAAGGTCCATGTGATGCGCCGTTCACCGCGGCGGAATTGAACAATGCGCTGCAGCGCTGCCACCGCCGCTCGGCGCCCGGACCGGACGGGGTGACATACCAGATGCTGCGAAACCTGAATGCGCAGCAACGACAGATCCTCCTGCAGCAGATCAACCTGGTGTGGGAACGCGGGGAGCTACCGGAGGATTGGCGAACCGCGGTCGTTTGTCCCATCCGAAAGGCAGGGCGCCCACCTACGGAGCTGAGCGGATACCGGCCAGTGGCAATAACATCGGCGGCAGGTAAGCTCATGGAGCATATGGCGTTGCAGCGTATGAACGAGCGGGCTGCGGAGGCTGATTTGTTTGACGAGCGGCAGACGGGTTTCCGTGGGATGCGGTGCACGGCTGATTCTATATCGGACGTTGTTACAGCGCTGGAGCATGCCAGGGCAGCAGGCCAGGTTGCGCTGCTGCTGCTACTGGATGTCTCGGGCGCTTTTGACACCGTTCACCGCGCACCAATTCTCGCGGTGCTTGAGGGGGCTGGTGTGAGCGGACGCCTTTTGCGATACGTTCATGGCTTCCCGAGCGGGCGCACCATGCGCGTACGAGTAGGGGGTAAGCTCTCCAAGCCTCGCCCGGTCGACATGGGAATGCCGCAGGGCTCTGTCCTATCACCATTTCTGTTTAATGTGGCGATGTCGGTGGTGCCGGCCTCCCTCCCCACGAGCGGCCGACACCATGTGTACATGTCCATATATGCAGACGACATAGCCCTGTGGTGCCGGGGACCACCGGGCGAGGCGTTCCGCTTGCGGGGGTGCCTTCAGGGAGCCCTGACCGCAATCGATGCCAGCTTGCGCGGCCTTGGTCTGTCGCTGAGCGCGGACAAATCGGTGGCCATGGCCTGCGTATCACGCTCGCGCGCGCACCTTGCGCCACTGTCACTGGACGGGACTCCGATTCCTTGGCGTAAATCGGTGCGGTACCTTAGCCTGGACATCGACTGGCGCCTTTCCTTCCGCCCCGCGGCGACCAAGGCCTGTCTGCAGATGAAGAGGATCACCGCCGCCGTGCACAAGCTCACCGCTCGAGGCCAGGGCATCTCCCAGCAAGCCGCACTGCGTCTATACAATGCCGCAGCTTTGGGGGCGGTGCTCTATGCGCTGCCGCTCGTCACGGTGCGCAAGCCGTGCTGGAAGGAACTCGAGCTTCAGCACCGCAAGTCCCTGCGCGTGTGCCCAGGCCTGCCCAAAAACTCGCAGTGCGCCGCAACGTTGGCCGAGGCAGGAGCGTGGCCCCTTGAGCTCCAAGCAGCGCGCAGGGCATTGAATCACATCGACCGGCTTCACCGCGCACCGGACGGCGGCTCGCTGCTGCAGCGTATGCGCTCGTACCCGCGCTCACAAATGGGCGCGGCGCTGCTCGAGTATGAGCAATTGACCCAAGGCCCACCCCCCTACGGCTCCTGCGCGCCCTGGCCTGCTGCTTCGGAGGTACAGCGAGAGATCGTCGGTATTGCGGGAAAGCGGAGCACACCCCTCTGTGCTGTGCAGCAGCTGGTCAGAGCCGTCATACACGAGGAACTCAAGGACCATCTCCTCGTGTACACCGACGGCTCAGTGGCCCGCGACAGCTGCTCCCTTGCTGCGGCGGCCACCATCCCTGCCCTGCGACTGCACAGCCAGCAACACGCAGCCTTCCTGGGCTTCTCCACCACGGCGGAGTTGATGGGGATCCGGCTCGGACTGGACCTGCTGCTCACCCTCGGCCGTCCGCCGCCCAGGAGTGCTCTGCTGTGCGACTCCCGCGCCGCCCTCAGCCGCCTGCAATCTTACGGCTGCGGTACCCCACTAGTGCGGGAAATTCGCTCGCGCATCGAGCGCCTCGCGCATCGAGCGCCTCGCGCAGAGAGGTTGTGCCGTGCATGCACAGTGGGTGCCCGGTCACTGCGGCATCGCCGGGAACGAAGAAGCTGACGACCTCGCGACCGCTGCACACCAACTACCTGCCAGCGATCTGCCCCTTGCGCTGGAAGACGTGCGTGCGGCCATCCACGACCATCTCCGAAAGCAGCACCCCGACCCACGCATCGCGGGAGGTGAGCGCATCGACAGTGTCACCGGCTGTCGCGCACTTACACGCGTACGGTCACAACGTGCAATAATCCTCCGCGCGCGCATTGGCTGCGTGTGGCCAGGGGAACGTCGGGTGCGTCACGGAATCGCGACGAGTATTGTGTGTGACGGATGCGGTGCAGTGAAAACACTAGAACCCCTGCTCCTTCGCTGTTCCGCGTTCGCCGATGCTCGTCGCGATATGCTCGCGGCCTATAGGGCGCAGGGCATACTACCAGACTCTATCAAGACTCTATTGTGGCCGCAGGGCAGTGCGCGCACCCGTGAGCGAACTTTGGTGAGCCTCTGTGCATTCCTCGAACACACGGGCTTGACGTCCCGTCTGTTCTCCGTCAGGTAGTTACACGCAGTGACCGAACGCTCTGCGAGTTCTACCTTGAACGATTAATAACTGGACGCCCCACTCCAGTTGTAACCAAAACAGTGCTGTGCGCGTGTGTGATTTAATTCCTCTAAAATGAACTAATCACGCGCACAACCTGGATACATTTCTTATTGTGTAAATAGTTTGTACATATTACTTCTCCCCCTGTCCTCTATTCCTGTCCCCTCACCTCTTTCATTTCATTTCTCCATTCTGCCTGCTGTCCTTTATTTCCGCTGCCCCAGCTCAGATGCTTCAGTATCGATGGCAGATGCCGGGGCTAGCAAAAATCTTTTCCTTCCTTTTTTACTATTATTTTTTTATTAAAACCACTACCACCACCACCACCACTGCCAAACTCAGAAATTATGGAGAAGCAGAAATTTCGATGCAAGCTGTTTAAGAAAGCAATTTTTTTTTTAATATACCATTAAGTTCCACTATAAGAGTCAATATAACCACACATCTCCCCTCCACGAGCCTGCATATTTTCTGTATTACTGTTGTTGCTAACGTCAAAACGTTCCTTAGTGATTTTTATTTTATGGCAGTCTTGAAAGGGCTCTGGAATTGGCTCTAATAAAGTTGCGTTTTGTCTCAGACGTTGAAAGCATCACGATTATTGTCCAGCAAGAATTCTTTAATGCCCTTTCTAGAAGTTCAGTTATCTGTTGTCAAAATTTGAATTTCAGCGTCTTCTCGCCTTTACCTCTCCACTCGTCACTTGTTGAATGCTGGAAGGTCGGCGAACCTACCGGTCCCAGCTCCGATGGCGGAGCTTCCTGACCCACGGGCTACGCTACACGGCTTATTGGCCGCGGCCCCGTTAGCAGCCTGACGTCTGAAAGAATCTAACCAATGGCCGCCTCTCAACTTGTATACGCAGGTGCGAGAGACGAAGGGGTGCGCGGGTGTGAAAAAGTCGCCGGGAAGGGCTCGGAAACTTTCGCGCGTGATTGCGACTTCTCCGCTGTGTTTAGAAGTGAACTGTTTGGCTTAGGTTTTTATGACAACACACCGCAGTGATTGAGCGAGTTGATGTGCTCTCCTCGGAAGGTGTTTCAGAGCCCCTTTAAGAGTAAAATTCGTCGGAGTTAATGAGTGCCGGCGGCAGCTCCTCTTGCCCAGGCAGACACGGACACTGTTTCCACATTACGTGAAATACCACACGACATACAATAAAGCCCCCCACAGACATCGTGTTAAGCATACTTTTGCTATTGCAGTTCTGCAAGCCTGCTGTTTCCATCGCCCGTGAAGAAAGAAGCTGTGAATAAAGAAGGACCGTGAAGAAAGATCGCCGGCTCCTGAGCTCGTATCAGCATCCTGCGCATGCGCGGTGGGACTGAGGTGACCGGCAAGGGGCTGTCATCGGTGATCGGATCGTGCCCCATAAAGAGCGCGACTGCCCAGTTCGGCATCAGTTCGGCGGCGGCTGCAACAGACATCGTGTTAAGCATACTTTTGCTATTGCAGGTGAGGCTTTTGCTCCTTATTATGCAATTCAGAAAACTGTCTGTGCGCCGCTGCCGAACACAGCATTGAGTGTCGAAGTGCTTCATCTGCTTTGTGTACGTACATTGTCTGAATGTGGTGTTAATCTCTGTCACGCACTACACTGTTCGCCATGAGCAAAGACGTCAAAGAAATCAGTAAGGCGTTAGAAGATCTGAAGCGGGAACTGCGGGCTGATCTTAGAACATTGAAAGACAGCGTGAAAAACTGCAATGACACGTGTGATGGCGTAAATGAAATCAAGAATGAGTTAAAAGAGCTGCGAAAAGAAGTTCAGGTACTGACGAAGAAGAACGATGAGCTGACAGCAGAAAATAAACGGCTGAGTGAAAGGATAGAAGAGTTGGAACAGTAGCAGAGAGCTAATAATCTTGAGATCAAAGGAGTACCAGATGCCGGCGACCCATGCGACGCTGTCAAGAGAATTGGAGCCTTTCTAGATGAACCAATAGTTGACTCGGACATTGATGTATGCCACCGCGTCCCAACATTCAAGCAAACAGAAAAAAACATTGTTGTCCGTTTTGTACAGCGCACTAAACGCGACAAGGTTCTGCAGAAATTCCGCAAAAAGGGGCTAACTAAAGATCTTGACTTCGGCGGGGAAAGCTGTTCTGTGTACGTAAATGAGCACTTAACTGCCTCGAACAAAAAGCTCTTGGGTGCTGCGGTTGCCCGCAAGAAAGTGGTGGGATGGAAGTTCGTGTGGACCTCCCATGGAAAAATTTATGCGCGCAGGGATGAAACTGCAGATGTCATTAGAATTGCCAGTGCATCTGATCTGGAAAAAATAGGAACCTAAGCGAATCCTACAGGAATGTTTCAAACGCTCACTGAACGCTTGCAATGGAGATGGCCGAGTGTTGCTATTATGACCCTGAAGCTTTCAACAAAGCATATAAAACAAGAGAACGAGAGCTTACAAGTATTCATTTCAATATGTGCAGCATAAGAAACAAAGCAGAGGATCTAGCTATATTCCTGCAGTCCCTGACCATTAAATTTAAAGTAATGGTTTTAACTGAAACCTGGTTAACAAAGGACGACATTCCGCCTTACTTGCCAGGTTATACGTGCGAAAGCGTATGCAGGGAGGAAAAAAGGGGAGGTGGAGTAGCTGTTTATATCGAGGAAAGTATGCGGTATGAAGTTCTAGGTAACTTGACCAGGAGTGACCAAAACACAGAAAGCTTGTTTGTTAAAATATCTGATACGGCCATTGGAGCCATATACAGACCGCCATCTGGTATCATGTCCGATTTTTGTGACTATTTAGAAAGTGCACTGAGTTATGTTGGAGCCATTACAAAGTCGTTTGTTATTCTCGGAGATGTGAATATTGATACAATATCGGACAGCACGAATGCAAACGAATTCCGCGACATTATGCACCTGTACGCTTGCACTAATGTTGTGACAATACCTACAAGGGTGACTATTGATACCGCAACGTCCCTGGATATCTGTGTTACCAACATGAGTTGTGAGGATATTTCTGCTGGAGTCATGATATGCGACCTCAGTGATCACCTTCCAGTATTCTGCTTGGGACTCCCTGTGACTGGTAAATATAAAAGTAGCAAAGAAAGTACCTGGTATCGCACAATTAATGACCAAAGCCTGCGACATTTTTGCAGCCTAATCGAGAAAGAAAGCTGGGACGACGTTTACAAGGAAACTAATGCTACAGTCGCCTACAAAATGTTCCTGAGTAGGCTGCTACAGTGCTACGATGCAGCTTTTCCCTTGCGGGAGCATAAAACAAAACGAAAAAGAATGCGGAAACCCTGGCTGACTGTTGACTTGTTTAAACGAATAAGAGAAAAAAAACAAGAAGTTCCATGCTTTTCTTAAATGTCGTGATCTGCAGTTACTGAAAGAATTTAAATCCTACAGAAACAAATTGATCTCAGACCTGAAAAAAGCAAAGATCGAGTACTTTCAGGCTCAAATTCTTCGTGCTCGTAACGACTATAAAAGGTTATGGGAGATGGTTAACGACCTAATGAACAAAAGGCGCTCAAGCCATTGTGTAACAGATATCACAGTCGATGGCGAACGTCTGTCTGATGATCAGCTTGCTGAAGAAATGAATCTTAGGTTCATTAGCACAGGGAAATATACAGGCCAACTTGCTAGCATGTCCTACTATACACATGCAAACAGTCCAATGAGCTCTATCTCGCTTTTTCCGTGCAATCCAACTGAAATTTGCAAAATAATCGGAAGCTTGAAAAGTGACGTAGCGCCTGGAGATGACGGTATAAAGGCTTTGCCAATTAAACATGTTGCAAATCATATTAGTCATGTGTTGTCCTATATAATCAACTTAATGCTTCTTACTGGGGAGTTTCCGGATGACCTGAAGATAGCTAAAGTAGTACCCGTGTATAAAGGCGGCGGTGCAACAAATATGAATAACTACCGGCCAATCTCTGTTCTAACTGTATTCTCAAAAATATTTGAGCGCGTCATTAATGATAGACTTAACAGCTTTTTTCAGAAACATAAAATAATAGCTGATGCACAGTATGGTTTTCAAGCAAATAAGTCTACGGAACAAGCTCTTATACATATAAAAGACAAAATTATTGAAAACATAGAGAAGAAACTCTTAACCCTTGGTCTATTTATAGATCTTCGGAAAGCGTTCGATAACTGTGCAACATGACATATTGATAAAAAAGCTAGAGATCTGCGGGATTCGGGGCGTTGCGCTGAGGCTGTTGCAAACGTACCTGAAAGACAGATTACAGTATCTAGTCATAAACGATCGCACTTCGAGTAAAATGAAGATAGAACACGGCGTCCCTCAAGGATCAATTTTGGGGCCTTTACTCTTTCTTATATATGTGAATGATATAACTATGATACCAGGATCCCCCCCAGTTATTCATGTATGCTGACGACACGAATATATTTTTTACAGGAACAACAAAAACATGCCTTGAAAAATCTGTCAATGATTACTTATTAAAACTTTCCAGGTGGCTACAAGCCAATCGCATTACTCTAAACACAACAAAATCTAAATACGTAATTTTTAAACCGACAAGCGTTAGGGATCAGAACCCTATTAGCATCAGATATGAAGGTAGCCTATTGGAGGAGGTCACTGAGCAAAAATTCTTGGGTGTATGGTTGAGCAGTGATCTGTCCTGGAACGCCCATGTTAGTTGCCTTAAGTCTGATTTATCACGGATCATTGGTTGTCTTTACAGAATCCAGCACTTGATTCCATCTTGGATGAAGCAGACATTATATTATTCTCTATTCTATTCTAGAATTAGTTATGGTATTTTAGTCTGGGGTACGACAACTGAAACTAATTACAAAAAATTAATTACTTTACAGAAGAAAGTGTTACGCATATGCGAAAATTATCATGGCGAAAATAGGGAACTAAGAACGTATCCACTTTTTTTAAAGTACAATATGCTGAGGGCAGACAAGGTATACTACTTTAAGTTGCTACAATGGATACATAAAAATCGCTTGTATGTCACATCCACAGACAGAATAAACTTGTACGCTATCAGAGACCCGAAAATAGAGATGCCGAGGATAAGGACAAATTATGGTCGTCAAGCACTTTCTTTTCAAGTTATCAGAATTCTCAATAGAAGAGATATAAATATTAATTACAGTAAACCCTTCTACACTTTCAAAAACGAATGTAAGGGAGCTCTTCTCTGCAGCGATGTCACCTATAGCAATCGCTAAAATTTCTTATGCGAGCAAGTTGTGGTCTATTTTTTTCTTTTTTTTACTGATTCTGTGTTCGCCTCTCTGTACTCTTTTTTTGTGTTCATATGTACATAATGTCTTGTTTTTCAGTAGGCTAGAACAAGCCTTAAGTAGAACTTTGTTATTTGATGTAGTGTTTCATGTATGTCTTGGTCCTTGTTTCTTATTTATATACTCATCGTACATTTATTATGCAAATTTTTTGTCACGCGCTTCTGTCTTTTTTTTTGTATGTATTTTCTTCCGTATGTATTTTCCTCTGTATAACGCTTACATCTGGCCTACTTTTTTTCACCGGCCCGCCGGACTGTTATAATTTGTAATTTGTATGTTTGTTTGTCATGTAGTAGGGGGCTGAGGCCCTGTCAGGCAACATTGTGCCTTTAGCCTCAGCCCCTTCTTAGGCAAACGTCTAAGCAACAAATAAAAAGAAAAAAAAAGTCGTACGAACCGAAGGGTCATGAGTTCGACTGCCGACTAAATATCCAAATTTTATTTTCAGCGCAATTAATTTACCCCGCCGCGGTGGCTCAGTGGTTAGGGCACTCGACTACTGATCCGGAGTTCCCGGGTTCGAACCCGACCGCGGCGGCTGCGTTTTTATGGAGGAAAAACGCTAAGGCGCCCGTGTGCTGTGCGATGTCAGTGCATGTTAAAGATCCCCAGGTGGTCGAAATTATTCCGGAGCCCTCCACTACGGACCTATTTGTTCCTCTCTTCTTTCACTCCCTCCTTTATCCCTTCCCTTACGGCGCGGTTCAGGTGTCCAACGATATATGAGACAGATACTGCGCCATTTCCTTTCCACCAAAAACCAATTATTATTATTATTCAATTAATTTACTTTATATAGTTGGCTGTCCTAATGACGTTTGAGTCATGTTGTGATATTTTTATCATCAGTTTTCTAATGTTTTAAACACTTGTCAATACCACCGCTCCACGGGTGACGTCCCAACCCTCTCGACCAATCCCGATTTTTCGCACATGAGGGCGAAGACACCAAATACGTCGGGCTTTCCGCTGAACACGACCCTTAACGCTGCCGCGTTAAAATGGAAACGATCTGTGACAAAATATGTTCGCCTATCCATTCCCACTGAGCCGAAAGGGAAAGAACTTGGAATACTGCGAACACACCAACACTATCGTCGGCACCGCGTGATGGTGGGCGAGTGTATCAGAGCAGGCGGAGTGGAATGAGCTTCGCAGTACAGAGAGCAATAGTAAGTCACAAACCGAAGAAGAGATGCACTTTGACGCAAGAAAGTTGCGACAGAAACTACGCCAGAAGGCAGTCGTTTGGGATGAAGTTGCGAAAGGGGCATGCAAAACGTGTGGCGCACTGTGCCGTCCTTCCACTCTCGTCTGTCGTGTCCCGGAAGCGAGAGCACGCGCGGGCCCGTGTCGTTAGACGGGGCGCATTTTGGCGCCTAGACGAGCGGCCGTGTCAATCGATGGCGCGTTCTGGGAAGGCATTCTACCGCGTCTCGGGAACAATTGGCGGCGCCGAACGATTGGTGACGAGACTGAGCCGAGGGGAGGGCGGCAAGAGCGGAAACGGAAGGGCCGAGAAAGTGAGAAGACAGGACGCAGAAGGGAAAAGAAAGAAGTAACAGCGCAGGAGACAGCGGGGGAAATGGGTAAGCGGAGAAGGACGCGCGTGGACAAACCTAACTGCGAGCAGAGAGTGAGCAGAAGGAAGCAGAAAGATGTCGGCGCCGAAAAGGGGCGCCTGCCCTTCTTCAGTGTCCCATCCCACGCCACGCACGCCGCGGCTATCGACCGCCGGGACGCCTGCCGCGGGTCGACGGTGGCCGGAGTGCCGCCCTAGTGCACTTCACGTCGCTCGAAAGAGTACAGACGCCAGATGAAACCCTGCCGCGCCGTGGGCAGGCGTATTAGAAGAACCAAAAAATAAACACAGGTCGCCGTCGTTGTACGCTATCTGCCCTTTTTTAGCACGTCTAAGTAGACGCCGGGTCATCTGCAACAATGTTTCCGACAGTAGGCTCGAGCTTCTAGCAAGGATGTGACGTCATTGGCCCAGTAGGATCTCACCAAGCGGCTACTAAAAAGTCTACGACAGTGTCAAAAGCGCGAAGCAGATCACCTGCGAGCGACCGTACGCCGAGTTAGGCTGTCGCAATTGGTTTAATTGGGTTTTTCGGGGGAAAGGAAATGGCGCAGTATCTGTCTCATATATCGTTGGACACCTGAACCGCGCCGTAAGGGAAGGGATAAAGGAGGGAGTGAAAGAAGAAAGGAAGAGAGGTGCCGTAGTGGAGGGCTCCGGAATAATTTCGACCACCTGGGGATCTTTAACGTGCACTGACATCGCACAGCACACGGGCGCCTTACCGTTTTTCCTCCATAAAAACGCAGCCGCCGCGGTCGGGTTCGAACCCGGGAAGCGCAAATGCGCTTTTCCAGCGATAGCTAAAATGGGGATTTTCTTCTCGCGCTTGATTGTGCACGCACAGTGGCCTCAAGCGCGCACTTATTTTTGAAAAGAGCTTGGACATTAGCGCGGGAGCGGCGCGAACTTGATTACATTTTGAAATTCGTAAATAGTGTACAAAGCTCTCCACTGTCATTTCGTGCTATCTTTCCCCTCTATATTTCTCCTCGCTATCCTCTCCCTTTCCCTTTCACCTCCGCCGGCTGCATCTCGGATGCTTAAGATATTAAATATCAATTGCCGCGGCCGGCAACCGCTACTACTCGCGCTCACATTCTCGCGAAAGGAAGCGCCACCCAGTTGGACATTATTTGGCACGAGTCACAAGTGCCATGTGTCGCCATACTTATTTATTTATTTATTGGAAATACCTGCAGCGCCCGAAGGCATTATTGCAGGGGGGATGAGGATACATAACAGAAGAATAGGCCAGAAAAAAAAAGAAATACAACAAGGCATGACACAGCAAGTACAAAATGAATGAAATATGAAACAACAAAAAGACATGACGAAAAAAAAGCCAACTAACCAAATGATGCTGGACCAACAAGAACGAAGACCGCGTGATTAAAAAAGCCAAAAGAAAGCCAACTGCGAACTCATACATCCGACAGTAACGCGCGGAACATAGACTCGGAACGGCACTCAACAATTTCATGGGGCAGGCGATTCCAGTCATGAATGCTAGATGGGAAAAATGCGTTTTGATAAGTGTTAGTTTTGCATTTAATTAATCTAATCTTTCACCCATGGTCAAGTCTGTTCGACCTGAAATGCGGTGGAAGCAAATAATTTTCTTTATCTATTTTTATTTTTCGGTGAAAGATTCTGTACAGCATTTCTAACCGGGAGTTGGTACGGCGTTTCCGTAACAGCTCCCATCCCAGCGTTAGTTTAATGTTAGTAACACTGCTGTTAAAATCATAATTACTTGAGACAAACCGAGCGGCAAAGTTCTGAATACGCTCAAGCATGTCTGTTAAATTTAAAGTAGGGGGGTGCCAAACAACACGAGCATACTCCAATATTGGCCGAATATAGGTGAAATATAGAAGCTCTTTAACTTTTAGTGGTGCCATTTTAAAATTTCTTCTTAGAAAATTTAGCATGCCATAAGCTTTAGCAGAAACGTGCTCGACGTGCTCATTCCAGGTGAGATTAGACGAAAAGTAAACGCCGAGGTATTTATAGTGAGTAACTCTAGAAAGTCGGGTAGAATCTAGTTTGTATTCAGCCAAGAAAGGGTGATGCTTGCGCGTGAAAGAAAAAAACTGACATTTTATTGGGTTCAGAAACATCTGCCACTTCAAACACCATTGCTGTATGCGGTCCAAGTTGCACTGCAAATGACAAGAATCTGAAGAACTGTTAATAACATGGTAGATAACACAATCGTCAGCATATAAACGTATTTTACAGGTCATATATTTAGAAATGTCATTAATATAAACTAGAAACAGCAGAGGTCCTAAAACAGACCCCTGCGGTTCCCCCGAAGATACAGGAACATAATCAGACTGGGACCCATTAATCAATACACGTTGTTTGCGTCCCTGCAGGTAACATTGAAGCCAGTTTAGAAGGGAAGTTGGAATCTTGATCAAAGATAATTTATACAGTAGCAAATCATGAGGTACCAAATCAAACGCTTTCTTGAAATCTAAAAAAATGCAATACGTTTGTAGACCCTTGTCAAATGATGAAAAAATAGCATGGCTAAATTCTAAGAGCTGCGTCGTACAAGAGTAACCTGATCTGAAACCATGCTGAGCTTGAGTGAAAAATTCATTTTGTTCCAAATGCTTCATCTACGCGCTATATATTATGTGTTCAAGCGTTTTGCAACTAATACTTGTAAGCGAAATCGGCCTGTAATTAGCAACTATGTTTTTAGGACCACCCTTATGAATGGGCACCACGTTAGCGTTTTTCCATTGCTGGGGTATTATTCCTGTATCTAACGATTTCGAGTATAGAATAACTAAGTAATGAGCAATGATTTCAGCACAGACCTTCAAGACATTACCGGGAACATCTTCGGGCCCGCTTGCCGAAGACACCTTTATGTTATTTAGCAGGTTTAATACACCGTTGTATGTAATTGTTAGCTCAGGCATTGTCTCTTGCACATGGGCATCCATGACTGGCATTTCATGATGCGAGTTCGCTGCGAAAACAGACTTAAAATAATCATTGAAACAGCATGCCTTATCAAAATCATCAGTTATAGGTTCAGCGCCGTTATTCAGTGCCGGAATACCGACTGATTCACGGCCATTAACTTTAAGAAATTTCCACAGTTCTTTTGGATTACTCTGAATTTTAGCACCTAACTCCTTCATGTATCTTTTTTGCGCAGCTTTATTTTTAACTTTTATGTCTGTTCCAAGAGCACGTACCTTTTCAAGAACTTTTGCGTCCCGGTATTTTTTGTACGTGTTTAGGAGACGACGCTTTTTCTTAATCAATAGTTTAGTTTCCTGAGTTACCCACGGCTTGTCCTTGCGCCGCTTAGCTGATATGTTTTTGAAGGGAACATATTTGTCAATGAGCACATCAAGCTTCTGCTTAAATATGTCCCACAGCGCAGTAGCATCGAAACGCTGGCTCATGGATATGAAGTCTTGTAAATAGTTGGCAAGCTCGCTAGATAGTGATGAGTAATCGCCTCTATCATAGAAGAAAATTTTCCTGGGGTGCCTGTGTGGCACTGAAGGCTGGGTCATTGGCACGTGTGCAACGACACAGTCGTGGTCACTGATACCTGGGATAATATAACTATCGCGCACAAGTGAATCTCGGTTAGAAAAAAGCAAATCTAGAACTGACGAGGAACCATGGCATGACCTGGTTGGCTCCTTAACAAACTGATACAGGTCGTTTGCAATAATGAGGTCGCGGAAATCAACATACAGCTTTGACAGGTTGGTAAGGACTGGTTTATTGTCAGCCCATGTAACTTCAGGCATATTGAAATCACCTCCAATGATGTAATCGTTGTGCATCTTACTTATGAATTCCGAAAGGGATACAAATACATCTGGATTAGCCCGCATAGGAGAACGATAGAAACAGCCAAGCGTAAGCAGCTGCCCGTTCTCTAGATGTAGATTCCGCCAAACAGATTCTTCGCAGCCATTAAGTTCCGGCAGAGCAGAACAGCGAAGACTCGAGTGAATGAGCAGGAAAACGCCACCTCCACGTGAGTGTCGATCGCAACGGTAAGCTTCAAAATCTGCTGGAAAGACTTCGGAGCTGTGAATCGAATCGTCCAGCCAGGATTCAGTACCCATGACTACATGCGGTTGGACTGAGGAAATAAGCGTGGCAAAATCATCAGTTTTATTCTTTATGCTACGGCAGTTCACCACAAGTATAGTAAGATCAGATATGGACTGAATCCTGGCAAGACCGCAGTGAATGAGGCGCTGGAACCCATTGCGCAGCTGCCTGGCCTTATGTTAAGGTTTATGCTCAATAACCTGGTCTTGAAGTGGGTTATAAACGAACCACTTTTTGTTGATAAGCATTTTGTCATAACGAAGTTTGAAAGTAACTTTCTTGGCACGAGCATAGCTTACAAGCTTAGCTCGAGCCACCCGCACCGCCCGGGTGAAATCTTCGCGGATCGCGAAGTCTGTCTTTCAATTTATTTCCGCAAGACAAAATGCGTTCCTTGTCTTTAATGTTGCAGAACCGAATGACTATCGGGCGGTTTTTACCGTCTTGGAACTGGCCAATACGATGCGCACGTTCAATACTTTCTGAATGAACGGGCTCACCCAACTGGTTTAGACAGAAGGCACGAGCCTTCTCTTCAGATTCACTCCATGTCTCTGTAGCCGAGTCAGCCAAACCCAGAAAAACCAGGTTATTTCTTCTTGATCTGTTGTTCGCCTCATCAAGCGATGTCTTAAGCTCGGCCAAATTCCGCGCTAGATCATCAACGGCTTGTGGCTGAGCAGATACGCAAGCAGCCTCATTACGTTTTATGACTTCCATATCATTTTCGAGCGCTGAAACTCTACCCAGAAGACCATTCAGAGATGTATTCATGGCATTTTGGTTCTCTCTTATTGCCTGCAGTTCTTGAAGGAAATTAGTTTGGCCCAGTTCTAAGCGCTTAACAACTGCAAAGATCCCAGCGATAGTGGCAGTATCGGTGGTTACACCCAGTGTACTCGATGTACTGTTTGCGGAATCAGGGCCAGGATTGCTTTCAACGTCCCCGGAGAGCATCAGTAAAAACTGACTCAAACCGCACAATACACAATCTATAAAGGCATGGCACACCCGCACGAGACGAAACAGGTCGCTGGGGCACGACACCGCAATAACACAGCGATTCGAACTCCGGTAACAAGAGGCAGGGCACAAATAACTAACCTGGGCGAGAAAGACGTGTAAACGCATGGCCGCAACGATGTCGTGCCCCGGGAGCCTCGCACTGAGTGGCCGCTTAAGTAGCCGTTCCACAGAAGTACCGCCCATTGGTTGTTGCCAGATGAGCTGTTGCGTCGGAGTCAAGCCTGGATGCATACACGGATAAGCTTCAAAGCCACGATGCGGTCGCTCCAGAGCACTGCTGTCCGCCTTGTTGAATGACACAGAAGTAGATTCATGCCTTGCGGCATTCCACGGTAGGTCAGGATCCTCTGATGTAGCACCCAGCAGTGACAGAGTCAGAACCTGGGCGAGAAAGACGTGTAAACGCATGGCCGCAACGATGTCGTGCCCCGGGAGCCTCGCACTGAGTGGCCGCTTAAGAAGCCGTTCCACAGAAGTACCGCCCATTGGTTGTTGCCAGATGAGCTGTTGCGTCGGAGTCAAGCCTGGATGCATACACGGATAAGCTTCAAAGCCACGATGCGGTCGCTCCAGAGCACTGCTGTCCGCCTTGTTGAATGACAAAGAAGTAGATTCATGCCTTGCGGCATTCCACGGTAGGTCAGGATCCTCTGATGTAGCACCCAGCAGTGACAGAGTCAGAACCTGGGCGAGAAAGACGAGTAAACGCATGGCCGCAACGATGTCGTGCCCCGGGAGCCTCGCACTGAGTGGCCGCTTAAGAAGCCGTTCCACAGAAGTACCGCCCATTGGTTGTTGCCAGATGAGCTGTTGCGTCGGAGTCAAGCCTGGATGCATACACGGATAAGCTTCAAAGCCACGATGCGGTCGCTCCAGAGCACTGCTGTCCGCCTTGTTGAATGACAAAGAAGTAGATTCATGCCTTGCGGCATTCCACGGTAGGTCAGGATCCTCTGATGTAGCACCCAGCAGTGACAGAGTCAGAACCTGGGCGAGAAAGACGAGTAAACGCATGGCCGCAACGATGTCGTGCCCCGGGAGCCTCGCACTGAGTGGCCGCTTAAGTAGCCGTTCCACAGAAGTACCGCCCATTGGTTGTTGCCAGATGAGCTGTTGCGTCGGAGTCAAGCCTGGATGCATACACGGATAAGCTTCAAAGCCACGATGCGGTCGCTCCAGAGCACTGCTGTCCGCCTTGTTGAATGACACAGAAGTAGATTCATGCCTTGCGGCATTCCACGGTAGGTCAGGATCCTCTGATGTAGCACCCAGCAGTGACAGAGTCAGAACCTGGGCGAGAAAGACGTGTAAACGCATGGCCGCAACGATGTCGTGCCCCAAGGTGGGCCTTATCAAGGTGGGCCTTAGCAAAGGCGCACCCCGAGAAAGAGGGAAGTGCAGTAAAACTATCGCTGCCACGTCAGCGCTCATAAAAAGCGCAGAGTTACCGCGGCTATGACGTAAAAGTTGGTGCCGAACGCTTAAAATTTGAAATTGTAGAAGTAGTAAGCCCCGCAGCGGTAGCTCAGTGGTTAGGGCGCTCGACTACTGATCCGGAGTTCCCGGGTTCGAACCCGACCGCGGCGCCTCTGTTTTTATGGAGGCAAAACGCCAAGGCGCCCGTGCGCTGTGCGATGTCAGTTTACGTTAAAGATCCCCAGGTGGTCGAAATTATTCCGGAGCCCTCCACTACGGCACCTCTTGTCCTGATTGAAGTGAATCGACACGAGGTTGGCGAAGGTTGGTACGTGTCGGCAGCGCATGCGGCTTCACAACAATTCTTCCCCCTTAGGGAGCGAAGAGGTCGGGGGCCGGGGCTTGCGTTTCCACCTACGCAAGGTCACCTCAGCGCCGACGGTCACTTGCTCCTCGTACGTACAGCCACCGTCTTGCGCGTCGGGTGCCGGTGCAATGTCCGTGTCAGCTTGAGCCTGTCCGTCCCTATTGTCGGAACTTGAGGCTGCGACTCTACCTGTGCTTTGCCACCGTCTTCTGCTGTTGATGTTTCAGTGGTTGCCTCGAGCTTCCCGTCAGCTCCTTCCACACTTCTCTATCTGGTCTTAGCTGTTCGAGGTGGCGGCGATGTGCCCCTCCGTCTGCTGCCTTTAGCGTTGTCATGCGCGAGCCTTCTCTGGACTATCACACCTGGTTTCCACTTGTCGCCCGCACCATAGTTCTTCAACCATATTTCTTTGTGCAATGGTTTTCCGCTGCTGCACGAACCTGCAGAGGGGAAGGGTCGTGAAACGACATTGTGCAGCAAAACACGTGGTTCATAGGAGAGAATCATAGAAGCAGGGGTTTTCCCGTTTGAGCGAGGGGTACGACGATAATGAGAAAGAATGTGGTCGAGGCGATCTTGCAAACT